>NW_017729034.1:5557078-5596102 GCF_001723915.1 Gavialis gangeticus
ACGGAACACTCCTGGAAAAACTTTTGTCTTTCTTCACGTCTGGTTCTGGGTCTCTACTTTCTCAGGGCTGAGTCAGTTTACAAATAGCTAATGGGGCTTAGCTCCCCACCAAACTGATTTCATGGTGGCTGGTGACAGCTGGAGCACCACAGCACCACCATCCAGCAGCACCCAGCATTGTTCAGCATGCAGCCAGACCAGCACCCCACACATGCTCAGCTCTGTGTGGCTCCAACTTGTGCTGGCCCCGCAATGGCCCTTCAGGAGGGAGGGGTGGGGGTCAGCCCCCCAATAATATTTTCTCCTGCTGCCTATTGAGTCAGTCCCACCAGAATCAACCTCAGGGGAGATGCTAAGTCCAGACATGCTGACTCAGCATTGCAAGGGACACTTGGACAGCTAAGATGCAAGGAGAGAGGCGTTCCTCCTCTCTCTCTCTCTCTTTCATTCTTCACAGCCCTGTTATCACATACAGTGTTCCTGAAATACAGAGGAGGCATCTTTTTGTCACCTCCCCCGTGACTCTTCCAGTCTTACAGGATATGTGATGAGGCTGTAGGGTGTAAGGGCACCTTGTGGATTCCTAGCAAAAATTCACTCCTTGGGAGATGGGAGGGACAAGAAACAACTCTGCAAAGCAAAGGAAAGTGAGATTTCTCCAGCTGATGCCATCATAGTACAAATAATAAATAATGGTAAATTATTATTAATAGTGAAGAGGTCATGAAGCTAGTACTCATATATCATGAATAGTGGACCAAAGGATGGATACTGTGTCCCATAACTTTCTCATTAACAAGGGAAGGAAGTACAGACTAGATGGAAGTACCATAAGGTGGATACATAACTGGTTGGATCATTATGCTCAATGTCTAGACATCAATGAGTAGTTATTAATGGCGCAATGTCTAATTGGGAGGAGGTATAAAGTGAAGTTTGCTAGGTGTCTGTCCTGGGTCTGGTATTGTTTAATATCTTCATTAATGATTTGGATGATGGATTCAAGTGCTTCTGTAGCACACTTCCAGCCCTGCTTTCCTATAATAAATCTGCAGATGGATTAATGAATGGATGGATTCATAGATAGCTAGATTATAGAAACTACCAGATCCTCGCATGGCAAGACCGACACAACTGGTCATCTTTCCTTGGCAGATAAGTTGCTTTCCAGGTAGTTCACTATGCATAAATTATTTCTGCCTTCACTTTCATAATTATGGGCTTGTCTGCTTTGTGTGTAACCTGACGATAAGGATTCTGTGTGTCCTTTATGAGAACAGAGGTTTTCTTGGCCAAAATTCCTTCCAGACCTACTCATAGTTACGCAGCATACTATCACTGGCTGCTCACCCTAGAAGTAGATGAACGTCTAAGGTGCTGTACATATTTACTTTGTGACATGCTTTTGGATGCTGTAGCAGTTTAACAGATTATTATTCTGGACTGCCTTCAGCAGAGTTACAGAATTTACAGCCCCAAACCTTTCACACCTGTGAGTGAATCAAGCCAGATGAGATCATCACAGCAAGGACAGGAGTACCATGATGTCATCATGGTCAGGTTGAGAGAGCATTTTAGCACCATGCCAAGAGTGAATGCCAGCAAGTGGTGTTTGGCTCAGTCTGGGAGATCAGGTTGCTCTTTATCCATTAGCCTAAACAGCAAGAAGGTAAGTCCTCCCCAGTGTAGTTCAATCACAGGTTTGGAGGGGCGCTCCTCTAGGATTGAAAGGGGAGTTGTCTCGATAGCTCATTCAGCTAATGGC
Source organism: Gavialis gangeticus (assembly GCF_001723915.1). Taxonomy (NCBI): domain Eukaryota; kingdom Metazoa; phylum Chordata; order Crocodylia; family Gavialidae; genus Gavialis; species Gavialis gangeticus. The sequence goes on from NW_017729034.1 coordinate 5,558,844, forward strand.
TTCTGGTAGGCCAGTGGAAGACCATTTATTTGGCAGGTGCACCAAAAATTAGCTTTACACTAGGGCTGTGTGAAGCTTTGGTAGCTGATTTGATTCAGAGGAGACTGAAGTCCCACGGGACTTGAGGAAGAGGGCAGGGGGTGTGGGATGCAGGTGTACAGGGCTGTGAGCAGGGCTGTGCCCTGCTGCTGCTTGCCCAGCTGGGGAAGTGGCGGGGCACAGGATGCGGGCAAGTGGCGACAGTGCCTGCATCCCGCTTCTTCCTCCCCGCCCTGGCTGGGCAAGTGGTGGCAGTGCCTGGATCCCGTCACCCCCTGCCCCAGCTGGGCAAGCAGCAGCAGCACCAACATCCTACACCCCCCTCCCATTTCGCCTGGGCAAGCGACAGGCTATGCCATGCTGCAGCTTGCCCAGCCAGGGCAGGGGGGTGCGGGTTGCAGGTGCAGCAGCTCTAAGAGTGGGGGCTATGCCCTGCCGCTGCTTGCCCCCTTCTGCCCAGAGTTAGCCGTGCCTGCATCGCATTCCCGCCCCCCTTTCCCTCCCCCCTCTGCCCACCACGACAGACTTACCAGCTGGAGGCAGCTGTATCCAGTGTGGTGAGGACTGCTGCCTGTTTAGTCTATGGCTGAATATCTGAAGTGGCACTGAATCTTCGGATTCGATTCGGCTGAATTGAATCGGGACAGTGATTCAAATCTCCAAATCAAATCACTGTCCCTCTGGATAGGCTGAATCTGAATCTGAAGCAAATACTTACCACTCCGCACAGGCTTACCTTACACCCTCTCCAAGTGGTACTCCAATCACCTTCCTCTTCCCAATCTGCTATTCTGCTTTCTGCTCCATGCCCGACCTGCTGCTCTGTTTTCTGATTCCTGGCCTATCTGCTGTTTTTCTGCCTGTTCTCCACTCTGCCATCTGCCACTTGCCAAACTAGGAACAGGAATTACACATAAACCTGTTTAAGTGATCAGAAACTGTTTTAAACCTGTAACAGAACAGATGTTCAGTGCACATAAACCAGTTTGAAAATGGCTGAAACTGGTTTGAGATAAACCTGGTTGAATGTAGCATCAGAATTAACTTATTTGAGTGGGAGCTGGGGGGGCTCCCTGTCACAGCATCCTGTGGGTCCTAGCCACACCCTGCCCTCAGCTCCCTGCAAAAGGGAAGGCACAGCTGCTGTAGCATCCCCCTGCTTCTAGCCTGAGCCACTGCAGGCATGTGCCTGCATTTCTGGGCTGTCTGGATGCTTACAAACTGATTCAACCTAGCCAGGTTAAACTAACCTGCAAAGATTGAATTAATTCAGGCTCAGGCTTTTTGAATATCTATCCCTGTCTATAGAGGCTTCCCTTGCATGCCACAGGTTAGCCTCCCCCGTGCTAGGCCACAGGAGGCAGTTAGCATTAGAGGGGTGGCACGATTTATATGACTGGGTAACTGGGCAAATGTTGAAGGAGCATCTGGTTTAGGATGCTTTACCTAGGCACAATGAGTATTTTTATTTGAAAGTGCACAGGGCATTTCTGTACAACACTTAGGGCAGGTGGAAAGAAGACACACAGGAGATCACCACACAATTAATCCTTTCCCTTACCCAAGGAGTAACCATACTGTTGCTGTCCCCAGTGTACTTGGGAACAGCTGGACACTGGGAGCTGTACCTTGGTTATACTCAGTGCGGCCGGCATAAGCCACCTTTCCATTCCTCTGCCCTGTGGCCATCAGAGCTAAAACTGATTTCTAGCCCTGACACACCCTGGTACAGATACACTGCCCTAATGCTCACTGTTGCACTTTATTGCACTCTGATGTCATCCTGATGCCAGTTTTCACAGGTTAACATGGGTGTGGTCATACCCTGCTTGTTTCTGCATGTCAGTGCAGGCTTTGTCCTTCACCAGGCTCATGCTTATTTGCAGATGCCAGCATGGTCCTGTGTAGGCTCATTCCTATAGATTGCTGCACACTGAGTACTCTCAGACTTACTCTCACACACTGGTATGCACGTGGTCACCTCCATGCTCTTTCACATACTGATGGAGGTGAGATCACGGCTGTACTCACTCTCAAATGCTCTTTTGAGCAGGGTCAATCACTTGGCTCACTCTCCCACACTGCTGTGAGTGTGGCCACTCTGGTGCTCATTCCCAAATTTTCATGTGAGCATGGTCACTTCCACACCCATTCTTACATAGTGCTGTAGGCACAGTCTTGTCCTAGTTCTCATTGAGCCCTGCTCCATATTTAAATAAAAGCTGGATAAAAAACAGCTATAAAGTTGTTACATTTTTTGAGCACTAACTTTATAGCTGGTTGGCTCTTTTTATAGCTGGATAGCCATTTCTATCATGTGATAATTACTTTGTATGTGTGGCTGGTCTAAATTCATTCGGCAATTAACCAGTTAAAAGCGTAATACATATAAGGTGTATCAGGGACTTCTGGCACATGCTACTGCAGGCCTGGTCCATTCTTGTTCTCTCTTGCATACTGATAATTCCTCTAGCTCTATTCCCCCTTTTCCCCCTTGCACAGTGAGTCAAGTTCATTTAACCCTATGGCTTCTGCATCATCCTCTGCTTGCTCTTCCAGCTCTGGCATTTCTCAAGAGTGCTGGTCTGTGAGGTCATTATGTTAATATGGACACATGCACCCTGTCTCCCTGAACCAGCATCAGAAGACAGGTGCAGACCTTGAAGAGGCCTGTGCATTAAAGCTTTGCCTCTGCTTTTGAATACCCTTTTGAAAACCACTGCATGGGAAAATGAATAGGAAAGCAACCCTTTATCAATATGCAATCAACCTGTTACTCGAGTGCTGGTACATTATCAGTGGAAGTAGAGTGTGTACTACAGAGTCAATCTGGGCTTTATGGTGTGAAATCCACTTCTCTTGTAGCCAGTGTTAACTAGCAGGTTTTGCACTGCACAACCTTGTGTGTGGGCAAGACCCTGCTGGGTGTGCCAAGTGTCAGAGAGGAGGAGATGGTCAGCCCTACCTGCCCTGGGGACTCAAGGTCCCCAGTTACTGTGGGGGTGGAGTGGTCTGCTCAGCTCCAGTGGTTGCTATAGCAGTGTGGAGTCTCATCACCCGGCTGCTGCTGCTATAGCCACATTGTGGGGCAGTTGTAGCCCCATGGATTCCCAGGGAGCTGCCATTTTGGCTTCCCCTCTAAGTAGGCACCCAGAGCTGGTGCCCTTCTTGCCCACCCCAAGGTCTGCTACTGTCTGTGGCAGACAAGGCTGGTGTGCCTGGCAAGTTGATGAAATGTACCATAAATGATGCACAGACCTCTTGGTGGCCTTCTGCAAAGCGGTGAAAAATCTACCTGTAATTCTCTCAATGGAGGCATAAGCAGATGAGTCAGGGAAAAAGCAAGTTTGGATAATTATAGGTTTGAATACTGTTCGAATGTGTGTGGAAGAGAGTGTATGTGTCTGACTGTAACAGTGTGCATCTGCAGTGGAACAGCTGATGGTATCACCCTTCAATTGGGTTCCCCAAGCCAAAAGATGCCAGTGGCATGAGACACAATGTTGCTAATGCCAAGGACCGGTACAGACATATCCTGGAACTGGGTGTCTTTTTTTTTGAGAGCAGTAGGAGGGTAGATTGGAAAAGTCAGTGGAACTAAATTGAGAATGAAAATAAATTAACGGGGGGGGGAGTGTATATCAAAATCCTTTGAAAAAAAAATCACATGAAAATAAAGGCAAGCCTGCCAGCTTATTTTAAAGCCAAAGAGTGATTGGGCATAACTAAGAGGGATACAACAGCATATTTAAGTTGCAACCCTTCCAGGCTTGTGACTATGCCAGGATAGTTTCAGCAGAAATTAGGGCAGTTTGAGGAGTGTGTTAATCGAGTACCACATGCCAGTAGCCCCAGGGAGGTCCTTGTGGTAGCTGGGTATTTCCAGCATGTTGGAGTGCTGCTACACTCCTTTTTCCAAGGCTGTGCTCTCACGTTGAGGTCTGGGGATGGGGCTGGAGCCACTATAGGTGTTCTATGTAGACCATTGCTAAATTTTTTGATCAACATTTTTTTTCTTCAACTAAAAAAAAAAAAAAAAAGAGAAGAGAGAGAGACAGAGAGAGCGAGCAACTTTAGAACACATCTTTCAAAAAAATCACCTTCTGATTTTTTTTAAATGAAAGGATTGAAAATGAAAAGAAAATCAATTCAAATAGAAGCTGAATAAAAAATTTAGGCTTTGGGTGAATGAAAGCCTGTTGCCTTTCACATCTTTCCATCAAAAACTGCAGAAGGCAGAGATGTGCCACTTATGCAACAAGTTGTTTTAACCTCATGTGGAAAATATTTTATTGTCCTCTTTTCTTTCCTCTCCTCCTTTCTTCTTCAAGGTTGAAAAAAATGAGGACGCGGACCAAAAGGTTGAGCAAGATGGCATCAAACCAGAAGATAAAGCTCATAAGGCAGCCACTAAAATCCAGGCCAGCTTCCGTGGACACATAACAAGGAAAAAGCTCAAGGGAGAGAAGAAGGGAGATGCCCAGGCTGCTGATGCTGAGACTGCCGACAAGAAGGATGATGCTCCCACTGATGACGTGGCAGAGAACAAAGAGAGTGACGCCCCCTCTGCCACAGAAGCTGCTCCCTCTGACAGTGCCCAGCCTGAGGAGGGCAGCAAAGATGGCAGTGCCCCTGTAGAGGAGAAGAAAGGGGAGGGAGCTACGGATGCCAGCTCAGAGCAGCCAGCCCCGAAGGCCACCACTCCTGCTGCTTCCTCAGAGGAGAAGCCCACTCCTGCTGCCACTGAAACGGAAAGTGCCACTAAAGCTTCCACTGATAACTCACCGTCCTTGAAGGCTGATGAAGCCCAAGACAAAGAGGAGCCTAAACAAGCCGATGTGCCTGCTGCTGTCACCACTGCTGTCACCCCCACTGCTGCAGAGGATGCTACTGCCAAGGCAACAGCGGATCCCCCAACGGAGACGGTGGAGAGCAGCCAAACCGAAGAGAAGACAGGTGAGTGAACGTGAGGGGGAAGGTGCTTCTCGCCACATGGAACCTGAAATGTCCTGGCCCCCTTTGCCCACCTGGGCCTCTCTCTGAATCTCTGTGTTTTCCAAGAATGAATGATAAAAGGGGTTGGGGAAGACATTGGTGAGTTGGGGAGATGACCCATCTAGCCATCTCCTTGTGTTTCAGGGGAAAATGAGAGAGATTTGCATGTTTATGCCCCAAGGGACTTTTCTAAGCTGCCAGAAATGTCACTTACATCCTTCACACCATGAAGGGCTTGTTTCTCTGAGTGAAGAGACTGGCCAGTTGGAGCAGTGATGGGTGAACATCAAAAAGTTTGGAAGGGTAAATCTAGAAGAGCTCTCATCATTTTGTGTCTGTTCTAGACATATATCTGAAACTGTTTGAAACATGCTTGTAACTCAAATGTTTTTGGTGGTGGTGTAGCAGACATGATGGCGGATCATGGAAACTGCAAGTAGGGCTGGAAATCTCATGAGAGAGCGTTTTCTTACATACTTTGGGAGACAATCTAGCATTTCCAATAAGCAGAACTAGGGGAAGCCTAGTTTCTTTCTCTGTCATGTCTATTCATTCATAACATTTCTGGTACAGCTTGCATCTAGGTTGGGATGGAAACACCAAGGCATCAGTCAGACTTGCCATTTTATACAAAATGGCTCTCCCAGCTCTCTTTTCAAACTGTTCTGCATCATCCCCTGGTCCCATTATTCTGTGACAACAATATCCAGAACTGTCAGCTGCCATTATACGTATATCACTGGGGTCTTGCCTGTGCAGTAAAAAGACCAGATGTGGGAATACAGATGCAAACATCCTGGTGGCACTGTGGGTGGGGATGTTGAAAATCAATCAGGGGTCCGAAAATGTGCTTGCAATATTTCTTCAGTCTAAGTTTGTCCATAACTTCACTTAAGTTATTGCTCATGGCAGATGTGTTTACAAACCACCAGGAGTTTTTAACCACTAAGGGTGGCTATACAACGCAACAGAATCACAAGGACCTGTATGTTCTGGGTCCTTAATTTCCTCTTGCAAAATTAAGGGGTTCAGGTGATGACCCAAATCCTCCTCTGACTCAGGTATTCCATGAGACTGGCTGACGGTGAAGAACCAGGTCTGCAAAACTGGTTTCCAAGTTCATAAATCAGTTGATAACCTAAAGGGGGATTTCTGCAGCATGTTGGGGAAATACCTGACAGTGTCTCAGGAGACCTGATAATCGAAGGTGAGTCAAGCATCCTCCTGCACACAGCCTTGCCACAGCTGAGGTTGCTGGCAGTGTATTCCCTCCAACTTCACTTGTTGCAATATGTCTCTCCTCCAAGAACCAACGGCCACCCTCTCAGTTTCACTAAACTTTCTAAACTTTACAGCTAGAATTGGACGCTCATATAGTGCCAATGCACCCTCTACTGATGTTCAGGTCACTGTGTAGCAAGATTTGGTAAGAACTGCAGGGGGCTCCCAGGCAGAAGCTTTGTGAGGCAGGCTGTAGACACAGGGATGAGTCCAGTGGTGGGCATCTTTGAAGTGTAACAAGATTCAGAATCCAGATCTACGATGAGCATATCTTGCAAAGGATTTTTTTAACTTCATTCCCCTGGAACCTACAGAGACAGCTGCTGAATTCATACCTCCAACCTTGACTCATTAGGGCCCGAGTGCTTGTTGGCATGACACAGTTCTGCTGGCTGAGCTATGCTGTCTAGGAACATGAAAGTATCATGTTTCATAGTTGATGTAATTCTGCTGGAAAAATCAGCATAGACCCAGCTTCTGCCTTTAGCATATCCTACAGTCAGGGGAACTAGTGTAAATTGGGTGGCAAAAAATTGTTTCTGCCAGCAGAGCGGTGTCCACAGAAGTAGGCTGGGCCACCTTAATTCTGTAAAGTGTCAGAAACCCCAGCAACGTAAGCATTTCCTTCATCTCTACTGCTTTGCCCCTTTGGTTGTCATTTACACCTCTACAAAGTAAGAACAAGCTGGGTGTAAAATGCTGTCACTGGCAAGCTTGATCAGAGAATTCTGATCTGACAGTGTTTTATGTTTGCCCTGTTCGGGTATAAATATCACCACAAGATGCAACACACTAGAGAGCCAGGCCTTACAGGATTTGTCTGCAAGGGGCTTCTATTTTGCCCGGAATTGTTATCCCTGATTAACAACCTAAATGGATGTTTTTATTCTAGAGCAATAATGCTTTATTCCATGGGAGGAATAGTCATTCTGTTTTAAATTCATTCCTTACCTTAATCCAAATGAATGTTCCTGTGTTGACAAGCACTTAAACTAGCTATTATCTGCCTCTTTAGTAGTAAGAACCTGCATACACCAGCTCCATTGTAATGATCAAAGCTAAGTAATTTGTTACAATGAATATTTTATTTACTTGATTGTACCTTGTTTTGTTCTGTGATTGCCAGAGAACAGTTTACAATACTCCTGCATTCATTTAGCATTTGAAATTATTTGCAGATTTCTTCAGCAAATGTTTCTTGGTCTGCAGATCATAAGGCTTTTGAGCTTTACTATACAGTCCACATTTGCAGTACAAACTATAACTTATGTGAATAAGTAACTACTCCACCAAATAAAGCATTACAAATAGTCTTTCCAAAATTAGCTTCCAAAGATGATCTGACTATTCCAGGCCAACATTCACTCTTTAGTCCTATCCATTCAGTATTCAGGCTAGCAACACTCAAACTCTTGGACATTTGAAGAAAGCAAACATGGAAGACTTGTGACTGTAGACAACTGAAATCCCTTTTAGAATATTAATGAATATTGATTAAAAATACCCTTTCCCACTCTTTGATCAACTCATCCAATCACAATCTTAGAGAGCTGTGGAGAATCTCAGCACTACGGAAATCAGACAGGAACAAAAATACCCATTATTCCTTCCTGTACATCTCCCAAAGGATGTTGGATTGTTCCCTGCAATGTTCCATATGCTTTGCCCAGTCTTGTTTGAAATGGCTTCTGCTGCATAGAGGCTGCTACAATGGAACTGCATTGTTTAATAGATCTTGTAGCTAGGAAATGTTTCCTGATACGCAGCCTGACTTTTCCTTATTTGCATGCTACTAATCCCTTGTGCTACTGTAAATAGTTCTACTTCTTCACTGGTGTCTGCCCCTTTCATAGACTGTTACAATGCGCCCCTTCCTGTCCCCTCCCATGATCATCTTTTAACTAGTATTGCTAGTTAAATGGTTTGGTCATCCATGAAAAAAGAGGCATTTCAGTGCTCTACCAACACAGAGACGGATCCCCTTGCAGCTCTATTGGTCTCTTTCTCCCTGAAGTCATCCCCCTGGCTTTCAGGGTCCGTCTCGTATTGTTTCCACGATCGAACACTGGCACAGTGCTCTACAACATAAGGCTGCCAAAAATAAATCAAATTGGCTAGCAGCCAGTGTCATAGATTGGCTGATTGCCATGGCACGCTTGGCTGCTACTACTATGAGGAGTATGTGCAGGCCATTCTACATTTCTGTGGTGGTGTTCATCTGGGTTCAATTTTACTATCCTGCCTCAGCCCCAGATCTACAGGTATGTTCCTAGAGCCGAGGCAGTGGGGGTGGACACTTGACCTACACCTTTGGGAGTTTTGCTGCTGCAACTGTGTGAAAGAGTGAAAATGCAAAAGAGATAATGTGTGAATGGATGAATAAACTAAATTGCCTTGCTTTTAGTGCTCAATATTAAACATTTCTACAGTAGGTAAAGGTGGGGACAGTCCCCCTTGTACCAGTATTCACCACTACTACATCTTTTAATCTCTGAATGACTCTATTTATCTAACAGTTTAGGTGACTGAATTGGAAGTTGGCTTTAATGAAGCAATCCAGTGTCCAGTAAAAATTCACATGGACCTAGGGTCCCCTGTATTTTTATTCCTGTAAGACACCTTCTAGATAACTCTGATTATGACTGTAAAGCCTTGAAGCAAAGAGGCTGGGTTCCCCGCAAAGATACAGTAGGAAGTGAGCCAGCAGGGCAAATTCAGAGGTGGTGTGGGAAGGCTGCAAATCAGACACCCATGAAACTGTCTCAGATCATCTTTCAGCTCTTCTCACATTCCCTTCACCACGGGTAAGAAATCATTGGTGTCACTAGTCCTGAGGGGGTGGAGGAAGGCATAAGTTAGGACAGACTGTTGGATAGTTTAATCTGAGCTTCCTTAGGGGTCTTCCTTGACTTCCTTGACTCCTAGCTTTTTCCCCAGGGGAGGTTCCCTGTGACTCGGTCCTAGCCAGTAAGCCAAACCCAAAAGTGACATGTGAGTTACATAGTGGTAAGCAGGTGAGCTGTATTCCAATCATGATTTCATTGGGGAAGGGCCCCATGTGCCACTTGGATCGCTCCATCTGTCTCCCAAATCACAACACTGCCCATCATCTCCCAGATCCCCACCCCCCTTGATTGGCCCCTCCACCTTCATATCAGAGCCCTACCAGCCCAATCAGCCCAAGAGCAGTGGAAGCAGCAGCAATGGGGGGCTCCCCCTCACTGTCTGCTCCTCAGCTCCCAGTAGTCCATACCCCTCCCATGTATCCAGATCCAGTTTCTAATGGGCCACACAGCTGCCCAGCAGCTCCTTGCTTCCCCCCCAACTCTTCTCCCCTACTCCCACTTCAGTTTCAGGGCCAAGCAGGGGCTGGATCTGGGCACACAGGACTGGTGGGTTCTGCAGGGACCCCAGGAGCAGGCAGGGAGAGGGAATCCCTACCACCAGTGCCTCTGTTGCTCTTGGGGTGATTGGGGTGGCATGGGAGTGATCCAGGGGTGGAGGGGATCATTTGGGGATGGGATAAAATTTGGGGGGCAGAGAGGGAAGCTCCCCATGTACCCACCCTTCTCCCTTCCCTCTGCCCATGCTCTCTCTAATCTTACTTCAATCCTGCCATCCCTTACCTCTTTCCCATGCCCCCCTCCCCCTGGCTTCCCTACCCCGCTTCAACTCTTTTCCTCTCTCCCTAATCACCCTATCTCTATCCATTTGCTGCCTGGCTGTTCCTACCTGTCAGTCCAGGGCTGTAGACAGCACTCTACCTAGACTCCCAGCCGCCTTGGGTGAACTTTTAGTATCAGGCCCCCCTTCACCAGAGACAGTGATAATAATAATTAAAAAATTACCATTTTTGGGCCCCCTTTCTGTCCAGGCCCCAGGCGGCTGCCCAGTTTGCCCATGCCTGTGTCTGGCCCTGGCTATAGATGGTAGCTAGTCCACCTGGGAGCAGTACCTCCTGGGATACTGGGGGACTAAAAATCAGTGGTTTTATCTCAGGTGAACACCCAGAAGTTAACTTAAATTGAGTCAGATAGCACAGCTCAAAGGTAATCCTCATCTAAAATGGCATAATTTTAAGGTGCCTAAAAAGCATTCAGCACTTGTTAATGAGCCTTAATGTATGATCCTTCAAGTTGTACCTGCTCTTAATATGGTCTTATTCTAATGTGTAATCTCACCCATGAGCATTTGTGAAGCCAGATCAGAATCCCGATGAGCTGGTCTAAGTTGGAGTAACATGTGGATTGTGGGGAGAGAAGATGCGAGTCAAACCATGTTAAGCTCCCTTTGCACTTTCCTAGATTCTCTGAACCTCCCTTCTGCAGTTGTCCCACACATATGTGCAAAGTGTGCTCAGACTGCCAGGTAAGAATCCAACAAAGCTGGAAATGTGAAAGGCTGCATTGTGCCTAAAGAAGCCAGCTGCACTTTCTTTGTTTAGAAATGAAGAAGGTTTTTCTCCCACTTGGCAAAGTAGCCTTAAAACAGAGCAGCCTCCCAGCTGCAGTGAAATATCAAGCAGCCCCCAATCACTTGACATGTACGGGAGATGTGCAGTTCCCACTGGGCCTTACATCCCAGGAGCCATGAACACCAGCAGTCCACCATCTTCTCTTCACTTCCTCAGAGGAAATGAGTCCCCAAGGATACTTTTAATGGTTGACAAGCTTTGTGTTCAATTGGATTGGGATATTGACACAGAAGCCCCTATTGAACACAGGGAATGCTGCCAATATAAAGATGTGGTATGAGAAGTGCTGTCTGCTGTAGAGTGTATAGACTTATCTACACTGGAGAGGAGTAATATATAATTTTAGCCTTGTCCCAGGGGTAACTGGCACATGGTAGAATACCTTTGCTACCAATTCTATTTCACATGTACTTACCTCTGCATACGGCAAAAGTGGTAAAAGTGATGCAAGCATGCTGCCCCCCTGGGACAAGGCTGAAAGGAATCTTTTTAGCCTGCCAGCTAGTTTGCCCAGCACTGCTTGTTTGCGGTACCATTATAAAGTTACAAGCTAAGAACAAGTATTATTTTGAGTTGCTTGTAACATGCCCAGACACAGCAAAACATGTGCCTGCTGCATGGAGTTTATACAGTTATTTGCATCATTGCAAAATGGGTGAGAAATAGATATGATAGCATTTTACACTCACTTGGCACTCATGCAAATGACTATGGCAGGGACATGGAATAAAGGATTAGTCAGCACACCTTCAGAAGGCTTCCAACAAATTTGGGTGGAGAAGCCTACTGTGTGAGGGCTAATGACAGTTCCTCAGAATACACAAGATACACAAAGTTTTTGGGTCAGAGGCGATATCTTTTATTAGACCAACTAAATAGTAGCAGAAAAATCCCTTTTTTTGCAAGCTTCCGGGCACATACACCCTTTATCAGACTGAGGAGAATTCAAAGATTGTAAAAGTACTCCTAGGTAGAAAATAAACTACATTTTGTGCTACTATTTAGTTGGTCTAATAAAAGCTATCATGTCTGACCCAAGAGCTTTGTGTATCTGTTTCTCAGACCAACATGGGTACAAAATAGATCCCTGAAACATTAAAGGTAGCATATTTTAGCCATTTGGAAAGATAAACTTCATTGCTAAACAAGAAAGATTTTTTCACCTCTGTCTCTGACATCGGACACCTCCAGAGAAGAAGACAGCCTAATCTGCACATCACAGAGCCACACTCTCACAAAAGGACTCTCAGATTCCCAGGGGAATACACTTCCAGCCTCTACCTCCCCTGTGAAAAGTGGAGTTTTTCTACCTAGGAGGACTTTTACAATCTTTGATTTCTTCTCAGCCTGATGAAGGGCGTATGTGCCCAAAAGTTTGCGAAGAAAGGAATTTTTTTGCTACTATTTAGTTGGTCTAATAAAAGATACGGCCCCTAACCCAAGAGCTTTGTATATCTCTTTTTCTCAGGCCAACACGGCTACAAAATAGATCCTCAGAATACATGAGACCTACATGGCTCCACTGCACCTCTACAGAATGTCATGTCTCCCCTGCTCCTGTGCATGCCCTGATATTGCAGTCACTGAATGAAATTAAGCAGGAACAACCAGGATGGGACCTGTAGTTTTGGCAAAGGACCCAAGTTCAAGCCTGGCTTCAAGCAATCATGGGTATTGCAAACTGTGTTTAGGATCATTTAGGTGGAATCCCAATATGGAACAATCTTCAGGTGGATCCAGAATTCTAACGGTAACTGTTTCGGGGAACATTACAAAACCTCCCTCTTTGAGAAGGCCTTTCTGACTGCAGTGACATTCCCAATATGGATCCTCCCTTTTGTTCCCAATCCCCAACAACCAATCAAATAAAAAAACAAATGCTGGACTCCAAAAAATAGAGTTTTGACTCCAAAATGAGAGAAAAGCAGGAACTCTATGAAAGTCAATAAAGCACGTGGTCATTATCTTTGTCTCTAAGTGGTAGGTGTTTTCAGACACTGGAGAAATGAACCCTATGATTGATAGATAGATACATACATATATACATGAATGGATGAATGAGGGTTTACAAAATACTAAACGGCAAAGAGAAAGTAAATAGAGATTAATCTACAAGAGATGCTGACTATGTAGTAGCCTGATACTACTGAGCAGTAGCATCATATGGCAAAAACTGTGATGTGATGGTACTGTGCGGTAGTATTAAGCTACTGCGCAGTAGTGTCACAAAAAAGGTGTTTGCTGATGCAACTGCACAGTAATTTGGATTATTGCACATTTATTTAGTACTTGTCTATACTTGTTTATTTAGTATAAACAAGTACTAAATAAATGCACAATAGCGACTGTGCAGTAGCGTTTCATGTAGACAAAGCCACTGTGTCTTGCGATACAAGAACTAGGAGTCACAAAAAGAAACTAATAGGTAGTAGGTTTAAAACTAACAGAAGGAAATTCTTTTTCACATAGTGTGTAATTAAAGTCTGGAACTCATTGTTGCAAGGTGTTGAGGAAGCTGACAGTTTAGCCAGATTCAAAAAGGAATTGGACAAATTCTTGAAAGAAAGGTGCATAAGCAGCTATTGAGAATGGGAGTTAGGGATATAGCCTCTGAATCAGATCTTCCTAGAACTTAAATGCTGCAGATTGCAAGTGTGAGACAAACAGTGGAAAGAACCCTGGTCATACCTAGTTCACCCTCCCTTTCAGCATCCACTCTCTGCCAGTATGTGGTACAGGATACCAGGCAAAAAGGACCTATGGTCTGACCCAGTAAATGACAGTTCTTATGTTCTTATATTCTAGATAGATAAACAGACAGATAAACTATGAAGTCTAGCTAGCAGCTTCATGCAGTACAATTATGGCTACGCAGGGCACTAGTCATGAAATCTCTTTATGCTGTCATGTACTAGGCAGAATGCTACAGGTGAGTTTGTAGAGTGTCATTTGGGGATTTACTAGTCAAAACAGCAAACCCATGAGGCAGTGTCAGGGTTGCACAGCTCTTTAATGTGTTGTAGTTCTCTGAAGGTGAAAGCACTAATTCCACAGCCTAAGACTTCCATGTGCACAGTGATGAGATTAGGGAAGTTCAGCCAGGCCAGTGTGATCTGATTAGTAGAAGTGTTCCTTGAGTGCTTTATCACAGGAGCAATTAGATCTACAAAGATCAGTGGCAGGTGAACAGTCCCCTCCTGTATGTGCAGCAGCTCCCTTGAATCCATCAATGTAAACTCATGCATCATAGAATTTAGGGGTGCACCGACAACCATTTTTTTGGCCAATACTGATGGCCAATTATTAACTAGCCATATCAGCTAATACTGATACAACAGCCAATATGAAGCCTGGCAACTTGAAGAGCAGCGTCTAGCTGGTAAGTCTGTGGGGGGGAAGGGGTGTGTGTGGGGGGGAAGGAGCATGTGGGGGGAAGATCGAGGGCCCCATGGTGTAGAAGAGAGTGGGGCAGGAGCTTTAGCAGGGGCAGGGTGGGGCATAGGGTGGAGCTGCAGGAGGCTCATGCAGGGAGGCGGCAAAGGGGGTGGCTCCCTGCTGCTGTGTGCACCCCCAGGGAAGGCATGGGGGGCATGTACCCCCCCATGGCTTTGTGCATGGGTCAAGAGCAGGCTGTCTGCTGTGGGCTCAGGGTCAGGGGCTGTTCCTGCCCCAAGGGCAGCCCCAGTGCAGCCTCTGCTGAGAAGATGCTGGCATAGCTCCTTGCCCTGAGCCCGCAGCAGGCAGCCCGCTGTCACCCTCCACACAAATCCTGGGGGGGCACGTGGTCCCCATGCCTCTCTTGGGGTTGTGCATAGCAGCGGGAGCCGCCTCCCTCCTCACCCACCAGCACGAGTCGCCCATGGCTCCATCCTGCCCCGTGTCCTATCCCACACAACCTAGGCAGCGCCTGCCCCTGCCCCTTCCCTTTCCCCCCACCACTCCCTCCCTCACCATGGGGGCTTCAGTCTGCCTCCACACACCCCTTTCCATGACACATTTAGCAGATGGATGTTGTTCTCTAAGCTGCTGGCCTGCATTCCTGCCCGCATGTATACTGCGGCTATGCACATACACACAACATTTATCGGTGACATTATTGGCTACCCCAGCTAAAAAAAGCTGATTGCCGATAATGTCAATTTTCCTTTTATCGGTGTCAAGCTGATATGGACTGATGTATTGGTGCACCTCTAATAGAATTATAAGACCTTGCAAATGGCTGCATTAGAACACAAGAACTGCTATTACGAGTCAGTCCCAATATCCACTTGGTGTGTAGTATCTTGTCTTTAATAATGACCATTGGTAGATGCTTCAAAGAAAGATGATGGATCTGCACCCTGGGCCAATGTGGGATAATCTGCCCTCCAAATTAGGATTCAACCTAATCTCTCTTGGTTGCTCGGCTGCTATCTCTTGAAGAAGAAAAGGAGATATCCAGTTTATGGGAGAAAATTAAATCCTGAAAGCTGATACTTGGCTATTCTTGGATGGGGAGCCAGGTATGTGGTTACAAGTTGTTGGTAAGGGTGGTCTCTTTCCTGGTCTTGG
This sequence comes from Gavialis gangeticus, assembly GCF_001723915.1. Lineage (NCBI taxonomy): Eukaryota > Metazoa > Chordata > Crocodylia > Gavialidae > Gavialis > Gavialis gangeticus. The sequence continues at coordinate 5,574,184 of NW_017729034.1, forward strand.
CCTCCACCAGATTTCAGGGGTCTTGCTGCATAATTTGGAGGATCTTGACACATCATTTAGGTCTAATGCATTGAACAGTATTAGGGGCTGTGGCTTTGGCGTGCACATCATTATTCAGGAGTATCTGTGGAAATTATTTTTCTTTCTGTGTCTTAGGACACTTTGTTCAATCCAGGGGCTGAAGGAATAGTTAGAAAAAGATGGGTATGAAAGCCTGGATAGGGCCAAATTTGCGGACAGAAAAGCTCTCCTAACCCTGACAAGAACACAACTCAGTGGTTCATGTAAATAATGCTTCAACAGAGGTCAGTAGATAATGCTTAACTATTGTCCAAGGCTTCATATCCTCACATCCAATCCTTGAATGAATAACAAAGCTTTTATCCTTTTCATTATGGAAAAAGCAACAGGCATGAAGATGGAATAAAAACCCATTCATCTTTGTTTAGCAAGACACAGAAGTAAGGATGCATTAATGAGGATGACTGATGATTACTCTGATCTGGGTGGAGCTACAATACTTGCTAATAAAAGAGTAAGTCTCTGGTGCAAATACATAGCCTCAGCAGGCCTAACAAACACATCCACAACCCATCCACATTAGAGTTTCCAGCAGCTAGCAGCTCTGGGACATTTTGTGACCTCCCTAGAGTAGAGACTCCCAAAGGCACTGGAGGAACTGTGATAAGGTGTAACTTAAACTAGGGAGTGATTTACTGAATGGCTCTTTAAATCCTGCTGTTGCTTTTCCTAATGCTTTCCTTCTGGCATTTTTCCATGTAGAATTGAAGGCAATATAAAAGATAGAAGGTGAAGGTTCAATGACAATATGAATGAACATACTAACATAGCTCAAACATACTAACATAGCTCGAAAGCCATTACTCTGAATTTGAATACATGGGCTGAAGACTTCAACAGATCAAGATGTTCCCCCTGGGTTTTAGCACCCAGGAAAACTCAACAGAACAGCTATAAGTTCCTGTATGAATAATTGGGACCCTACTCTGGCCAACTGCCTTTGGCCTTGTTTAGTACTTAGACCCATGAAAGGGGGTGGTCTTTTACACTCATATTACAAATGCCAACTCATGAGTCAAACCACTGGAGAATCAGCCCCATGTTAAAAGTCTACCATCCTGCCATAACAAATCACAGTTGGGGAGGCTAAGGGAGCCTATGGCTTGATTCTTCTACCAGTGAATGAGTTGTACCTTTCTTGTCCAGCTTAGTGCTGACTACACATTTTCTAGCACATGGCACAATAGGAACATGCCAACATTGGGAGACACTGGCTTTCTGACATCCCAGAAATGTCTGTTCCAGGGGAGAAGAGGCCATTTTAAACTCTTCTAAAGTTCCCCAGACACCAAAATTTTTTTCATATATGTTCTGTCTGGATCTGGGTTGGCCATGTGGGCTGTGGGATGTAGAAGATTGAAGGCAGAAGCAGGAGTAAAGTAGCTGATGTTATCATGATATGTTTGTATGCTGGGGGTGGGGTGGGAGGATGTTTTGACAATGCATTTTGGAGTAGGTTGTGTGCATCAGTTTTTCAGTATTGTGGTATGGATGTACAGTCCTGTTTGGAGTCCCTGCATGGTTTTTTGAGAGTATGTTTAAATCCCAAGATGAGTTGGAGCAGCAGCTGCACAGAGAAACTCTTTGGGCATCACCATGGAAACAACAAGGCTGCATCCTCTCAAAGATACCTCTATTCCTGTCCATCTCCTTTGACCCCTCCCCCATTTGACTATATGTGCTCCTCTCTGGTTCTGCTGAAAGCTATCACTGCCCAACAAGACATCAGAGACTAATGTACCACATGAGGATGCAGGGGAAATGATCCACATGGATTCCATGAACTGTTGGTAAATTAGAGCAGAAATGGCTTTTCATCCATTTGAAATCAAGTCTCATTCTCCCTTCATTAATCCATACAGAATATTGCTACACTGTTCTGTGGCCAAGAACATGAGTCACCCTTACCCATGTATTACCTTATATTGCCTCTCTCAGAAGCATACGCTCCCACTTGTCTCGTTCCCTTCAATATAAAATATTTTCTTTCTGCCAGTCCATTTATGACATCTGATGAAATAGGTTGTTACTGATGAAAGCTTATGCCTTTTTGAACCAGTCAGACTCTAAAGTGCTGCCTTGCCTTACCTTCTTCATTGCAATGTGCATATTTGAGCCATCATTGTAACATTTTTATAAGCATTGCTGAGATGGATGAAGTTTGGCAGTTTTTGTGGTTCTGATCCTAATATTATTCACATGCCAATAAATTATTTGATATTAATGACTGATATTCATACTCCATCATGCTTCTTCCAGTCAAGAGTTTTGAAATTCTTTACAAAGAATTCTTCGTATTCTTTACATCTCTTTCCACTGAAATAAAGCTACAGCTGTGGTGGAAGAGAGTCATTTTCCAGCAGTGGACAGCATTGCTACAGCCTTTTGGAAAACAAAAAGAAAACCAAAGGATCCAGTTTAAACTCAGGGGGAATTTATGGCAGTGCCCAACTTGGCATTTTGCCAGGTTGTTGCTCTTGTCCAGGAAAACACATGGAGTCTTTAGTGACAGTTGATTTTCCAGGTCACTAAAAGATGGCACCATCAGCAAGACCACAAGGGCAAACTGATTCATGGCTGAATCATGGTGCAAAACTGTGAACACTGCTGTCCATAATCTGGTAGCTTGTCCTTTGGAGAGCTCAAATCTAATGCTTTGATATTTGTCTAAGTGCCAGACGATACAGTTGTCTGGTCAAGTGCTAGACTCTTTAACCTGTTGAGACTTAATGTTAGACTGGTAAATCAGCATAAAAGCTGAGTGTGGGAAGGAAATCCTTGAATTTCTTGTACTGATCTTTGAAACTGGTTCATGGCAGGTTCATGAGGAATGATCTGATTTTCAACTTTTAAAAAAAGGTAGCAAGCAATTCCTAAATTCTGTGGTTCAGATGGTCAGCCAGCCTCAAGGAAGTTGAGTTCAATGGAATCACTTGGATTTATGCCAGTGGAGGGCCTTGGCCCTTGGTCTGCATATCCAGTCTCTCATAATGAATTGCACTCTCAGGGACGCATTGTATATCATTTGTGCATGGCAAGGTCAAAGGACAATATCAAACATAATAATTATTGTTACTTGCACTTTTCATCTCCATGGCACAAAGTACTTTTTCTGTGGTATGGAAGGGTCGGTATCCCCATATCAGAAATGAAGAGAAGGTGAAGTGTTTTGTTTAGTGTCTGAAGTGGTTCAGTGGCAGAGCCATGACTACAGTCTAGGTCTCCTGATGCTCAGTCTAGCATCCTCTCCACTTGTCCCTGTCACCACAGTACATGGCACTCCCATCTGTTGCAGTGAATGTTGAGGGACTGTAAGACCTGGACTCCACTGACAATGTCGCATACTTGAGAGACCCTTAAGTAGTTCAGTCAATTTGAATACGTGTGCAGAAGATCAAGTTCAGTCATCGGTCATAAACTTTTGCTGTCAACTCTGCCTTCAAGCCAATGCTCTATTGCAGTGGTTTTCAAACTTCCTAAAGTCCTGGAACCCTTTCATGTCACTTTTTGTGCCGTGGAACCCCTGCTCCTATCCTAAAGACTGACGCAGAGCCAGGTGACCCAGCTGGGTAATGGTAGTGCTGTGCCTCCCAGCCTACTCTGCTGTTACCTCCAGTCTCTTGGCACAATGTCTGATGACCTATTTGGGAACTCCAGGGCTCCATGGAGCCTGGTTTGAAGACCATTGCTTTATTGAGCTATAGGAGGGGAGGTGAAAACAGGGGTGGCAAGTAAGAGGAGATGCTCCAAACTCTCCTACACTTAAAACAACAGCGATGTTAACATAGTGGGATTAGGGGAGGCATCACAGCTGAATTCTCACTAGTCCAGACTCCACATGACAGACTCACCAACCCTGCCTCTTTGGTGGCAATGGTCCACAAGGCAGTCAAAGACTACCTGGGGGCTCAAATTCTCCTCCTTTCACAGGGGGAGCCCTTCTAAGACAGGGTTGCAGCCCAGCGGCAGGGCAGTGAGAAAAAAATAAGCATTCCTGCCGCCTGCACAACACCTGTTCTTTGGATAAACAGCAGGTCTCTGTCTCAAGGGATATGAGCCCACTGCTTTTCACTGCACTCCATAAACAGACACAACGTGTGAAATAAAATGTTTCTTCATGCCTCAAGCTAGAAAGCTGCTTTATGTCTGAAGCCAAGTGACTGTAAGAAAGATGGATGGACTCACCATGTTTTTACCTCAGGGACAAAAAGGGGGAATCCCAGGCATTTCCAATGGCCGCTGAGCACAGCTTTACAAAACTCTCAGTCTACAAAATCACCCATCAAAGTCCATTTGTTTTGTAAAGACAAAGAGATTAAGAGGGTCCAGCCTGGCTGTGAAGAGTTTGATAACCTACCAGACAGGGTGTCTTATTAGTGATGGTCTTGAATTTTCAGACAAAATGTTTCTTCGGAAGAAAGTGCCATTGTAACCAAAAAAATTTTTCCATGAATGTTCCTGTTTTCGATAAGGATACAGTTTCAGATTATAATCACAGACAGAGGAAGGGCAGGGAAGAAAGGGGAGGGGGAGAGAGAAGGAGAGAGAGGAAGGAAGCAAGCTCTATCTACTTCAGAATAGCCAGGGGCCTGGTGGCAAGGACTTTCATCTGGGATATGGGAAAAAAAAAACCATTCAGGTTGCTGCTTCACTTAATTCAGAGCACATATTTGAATCTTCATCTTTCATATCTTCATGGATTTCCCAACCAGCTGGCTTTCTGTTGTGGGTTTCTCTCAGTACCTCCTGTAGGAGCTGTTCTGCCTTGTATAAATAATTAAATATTCATTGGAGCAGGGAAGTGAAACATGGTCTGACTCATTCCAGCTGAATGCCCTCACCCCTACCCCCATCCCTACTTCAGACAGTCTTCTTCTCTGGCCCAATGAATATTTAATTTTTAGAACCACTCCAACAGGAGAGAAAAGCCAACATGATAATTCAGATGGCTGTTTCATGGCGTCACTGTGTGACAGGTACCTCTTACCCATGCACAGGAATTAAACCAGAGACCTCCAGAGATAATAGCAGGAACTAAAACAAGATTTTGTAATAACTCATATCTTCTAGGGATTAATGTTGTGGAGTACTTTAGCTTAGACACACACGCATGCACACACTTGGACCATGGGTTGCATCATGTTTCTGCTCAAAGGAAGCACAACCTGAGACCCACCATGGCACAAATCCCAGATGTGGCCCCACTTTTGTGATGACAACACATGCCATCCATGCACTGGCACAGTGTGGGACCTATAACACACACTCTGGCCATGGGGTAACATGCACAGTTCTGGCTCCTAGCTGGCAGAGACTCTTGGGACACAAAGGGAAACCTTGCAAGAATGAGATTCTATCCAGTCACCAAGAAACTGAGTAGAGACTTTCTGCTGTGGTCAGGTATCAATCCTGAACTGCTCACTTGCCCACTGAGGTCTCTGTTTCCCCTCAGTTGGGGTTATCAAATGGCTACCAAAAGACATTGGGCAGGTCTGTAGAAGCTTCTTTCTTGACCCTGGGTTCATTGCTGACAGAATAAGGCCAGTCCACTTGCTCCCATTCAGATTAAGCAGAAAGACAGTTTGAGAGCAGCTTGGAGCGTACATAAGTACCTTCCCCCCACCTTCCCCTCAGCTTTGAGCACAGCCCTGGGGCTATTCACTGTGCTTAACACTGCACCTGAGCATAAGCAAATGGCTTATTTTATTGGCAGTGGATCCAGGGTTTGGAGGAGAACTATATAAAGTGCCCTTTTTGCCACCACTGGAGCAAATAATTCTGAGGACTAAAGACACCCACCATATGGGAATGGGTGGATACCAGAATGCTGTTTAGGAGGAGGACACCATGACATGGACAATGGCCCAAATAAGCTATTGAATTGTGTGAGTTGATGGGAAGCCACAAGTAAGGACTGACTGAATGGCCAGGCCTAAGGTCAGCTATGATAAATGCCTGGATTTTTTCACTGGGTTCTCCCTGGCTAGGAGAAAAAGCACAGTTGCAGGGTAAGCCAGGAGAAGGCAGCTGTGGTGCATTTGAATATTTGGGGCTTATTTTTTCCTTAGGAAAGACAGTGGAACCATCTACACATGCTATTATTGTGATATAGGCTTACTGTGCAGTAAAATACCGCACAGCAAACCTTCCCTGGGAACGTATCTACATGTGCATGCTTTTGAGAGCAAAACTGCTCCCCATGAGAGCAGCCCCATACAGGGCTGCTCCTGCCTTGCTCTGCCCCATTGCAGCAGCCAGGGGGAGCTCCAGACTCCTTCAGGGTGCTAGACTGGGGGTAGCATGGGGCATGGGGGAAAGTCCTGATGCGCACAGAGCTTAGGGGAGCTCTGCCAGCTGCAGCAGCAGTTGTCTCCTGGCCCTGTGCACATCAGGAGGGGTCTTGATGTGCACAGGCCTGGGAGACAGCTGTCGCTGCAGCCAGCAGAACTCTCCCAGCCTTGTGCATTTTGGGACACAGAACTGCCAGCAAGCCTCATGCCCAGTGGGGCTTTCCTGACTGACAGGAGGCTGACCGGGACCTGTCCCACTTCTGGAGCAGCTGCTGGTGAGCTGTCTGCTGGTTGGGGAATCCCTAACCGGAAGGGGGCTTGCTGGCAGCTGCCCCACAAGTGGAACAGCTGCCAGCAAGCCTCTGGCTGAGCAGGGAAGCAGATAGCCCCCCGGTCCCAACACTGCTCAGCTCCCAGCTCCTGTAGAGAGCTAGGAGCTGCACAGCTACAGGCCGGGAGGTGGGAGAAAGCAACCCCATCCTGGCCAGGAGCTATTCAGCACCAGGACCAGGGACAGAGAATTCCTACATCCCCTGTGGTCCGCTGCTGGTGTGGCTTACCAGGAGCAAATTTTCTCCCATTCAGCATCTACATAAGTGCTACCATGCAGTAACTACTATACAGTTAATCTAGTACCTGTATTTACAGGTACTAGCCAACTGCACAGTAGACTAATTTACTGCATAGTAAATGCCATGCATGTGTAGATGGTGACACTTTACTGCACAGTACATTAGTCTACTGTGCAGTAAAGTGTCTCATGTAGATGTGCCTAGCAGGTATTTTTTCTGGAGTAATTCCTTTTAACTCATCCCCTCTTTAAACTCCTTACCCTCTCCCTTTCAGTATAACTCAACAAAGTGTTAGTTTCGTTGTTCTTTTTCATCATCACTGCAGCCATTTCAGGCTATTGCTCACATGTAGGGCTTCACTCCTGTCATTATCAGACGAGCCTCTTACCTTGCTACAAGGCTGCTTGTTTCAGTTGGTGATTCTGGAACACGCATTGTTCATCTCAATTGCCTTCACTTTAGTTTCCTGCCATTGACTTTCAATGAAGTTACTCCTGATGTACACTCATGCGAGAAGACCTCGGGTGGGTGGATGGAATGCTCTGCTGATCTTCCCTTCAGACTTAAGCAACTTATGCAGTGAAGAGTATCATCACTGGATTTAAAGGACCCCTTCCAATGGTTTGTGTGTGCATTGGGTGCCAACCCCCACTTCATGAGAACTAGGTGCTGATGCACACTAGGGTATGTACGTAGATGCTTTTTTGGAGTGGCATTACACAGACATACACAAGTAGGAAGAGAACTACACTAGTGCCCTCTGCTGCCCATGATTCTGAACTGCATGGGGCAAAAATGGGAAAGGAAAGGGGTCTATCTGGGCTTGGGCTGACTGAGGAAATAAAGTGTGAGGCCTGCCACTGTGCTCCATTCATCTAGAGTTGTTTACAGCTGCCCAACCAGGGATGCTCTTGCATCCAGGCTGAATTCATTAACTGAATAATTGAATTCTTATTGTAAAAAGCCTGTCAGCCAATTAAAACAAAATGACTGTTTGAAGGCAGCTGCCCTTTATTTGTTAGGTGCAGCATTCAGAAAGTTCAGAGGGTGGAAGGTCCCTCCTGCAGTGTACAAACTACGGGAGGTACTTTAAAAATGCCTCCTCAGTTTTAATTGAAATTGGAATTATTGGTGACAGGGGCAGCCACCTTGATAGAAAAGAATGCTGATGGAAACATGGCTTAGCCTTCTCATGAGACTTTTCAGACTTTGCATAAGACTTTTCAGCAGGCCTCCCTCCTGCTTTGCATTGGGTCTTTTGTTCTAAGTTGTAAAGGCCATGCTACACTGTAATTTCCACCAGGGCAAGGTGTCTGCAGCGCAAGCATAAACTGTTCTTGTTGATTCATGGGTTTCTCTGAGTGAGAAAACGCCAGGCAGTGGAGAACAAGGGGCACACAGTAAAAACTGGGGAAAGAGTGAAAGGCTGCTGTTAAGTTTCTGAGGCAGAAACATTTGGCTATGTCCTCTGCCCCAGCCAAAGCCCTACAGCAGCACACTGACCTTAAAATCAGCCAGTTGGTCCAGCTTAGCCCTGTGGCATCTTCAGACTCAGCAGATGTATAAAGAAGGTCAGACCTTTGCTTTTCCCGAGTATTGTGTCTGTAGATGCTCCTGTGGTCTTTCAGGGGAGACCATAAAAATAAGGTCCAGCCTGTTCAGTATGAATGTTAAAGATGCTGAAGCACTTTCCCTAAGAGTTGGGACTTTCTCCAATACCCTTGTTTATAATGTCCCCTCCTATACCCTGGTTGTCATGCTTTGGGTGAGCAACCAGAACCCATTCCTACTGAAGCTGGTGGCACAGCTTCCCTCCCTAATGGTATCCCAGAGCTCAGTGTGTTCCACTAGCACGTTTTATATGCAGGGGCAAGGCACTTAGGGATCCTGTGGACTGATGCCTGCTGTGTGCATGTAAAATATTAATACCCTTGATGTGGACCTCTGGCACTGTTGATGTTGTTGCTGCTGAAGTCATTTGTCAGGAAGATGGCTACTGGCAGATGGAAGCTCAAAAACCAAATATTAACTCTTTAGAGCATCTAAACGGCATCTAAAGAAAAATGAAGAAAAGGAGACATTTTACATCTTCTCCTAATGTGTCATTTCCCCTTCCTCCTTGGATCCATGTCATGTCAGGCCAGAGATTGGGTTTATTTCTGGTTTCCATGACAATTAGGGTTACTTGGGAGGGACCTGATAGCTCCGTGAAGCCCACGTTTATCAGCCTTCTTGGATTTAGTAATGGAGACTAACAGTCAAGTAAGTTATAAATGGCATGTTCCTTCAAGGCTTGGATGAAGGCAGGCACAAGTGGGATTGGGTAGCAAGCCTGGAGCAAATTGTTCTCTTATTGCCAATTACAGAGTGGGGAGTTAGGCAGAGTAGTGGTGTCATTTATTCCCGAGGTGCTGGAGGAATTCATGCTACCCCCACATCTGTAGGGCGGGCAGAATAGCTACAGTAGATAAAACCCTCAGGAGCAGGGTTGTCTGTCTACCTAGCTTCCATCACTGGGCAGTGTTACCTCAAAACAACCTGCATGGCCTCTCTGAATGCCTGCCAAGTTGCTGCCTCCTCATTGTGTTAGCTGTAACAATCCAGACTGAGCAAAGAATCTTCCTATGAACTTAGGTAGTTTTCCTGTCAGGTATTTTTCTTGTCTACTCCACTGTGATCTCTCCTAAGCCTTTGAGTTCTTTGGTATCTTGAGCCTTCTGGAGCTTCTTCAGTGCATCTACTCTGTGGGTGCACATGGAGGCTGACATATCTCTGCCTTGACACAAATCCTCACACACATCTTCCAGACAATCATCCTCAGCCAGTGGCCCAACTGAGCAATGATGCTGGGGGAGAGCCATAGGGGCAATTACCTTGGGCACCTGGGTGTGGCCCTAACTTGCTGTCCTGAGCAAGGAATGGGACACACAAATAATGCTCTTTTGTTCTGCCTGCCATGTCAGACAAGGATGACTTTTCCAGTCTATAAGCCAGTACCAGCTGTGAAATGTCATCTTCCACAGCTGGAAGCAAGTAAAAACCTGTGTAATCAAGCTGTTCAAACAACATAATATTTCACAGAAGGGTTTATTCATTGGTGGAGCTCCCAGAAGTAACTTTAGGATGGGAAAGTACAGAAAATGGGTTGTGAATGTCTTCCTTCCTTGAGGTTAGATCAAATCATAACTGGCTTTTCCCTCCAGTCTTGATGCTGGTTCTGAAAATGTGGGCCACCTACAAGCTTGCCAGATTGCAGGTTTGGGCCTAAGGCAGGACTATTATGACTATTTCTCAGGCTCCTGAATTCCCCCCAAATCTCAAAGGTATTGGTTGTAGCCGCATTGGTTTAAGGACATAGGCAGACACGGTTTTTCCAACTATTTCAGTTGGTCTAATAAAAGTTAGCAGATTTCACGCAAATCTCAAGTCTTTTAACCATACAGGGACTCTGATGCCAGAAGCATCCTAGAACAGTTGCCAGTGGACTGGCTTCTTGGTAGGATCATGGATACTACAACTGTGAAAGAAACATTTAGGCCTCATCTATATTTACCTCCTCATTAGGCCACCAGAGCAGCAGATAGCAGTCACCACAGGCATACCCATGGAGGCTTCTCAGCTTTCCACTACAGAACGATGTGCTGCCAGAGCTTGAAGTACATTTGGAAAGGCACCAGCTGCTGAATGGAGCATGGCAGCCCAATTGAAGGCATGGGAACATCTATACATGCCTTCTGTGTGCTGCCAGATAGCAGCAGAAGCTTTATGCTGCTTGGTAGAGATGGCTTAACTTTGCCAGAAAAAAAGGAGGGTTCTGCTGCTGTGCAGGAGCCTTGCAATGTGAATTGGCTCAACATTTTGGTGGTACAACAAGAGTTAATTTTGTAGACTAGGCCTTTGGGTACCACATATGGTCTAGTTGGTAGAGCACTTAACTGAAGGCAATCTGTTCACTTGTGTGCTATTCCTGGCTTTGCCATGGATTTCTTGTGTGATCACAGGCAAGTTGTTTGTTGGCCCTGTACCATAGTTCCCCATCTATGAGATGGAGATGACAACAGTTCCTTATTTTGCAAAAGCATCATACAAATAGTATCCATTAAAGACACTAGAGTGATGAAGGCCAAATAAATACTTATACTGTGAACAGATCAGAGGAAATAGATCCATCAGGGCAGGTCACAATGGAGATAGCTCTAGTCCCCTACGAAGGCATGGTTCAGATTAAGAGTGAATTACATCATTTACACACACACTACATGTTTCATATTGCATATCAAAATCCCAATAACAGATCTAGGAATGAGACTGTGGTCCCCTCACTTTGGCTATGCCACATGGGTACAGTGAGCTCTGAGCTCAGCAGTTGATGGGGGTGGGGCCTGGCTCTGCTTTTGTGTGGCTTCAGAGCCCAAGAGGTGAGCACTACTGCTTTTCACCTTTTCCCTGCCTCCCCCTCCCTGCTGAATTCATCAGCAGGGGACAGAAGGGGCTGAGTGGGAGGCATGCAGAAGCAGGGGCTCTGGGCAGAGCCTACACAGAGAGCTTGTGTGTAACATAGCCAAAAGAGGGTGGGACCATGCTCCCGCACCCCCTCTGGATCTGCTCCTACAAAAGCCCTACAGTAAAATTATGTGCTGGGTGCCTTGAGGTAAAGCAAACAAAGCCAGTACCCTTCTATGTGGACAAATGCAGCTCCTCTCTGTATCTGCTCACGGTTTCTATTTCTCAAGTATCTTCTTACTTACCTCTCCTCCAGCCACTGCAACACTTACCGTCCACTTCCTAGGTGCCAAATATGTAGTCCCATAGAGCCCTGTTGTCTGGCCCCAGTGCTGCCTGTGGGTCTTGGAACTGGGCTCTCATCAGGCCCCAGCACCTGCTCCAGTCACTCCAGGACCACGTTGCACATGGTGCCCACTCCACTGCATGTCATCTCTGTGCTAGATCCAGCAGTGCATTCTGCAGCAGCCACATTGCCATAGCCCTGGAGTGACCTCCATGAGCGTTATGGTCCCAGAGCAGCAGAGGAGCTGAAGTACAGCCCTGGAACGGCTGAACCAGGACTGCGCTGCATGTGCCATCTTCTTCAGCCACTCTAGGACATGTGCTGGATCCAGTAGGTGAGACCAGTCTGTGGGTCAGATCCAGCCTACAGACCTGCCTCACACCACCCCTGAAATGAACCCCCTAGCTCAGTGGGCACAACCTTTATGGTAGGCACACCACAAACTAAGCCCGTGCCTTTCACAAGTGCCACTGTGCCCCTTCCCCTGTTTTCTTCTCCCAGCCCTGTGCTCCCTATCTGATCTGCTGTGCATCACACATAGATGCTGCCCATGGCCAACCCTGCCCTAGGTGATATTGCTGCTGCCACCTGAAGAGTGTGCTACCTTCCCAGAAGCTGCAGCTCTCCACCAAAGGGGCATGGAGGGGAGAGGTGTGCTGTCTCAGGCAAGCTCTGCCATCTATAAGGCATCATTACAACCCACCCTCCCTGCAGTGCCCCAATTGCAGTGCCTGCATGCAGAAAGCCTTATTTTGTTGGGGGCAAACTGGCTGCAGGCAGGAGTCGATGCGAGTCAAAACCAACCAGACAGAAATTGCCTGGCCAGTCATCTCAGCTCTCGGGCTTGACTCTGGAGGAGCAGATGCAGAAGGGGTGGTAACGAAGCCAGTTCTTCCCTGTCCCCAAGAAACCTTGTCTGTGTGTGCGCAAATGTAGCAGCAACAGGGTTAAGGCTTTGCTTCTGCTTGCAAATGGTATCTCCTCTTTCTATCTCTCCCCAACCACCTCCTGATCCCTCCAGAGAGACAGTACTGCTCCCGCCCATCCTTCATCGGCCAAAGTTGGAGAGTTTCCATGGCAACCAAGCAGCTGGTGTCTAGACACTGTGAGAGGCCTTGCAATTGAGCTGCCATCCTAGCTGGCCTCAGCCCCACCCCCACCCCCACCACACATACACCTGCACACACACACTGAGCATCCTTCCCACTTTCCCTGTACATTTAATGCACACACAAAGGGGAAGAAAGATGGAGTTTCCTGTCCATTGGCAGCCAGGGGACAGAGGTCTCCTGAAGCTGTCATCTCTTCAGCTTGGTGAAGCAAGAAGGTAGCAGAGGCAACAGAGTCAGATCTGACACTCCTCAGAGCTGGAAAAGGTAAAGAGAGGCAGGCCTCAGTGCAAGGCCCAAGGTGTTGCCATTGGGGCTGGCAAATGCTTTTTTCTCATCCCTTGTAGGCCTGAGCAGAATGGGGCTGATACGGGGCTGAAACAAGAATGAGAGGAGTTTCAGGAATGGGTGACCCCAAGTGATAGGACTCTTGGCCTAAAGCCAGCCAAAATGTTGTTTACTAGCTTTCCTCCGGGCTCTTGCAGCAAATCCAGGGGCCACTATATCTGAGAACAGACAGGTCAGGGTGCTTCCCCTCTTCCCCATCACCTGCCTGCTGACAGCTGCTGCATCACTCGTCTCTCCCTCTCATTCGACATCCTACTGTGGTGGAATAGGGCTCAGAGACTCCTTGTCTGCTTGCTAAGGAGACTCAGAGCTCACAGGCTCTATGATTTCACCAGGACCCCTGACATGGAGGTGAGCTCACAATACTCCAGAGTAAAGACCTTCAATTCAAAGGATCTTGATAGACCTTCCATTTTCCATCTCCCCAGTATTTTATAAGGTCAAAGATGCCCCAGGGAGGGGGATAATGTTTTCATTTAGCTTTTACCACTACGTGAAGAATGAGGCAGTTGAACACAGGGACAAGGCTATACATCAATCTGAAGCTGGGAAGTAAGAACAAGTAGTGTTAGCAACTCTGAACATGAAGGGCTTCCATTCCACCGTCACAAGCCAGCCATACCCTTCCAGGATTCAGTTTTGGATGGCAGTGGTGAAGATGGATGGATACATGGTTTTGGGTAGATGGGCCCAAGTCAGGAAGACCAGAATCAGGTCTGGATTCAAATTTCATCAGTCCTTGGGAGGGCTCAGGTCCAAGGATTTGACCTCTCTCTAATCCGAACCCCCCAAGGATCTGAAAAATGTCCCTACATAGAGCCACCAGTGGGGTGGAACACTGTGGCCAAGAACAGCCTAGTACCACTTAACACAGTATTGGAGAGTTTGTTTCTCAGGTCTCTTCAAACTGTATTTGCTGCAGGAATTTTAGGGAAGAGAAAAAGAGGTGGTTTTAGACCATCGTTGGGCTGGGGTCCTTCTCTGCTACTAGGACCAGAGCAGATGTCAAAGTAAGTGTGTGGGTGTGCTGAGTAGGCCATAGTGTAATGTGAGGAAAGGACAGAGTTATTTCTGAGGGAGCACTGTTAGCAGGAATTAGGAAAACAGGAGGAAAGTGATACAGGCAACTCCCTCCATCTGCTCTAGCAACCCAAAGCATTTGTGTAATTTCTTTTCTCTTGAGTGCAATAATTTGAGATCTGCAATGAAAAAGAGAGGCAAAGAGTAAAAAAAAACAAAACAAAAAGATCAAACCCAAAGCCACTAGCCACAAAGAAATGACCAGCAAAGAGGTTACTACTACAGTTATGTTTGGTTGTCTACTGTGTTTTAATTAATCTTGGCAAGTCAAAAGGGAGCTGGGCAGGTCCCAAGAGGCAGTGTTTTACCCGGAAATCCAGTCAACCTAATTTCACTAATGCAGGGCAGTGGAAGGAGCTGGAGCTGAGCCTAAAAGCTCATCCATTTGAGCACTGCGTAGGCGAATGCAGCTGGAAATGCCACCATCCAACAAAATTGCTGCCTGCCTGCCTGGCTCAGGTTCACAGCATCCCTAGCTGCATATGTTCATGGACTTGCTTGCCAGCAGAGTTCACAGACATAGTTCTCACCCTTTCCAAGAAATAAAATGGAGCACCAACAGGCAGGAGCTTTCTCCAAGTTCATTACAGTGGGAGGGCCTGATTTAAAGAGGTGTGGTGCACTTACAATTTCAAGCAGAGGTCAATGGGAGTTGTAGGTGCTTGGCATCCCCCAGGTATGTGTACACGGTGTTGCCAGTACGCTTATAGAGAGACCTTCCCATGCATATTCCACCCTGCCCAATACCACTCGTGTGCTGCAGCTGGAAATGAAGTTGTGAAGCCACTCCTGGGACACCCCTGTATCTACTGTACTGTGTAGCATGTTGGAGGCAGAGGTCTCCAAAATGCCTGCATAGGGGCGCCATAGTCTTTCTGTCATATTTCTGGGTTTGGGATATGCGACTAGGAGGAGATGAACAGGGCATGTTCAAGAACATCCATCCTTAAGTGTGCTGTCAATATATAATCCCACAGCTGTGTAGGGATCCCAGGGCTGGAGTGGCAAAGGGTGCTGTCCTCGGGAGTGAGGGATGTCAGCAGAGCAGCCAACAGGGGGCCAGGGAAGCTAGCTGTGGGTCAGGACTGAGGTGTATTAGAATAATTGTGAAGATAATCTATGCAAAGAGGCCATTTGCTTATAGAACATGATAACTCCTGCTTTGTCTTCATGTGGCCTCTTCTGTCTTATTTTTCACCAAACCCAAGCCTCGTCAGTTTCATGTTATGGGCCCAGTAAGGTTTCTATGCAATCTCCTAACTCCACCCAGTACCGTACCTAGACTCCTGGCAGCCCCAAGATAACTTTTAGTATCGACCCCCCCCCACCACCAGAGATAATGATAATAATAATTGTACAACAGAAAAGAAATTACCGTTTTCGGACCCCCTTTCTGTCCGGGCCCCAGGCAGCAGCCCAGTTCACCCATGCCTGTGTTTGGTTCTGATGCCACCTATTCCAGGTCCCTCACAGAGCCCAAGTCTTGTCTTTTAATTTTCTGTGGGTTTAGGTTCCCTTTGCTCTGCTTCCTTTTCCCCCTTCTGTTCTGTCTTTTCATTTTATCAGGTCTTCCTGCTTCATCTCTGTGCATCTCTGACCCACAGTTTCCAAACAAATGAGGGATTTTTGCATGTTCCTTCTCCCAATCAGGCACAGAGACAGAATGATAGGAGAAAGCTGTATGATGCCAACTCACCAAATTCTTGGTGACAGTATGGGGATCTGGAGAGTTGGCTGACCAAAACAATGCATCTGATACATGTCAATTTTGAGTAAAAAAAGAAAAAAAATGTATGAGTGGGGCTTGGTTCTCTCTTGCCTTGAACCTTGTGTTGCCATTCATGCTGGCTCACAGGAGGTGCGAAGTAGGTGAGGAAAGTGTACATCTGTGTACTTAGGATCTTAGGAAAGTAGGGCTGAAAGGGACCTCACAAGGCTATCTAGTCCAACCCCTGCTCAAGGCAACATCATCACTGACTACACCATCCCAGCCAAGTGTTTGTCTAACCTGCTTTTGGCAGTTTTTAAGAATGGAGATTGTTGCCTTCCCCGGCGCCATCTTCCCTGTTATTCGTGTCCTATGTGGGGCACCCTTGGAGTTCCCATTAAGGTTTCTTGTGTCCCACTCTCTCTCGTCTGCCACATCTTGATGGAAATTATTATGCTGATGTTCCTGAAAGCGGGAGACTGCCTATTGTATTTCCTGTGTTGGGGTCTTTAGCCTCCACAGGCCTTGGCCCTGGTCTTTCTCTAACTAAACCTCCCTGTCTAAGCCCACCAAACAGGGTCTGACTCCAAAGCTCTGGCCTTTTTTTCATTGTCTTGAGGCTCGTGGTCCTCTTTCCTGCTCTAATCTGGAGCCTGGCTTCCCTGGTCCAGAGGTCCAGCCACCAGCCCCACAGCCAGAGCGGTGCAAGTTCAAGGTCAGGGGGTGGTCCTGACCAGTCTCACAAAAAAGCCCCAAAAAACCCCAAGATTGCCTGTCAGGTGCACCAGACCACCCTGGCCTTTTAAGGTCACGCCTTCTGGTGCCAGGGTCAGTGCACCCCAAAATCTTGCACCCCCACTGGCCTATGTACCCCCAAAAAGCCACGCCCTCGCTGGTGCCGCAGTCACCACTCTGTAGTGGGCCCCCAAAATGAGGCCTCCTCCTTCCCCTAATAGCTTCACCCAAACCACTGCTGTTATTCAATAACCAAAAGAAATATGGACAGTCCCATCCATGGGCAATAACTGCCCCCAAGGAAAAAAAATGTGATCAAAGAAAGCCACATGGCAGCTTACATTTACGCCGGGTTCGTGCTTCGGCTCCCCACCGTTGGCTTGTGGGGCGGCTGCCATCTCTCAGGGCTTCCGTAGTCCCACCTTCCAGCCTTTGGACCATTCACCAGGCCTTCCATGGAGCTCTGGGATGCACTCCTTCCCCTTCAGCTGCTGGCCCTAACTGTCGCTCTCCCCAGGGTTTTTATAGCCCCGGCCTGCCCCTTCTGGTCAGCTGACTAACTGGCCAGGGTCAGTATTTAACCCTCTCCTTACCAGCATTGTGTGCCCAGAAAGTTCTGGCCTTAAAGGGGTGGACCTGTCTTCTGGTGACAGGGCTAGGGTTCCCTGTTACACCCCCCCCTTCTCTTTTGTCTGGGTTCTTTCCTTCCCCCCTGCACCCTCTTCTTCTGCGTATTGACAAGATAGGAAGTCTGCACGTATGTTCTTATCCCCTGGCCGATGCTCCACCACAAAGTAGTATGGTTGAAGACTGAGAGCCCGTCTCATCAGCCTAGCGTTATCTGTCTTCATACTTTGTAGCCATCTCAGTGGGGTGTGGGCTGTGATTAATGTAAATTTCCGACCTAACAGATAATAACAAAGTGTTTCTATGGCCCATTTTATCCCCATTCTTTCTCGATTGTAGCAGAATTCCTTTCAGGTGGGTGCAACTTTCTACTTATGTAAGCTATTGGATGTTCTTCTCCTTCCACCATTTGGACTAACACCACACCAATGGCCCAGTTTGATGCGTCTGTCAATACCGAAAGGGTTTATTGAAATCTGGTGTATATAGCAGTGGCTGTGTACAAAGTGCATCCTTCACCTTTTGGAATGCTGTTTCTGCCTCTGGTGTCCATCTCACTTTGGTTGGAGCTGCAGCCCTTACCATCTCAGTCAAGGGCTCCACTAGTTCTGCGAAGTGAGGAATGAATTTTCTATAATAATTTGCCAGTCCCAAGAAGGCCATCACTTGTTTCTTTGTTCGCAGTGTTTTGATACTTCCTTAGTGCCTCTACTTTATCCAGCACAGGTTGTACTTTACCGCTTCCCACCTGGAATCCCAGGTACCATGTTTCCTCCTTCCCAATGGTGTATTTCTTTGGGTTGGCAGTTAACCCCACCTCCCCCCACCTCCCTTAAGTCCTGCAATACTGCTCACAGTGCTGTTAAATGCCCCAGACAATCTGCTGTATACACAATAATTTCATCTATATATGCCGTAGTGTAACCCCCGCGAGGGGCTAAAACTTTGTCCATTAGCTGCTGAAACGTTGCAGCAGCTCCGTGTAATCTGAAGGGCATATGGCGAAACTGGAATAGGCCCCTTGGTGTGGCAAAGGCTGTATTTTCTCGGTCTTCTGGTGCTAAAGGGACCTGCCAGTAGCCTTTTGTGAGGTCCAATGTGGAGATATAGCTGGCTTGTCCGATGTTCTCCACCATTTTGTCTACCCTTGGCATTGGGTATGCATCAAACTTAGCCACCGCATTTACTTTTCTGAAATCAATACAGAGTCTAATTTTCCCATATGCAGTCTCCCATTTCAAACTTCCTTTTCTGAACCCCTTGATTATAATGGGTTGTTTGCTGTTCTTGTGCCTCCCTCAGATTTCTTAAAGCTTCCCTCCATGTCACCTCCACGCATTCTCTCAGTTGCATCACGTATTGAACTAGGTTCTGATCTTTACTTTGTTGTTCTTCCCAACTTGCCTTGATCAAATCGTGAATTTCCCTTCGTTGCCATCTGTATAATAGTTCAAAAAGGGAAAACCTGCACTGGACTCTTTCCATACTGTCCACATCCTTCTTAAAGTGTGGGACCCAAAATTGGACACAATACTCCAGATGAGTCCTCACCGGTGTTGAATAGAGTACAATTACTTGAGAGTACAGATCTGATCAGGGTGTGTGGTAGATCCATTCCATACCTGGAGAAATGACAATACAAGGTTCAAAGTAGTAATCACATCCAATCTTGGAAAAACAATGAGATCTAATAGATACCTGTCTAGTAGTCTCCCTCAGAGATGGAGTGGAAATCTCTGTGTTTGGGGCATTAAACCAGAGAAATCCTGGAAGAACAATATTGCAGGAAGATGAGCATTTGTGGAGTAAGGGAGATGGGCTATTTTATCTGCTGTGCAAGTCAGAACCTGGTATAAATTAGCACTGTAGGTAATGAAGATGGGTTGAATTATACTAGTGGAAGGGGTGGTTCCAGATCCTTGCTATCTCACTTCTCTATGATCCTGTGATTGAACAGTATAGCTTGCCTTTTTTAAGCACAATTTTGTACCCTACTACTGACAGTGACTTCTGCTCAGGGTAGGTACAGATCTGAACCAGCCACAGCAGCTGCAGCCACAGATACACGCAGAACACTTCTCCCCCTAGAACCTGCAGACTCCCTTCCTATGTGCATATGAGAGACCAGTGACTGAATCTTTTCACAAGCACTCTTCATGGAGGCTTCTTGTAAGAATTTGGTTCTTTTGAAAATTAGTGAAAGATGCACAAGGCTTCCCTGGCCAAGTGAAGGACTTAGCTAGGTGGAAAAAGTAGCTTTTAAGCTGTTTTTGTAGCTCCTTGATTTCACAGCCAACCAGGGGTCAATTCAGCCCAAGCATAAGTTAGAGCAGGTTCCAGGCTTTTCTAAATGATGCCTGGCTGTGTATAGTATGAGAGGGTCCAGAGGAGGGCCACCCTCATGATCAGGGGGCAGCAGGGCAGGCTGTATGAGGAGAGGCTATGGGACATGAACCTGTTCAGCCTCCACAAGAGAAAGCTGAGAGGGGATCTGGTGGCTGTCTATAAACTTACCAGGGGGACCTGCTGGGAACGGGAGAGTCCCTGTTTCCCCAAGCACTACCGGGAGTAACTAGGAATAATAGCCACAAGTTGACTGAGAGTAGGTTCATGTGAGACATCAGGAAGCACTACTTCACAGTCAGGGAGGCTAGGATCTGGAACCAACTTCCAAGGGAAGTGGTGCTCACTCCTACCCTGGGGGTCTTCAAAAGGAGACTAGATAATCACCTAGCCGGGGTCATTTGACCCCAGCATTCTTTCGTGCCATGGCAGGCGTTTGGACTTGATGATCTGCTCAGGTCCCTTCCAATCCTACCAGCTATGAAACTGTAGTCCTTTGGGTTCTAGTTGTAACTCCTATGGGGAGGGAAATGAAAGGGGTGGGCATAGAGCCACTATACACGTGAATTCTGTGCTACCTGGATGCTCTCTCTGCAGAAAAGCTATTCTCTGGCAGGCAGAGAGGCCATCTACGACCCCTGTAGCTCACCAGAGAGATGCCATGGGTACATTATGTAGTTCTTATGCTCTAAAGTCTCACATGTAGACTAGACTCCCTGCAGAGGTGATGCAAACACCTACTCTGGACACTTTCAAGAAACACCTGGATGCCTATCTTGCTGGGATCATTTGACCTCAGCTGACTTCCTGCCTCTTGGGTAGGGAGATGGACCCAATGATCTTGCAAGGTCCTTTCCAGCCCTAATGTCTATGACATCTGTGTATGTATCTAGCAAGAACAGCCCAGGCAGCATTCCTGTGAGGTTCCCCACACTGCTCTGATGTTGCTAATATTCTTCGTTTGAGGCCTAACATCACATTTCTTGTACACTTAACTAAGGCCATTACGAGAGGCATTGGGTCTTTGAGTACTGAATATGAAAATAGGCAGCAGAAGCCTATTATCAATTCTAAACTTGGATCTGGTATTAGGGAGCTAGGACCGGCCGTGTAAGCCATTCTGTGTCTTGGTTTCACCATCATTTTTACCCACATCTCATGGGGTTTGTGGGCAGTGGATTAAGTTAATATCGACCCAACACCATGTATGTTTTTAGCAGGAAACCAGACAGAAGGCCACTGCCTAACAAAATACTTGGATATGGAGAGAGGGTGGGGGAGCAGTCTATCTGGTTTGCCCCACACTAATTACCAATTATTGTGTTTCACCCATCATGTCTCCTCTCCAAATGCTTTGATTTCCTCAGCCTAAACACCTGATATAGCTCTAGAGAAGAGCAAGGTTAGAAGGAGTCCACAACTGCTGAATGACTGCAGCAACCTGCTAATTTATTAGAGCAGTTAAGATTCCCTGCCTTATTTGGCCTCCTTACCATGCATGGCCTGTTCAAGCCTCCCGTTTAAATCAGTAATCTTATTTCACTCCTTGTGGATGGCAGTTGTTGCGCCTATTATCCAGAGGAGGTATTGAGAAGTGCTAGGTGATGTTGCTTAGGAGTACGAGAAAGCAAACGCATGTGTGCTTCTGCTGGCTGGAAGTCGGCAGCCCGGGGGAGAACATAGGCAGGATGAGTTGGCCATGTGGATGCACCAAAAAATTTCTGGAACAATTAGAGTAGGAGCTCATTATTGCACAGTGGGTTGGAGAGCTAAGCAATGTGAGCACAGCGGAGCTCTTAATTAACACAGTAGAGGCATGGGAATTGCACACATTTGAAAAGCCATCCTTATGGACAGAGGACAACGGGGAAGTTTTTTTTTAACAAGACAGGTTAGGAGTCTTGGTTATGGCCAAGGTTGATAGTAAACATCAGCTTGCAGGGAATAGCCTAGCAAAAATGAGTTGGTGGTCTCAATCTAATTCCTACACAACAACTGTCCCCATTCTAAGGATCACCCTCACTGATAGCACTGCAGCAATTCCAGAGCTAAATGAGCCACAAGCCACCAAGTTCCTTTCTAGGGAATTGTTTTATTTCACCAGTGCTATGGCATATCAACCAGGTGGTAGAAGGGAAGTCCTGCCCCATCACTTCCACCTTGTGCTTCTTCCATGAATTACACAAGGTTTCAGTGTTGTTGGCTCCTGACATCTCACCAGCAGTAACTTTTTGGGA
>NW_017729034.1:5601102-5602888 GCF_001723915.1 Gavialis gangeticus
GCCACAAGCCACCAAGTTCCTTTCTAGGGAATTGTTTTATTTCACCAGTGCTATGGCATATCAACCAGGTGGTAGAAGGGAAGTCCTGCCCCATCACTTCCACCTTGTGCTTCTTCCATGAATTACACAAGGTTTCAGTGTTGTTGGCTCCTGACATCTCACCAGCAGTAACTTTTTGGGAATGTATCCAATCCACATACAACAGTGGCAGACAGTTCTGAAGTCAACTATTATGAAAACATAACTGGGATCTTTTATTCATGTGCTCAGTTTTTAACACAAATAAGAGCTGAATTTCCTACTCCCTTGTCTTGTGAGTCACTTACCCCTGCACAAAGTGAGTCAGGTCTTTCAGGGTGCTTAAGCTAGCTTTTTATCTCCCCACTAGTACAAAATCACCCTAAGGCCATCTTAGCCAACCATAGGAGAATCTTTCCCTCCTAGCATGGAGGAATCCTCATATGGTGCAGAGACAAGGAAGCAGCTCTGAGATTAACTGAACCCAGAATGGGGATCATACTAAGGTGGTTTTATCTTACCAGGGATCTCCTGGATTCAGACAAGATACTAGTCTGCCAAAGAGTGCAGTGGAATCAGGCAATGGCATCAATCCTGCCACACAGCAAAGGGATGGCACAAAGGAAGGTCCAGTCCAACTTGGACAGCTCTACTTCAACCTTTGTTATCTCCTCGAGGCTTCCCCTTTCTTCCTGTGTTCTGACTGTTGACATTTATTTTAATTTTTTTTTGCATGACCTGAGTGCTGGTAAAATGTGCCTGAATGACAGGCCTGGAGAGCAGAAGGTCTCAAGTCACAAAAGTGGCACAGCTCCAGCTTGAGTACTTTGAAAGGGAAATTCTGTAGTCCTTAACAGACCACAGTAGCCCTTGAATGGGATTGTAAACCTCTCACAGAATTTTATATCCAACCTATAGACTTCTGTAAGGTTTCTTTTAAAAAATAATCTACAGACAGGTTCTCAGTCTCTGTTGAATTCCATAGGGGTTTAGAGCCATTTCTACAAAGCCTTAGTCAGTTTAGATACAAATTTGCTTTCATCTGTATTCAGCGCTATCGAACCTTCCCCCTGTGGGCAACACAAACTTCCAAACAGTCAGGGCAGGGAGAGAGGAGAGGGAGGGGGACAGTGGAGAATTCATGTCATAGCTTATTTAAGAGAAGACAGAGAAAAGTGTCAATAGATATAGAGTGGGAAATAACTAAGAACTAGCTTTGGGGGTGGGGCTCGGGGATAAGAAATCACTAAGGAATAGGAGATGTTAAGTGACCTAATTGCTCTTTTCCATTCCTGCAATTGTATCTGTATGTTGGATTCAGTCTTTAGCCATTTTCTTGTCTTCACTCCTAAACCAAGATGCTAATCAATGCACTGCGTGCAACGATCTGTACATTGTGATAGGCTACGACAGCAAGGGGCTGACTGGAGTGACCCCAGGAAGGCCTTTTCAGTTCTGTGTCCCTATGGTGCTGGTAGTTTGTGTGATGCAGGCACCTCTCCAATAGGTGCTGGACTGCACCCCAGTGAACTCATTTCACATAGGTGTCCATGGGTAAGAGGTTTCTGAGCTGTGCCGTTTTGGGAATAGAGAACTTGGAACCAGCCAATGCTTATGCAGTATATATGTGAGCACTCCCCTTAATATGGTCAACTAACCACGAGCCATCTCTTTCCCCACTAGATGCTGTAGAAGAAACCAAACCTACTGAAAGTGCCCAGCAGGAAGAGGTGAAAGAAGAAGACAGCAAGGCGGACCAAGAAAATGC
>NW_017729034.1:5602962-5616085 GCF_001723915.1 Gavialis gangeticus
GCTCCTTTAATCTTGCTCCCCTTCCTGCTCACACCTGTGAGCCTGTCTGTCCCCCCACCCCCATACCCTCTCAAACCCTTTTTCTCTCTGTGTGGCAAACATTTAAAGGAAAAAAAAAAGCAGGAAAAATCCCAGTCAAACAGTGTGGCTTAAACATTTCTTTGTTTCTTGGTGTTGTTATGGCGAGTTTTTTGGTAATGATGATCCAATCATTTTGGGAAAATTCTTGCACTGTATCAGAGTTCTTTGATCTGGCGCGTGCGTGTGTTTGTCTGCCCACCGCGAGTGCTCTGTCTCTCACTCTCTCTCTCTCTCGCTCTCTCTCTCTCTCTCCGCCCCCCTCCTTCCTTTCTCTCTTCTTTCCTCTCTCCCCACTTTCTTTCTCTCTCTCTCTCTCTCTCTGTTCCAAGTGTGTGTGTGCAATGTTCTGTTCATCTGAGGAGTCCAAACCTTATCTCAAGTGAGTTTAAAAAAACAAAGTGAAATGAAAAAGAAAAAGAAAAAAAAAACAAAAAAACAACCAACCACCTTTTTTCCTCCTCTTCCTTTTTCAATGTGATGGAATGAACAAAAGAAAATGGCCAACAAACAAATGAGTGAGAATTAAACCCCAGTTTGTTTTCAAAGAATAAAGCAAAAATGTGCCAATTAGCGTAATGCGTGGCTCCAGGCTCCTTTTTCAAACTGAATAATAATAATCATTAATAATGATGATAATAAATTAAAATAATGATCATGATACCACTGTGTCGCATTTCTATGCTGTCTTAATTTATATGGAGCACATGCAGGGGCCCCTGTTTTAGTGGGCCTTCTGTAAGGTGGCACCTTGTCTTTTCCAACTAACAGTATATAACAAGAAATTGGAGATGGACTTCTTCATCTGGAACTGTTGAGGGGATTGTAGCAGGGTCATAGTGTTGTGGTAGCCATGCTGGTCCACGGAGTATGGAAGAAGGAAGAGTTGTTTGCTGATGCCTTTTATTGGATCAACTCTATGTTTGGGGGAGATGTTAGACAAGCTTTTGGGTACAAAATGCCCTTCCTCAGGTCTGGAATCAAGCAGATATAGACTAAGCTGAATACCAGGTAGAACAATGCCTTTATCTTAATTCCAATGTGTAAATGAAAATAGATTAGCAGGTTGTCATTTGGTTGGATTTTGGCTTGGGCACCAGACTTAGCACTCTGATGCCTGCAGAAAACCAATCCATTATGAGAACCTGAGGGCCCATCTCAGAGAGCTGCTTAATATCTCAGGGTAAGAAGCTGGAATAGATCAGTGAGGTCCAACCTGTGCCCTTCTTGACTCCAAATTGCAGGCCTCAGAGGAGATAGCATTCAGAAAACATGGGCCTGATTACTAATTACAAACATGTTCCCTGAGTAAGGTGCTCTGGTTTTGACACCAAGTATTTCCATCAGGGCCCATATAATAGGCAGATGAGACACCCCCGAACCAGCTACTGCCTCCTGCTGCTTCTGCAGCCCCAAGATGTGAGTGGGGAGCACTTACAGTAACTGCTCTCTCTCCCATGCCCTGGGGATGCTGCTGCTTCTTTGCACTCTGCAGCTGGCTGACAGCTGTGCTGTGAGGAGGGAGGTGAGGACAACTCTCTTTGTTTCATAGCCTGGTTAACAGAGTACCAGAGGGAACAGGATTGGAGCGCCACTGGCTTTTCCTAAGAGTATGGAAATAATTATAGTAGAGTCCTGGCTGTACAAGGCTCCTTGGCTTTTGGAAACAATATACTTGGCCGAATGAGCTGGACAGATAGGTTAGCTAAACAGAACAGACCTCCCCCCCACCTAACCAAGATTTGCATGAGTGAAATAAAAGTAGTGTTCCTGAGAACCATGGAGCTCTATATATTTTTTCTTCAAATAAGGGATTCTTTGACATTATGTATATAAATACATTATTCACCCAGCTCTCATTAGGGCCTAGGGTTTAGTCTCATCTATGAGAGGGCAGTTCCAGGAGCTGAGTGGCCTCTAGCATCCAGCTACAGAGACTGACTCAGCACTGATCCAGAGGGAAGAGCATCAAATGTTCAGCCACTGGTGCCACTTCCATCAGTGGCCTAGTTTTTCCTGGAGATTACCATTAGCACATTCACTCAAACCAGCCTTTCTCAATGGATGAGCTCTGACAGGCTCCCAGCCCCCAGGCAGCATGACTGTCAGGGTCTGCTGTTCTCTTTATTAGCTGTGAGACTGAACGGTTTAACTGCATTACCGGAAAGTCTTTCTTAAAGCCCTTCTGTAACTGCTCTCTTAAGACTATAATAAATCCTCAGAATGGTGCATTTTCCATGCCCTGATTTTTGTCACATGCTCTCCCCCAGCTCTTGTGGTGGCTTCTAGTAATAATGAAAAAAAATAACTGTGGTGCCCTGTTGTGCTATTGTGTGATATTATTCTTGACAGGAGATGGAATAACTGTCCTCACAGTTGTAACATGGAATGAGAGGCTACATCTGAGTTTGGATACTCTGCTACCCACCATGCAATTCCCTCTGGCTGACTGATGGTAAGCCAGAAGCTATGCCTTCAGAGGAATGGCTGGCCTTCCCACCTTCTCTTCATTTTTCTTCTCCTTCTGTCAAACAGCAGGAGCAAGAAGATGCATGATGTCTCTTCAGAGACATCAATCTGGACCTCAGATGGTTCACTGGAAATGCCATCAAAATTCAGCTGGTTTCATTTAATGTTGAATTTGAATCTATTTCCTACATTGTCATTTACAGTACTGAGAGAGAGAGAGAGAGAAAGAAGGGGGAAAGAAAAAAAAGGAAGTGTATATGTTGGGGGGGGCAGAAAACAGAGTGACTGAACACAAAACTCCACCAGATTTTAAAAACAGGGATTAGATGAGAGAAAGAAATTTGAAAAGGGTTTTAGAGACAATAGATAGCACAGAGGGTTTAGACAGACAGAGACTGAGCTACAGAAAGAAAGATTAGCTAGGAGGAGAGGGAGAGAGAAAGAGATAGGGAGAAATTAAATACTATGGAGCAATAGATGACTGATAGATAAATAGGTTAGGTAGGGATAGATAAAATAGGTAGAAAGCTAGCTAAAGTAGATTAGACAGAGAGACTAGATAGCTAGAAAGATGAAGTGACTGACAGATAGGTGTTGTGTCATATCTCACAATAAACAATATATACTCTTACTCCCCCATGTCATGATGGATAGCAAACCCTGAGACAACTTCCAACCTGGATTCCATTTGGCAAATTTAGCACAGATGCAAAAGATGGCTTGGATTATCTGTCAGACCTCACATACTCGCATGTCTGTGGTGTGGAAGGAGAAGATGGGCAGGGGTGTTGTGAGGAGAGTTGCTGTCACAGGGACACTGACTGGCCCCTTTTGGAGATGCAGACTGCATTTGCAATGCCCAAAAATGTCTCATCTTCCTCAGACAGTGACCAGTTGAGCAAGTCCTACCTCTGGTACAGATTCAGCAGAGTTGCTATTTGACTTTTATAATACATGGGAGAGGCATTATAAGGATATATAAAGCATTTTATGTAGTCCCATGATGATACCTATTAGGGTCACCTTCTTTGGGATTGACTTGAATGTGGCAGAAAGTGTCAGAGAGTGGTCTTGGGTTTCCTGTCCCTTCTGCCTTGGGATACCAGCCTTACAATCTCTCCTCTCACCATTTGATGAGGATGGTGCATGCGATGCTCATTCTTTCCTAGGTGGAAGCTTTCCTCACTCCTCAACAAGTGGAGAAATATGTTCTCTCTTCCTGGAGAGCCCCAGTTCTTGTGTTTGGATGTCATCTCCTTTTCTATTGCCAGTCAAGTCATCAATTGTATCTTAACACCATGGTGTGTTGCTTTTAAAACAAAGGTATTTCGTAAGTGGGGGGTTGTTGGTCATTTTCATGGTGAAGTCTCAATGGTTAGTATTGTTCCTCTTTTCTAAACAGGGTTCCCACCATAACCTGTGGCCTGTAACCAAGTACACAACCATTGTCTACTTTACAATGTCTTAATTCTGCCACAGAGTTGAGGCCCAGAGAAAGATCTAAAATAGATGTGCCCATGATGGGCTGGGATGCAACAGGGAGTTGTCTCAGGAAGTGGAAAGGGTTAATATTTCTTATGTCTGCTTCATTAGCCAGAATAAAAAAAGGGTGAAAGGGCAACATGGACAAGGTGTTGAATGAGGTAAGATATTGACTGGCAGTAGAACTGGAAGATGCTGGGAGAACAAGGTGCTCAGGAGGTAGCTGGACCGCTGGAGCAGGAAGTCTAGGGAGTGGAGTATGTTGAAGTAGAAGTGTGGAAAAGGTGGTGTCAGTAGGAATGGGACAGGTGTTGTCAGTGGCAGCTGATGGATTATGAACACTCTTGATTCAAGTGGACTCTCTGACTTCCCCATGACAAAGGCATATGCTCCTGGCATAACCAAGGCACTAGAAGCGCATGCTTTAAAGATCCATAGGTTTGATCCTTACTCCTGACAAGTTACTCGGGGGGGGGGCAACACTGTCTGTAGTACACCGCCTCTCTCTTTCCAGAATGTGACTGTAGCCCAATGACACAGGTGTCCTGGGTTCTGGTCCCTGTCCGCAAGACTGCTTATAGCAGCTGGAATAGACAACCCTCTTCATACCCTAGCAACCCAATAGTGCTTCTTCCCCATCTGGCTAAATTTGTTCTGGTCCACCTAGATGTAGTCATGACTCTTCATCTGTGTGTGGTGCCGAAGGAAATGTCAAAAGGGTTCTCACGGGAAAGATGGACCATTATATCCACTGCTGTACAAATGCTGTGGCTTTTGCACACCCCTATCCATTATTAGGGCATCACTTATCCCAGCTCTGGCACAGGGGTCACCAACAAAGCCCCTTCACCTTTCATATAATCAAAATACCCAGCTTGAAAAAAGTATAAATTGCATGGATTCTGTCAGAGTTGAAGCCTACATTTAAGACATAGGTCTTTGTATTGAAAGGTAAGAATATCAAAGCATTGTTACAGATGCAGCATGCATATAAACCACAAACCAAATTGCCCAGAAGGAACTCATGTTCTTCCCAATCCTTTCCTATACCCCTAACATAGCCCCAAACTGTAACATGTTCTAAGGCAGCTACTTAAGTGTAATGGACCCAACTACATTAACAATATAAACAATATCATTCAGGGAACTTATTATTTGTTAACAAAATAAATATGCTCTTAAGAAAGGAGGATGGCAAGTGGGGAAGGGAAGTGAAGAAAAAGTGAAAGGGACAGTTTATTCGTAATTGGCACTGCCATGCTAGGAGCTTTCTCTATAGACTTAGAGACCCCAGGAACAATTCTCCTCTCATTTGCAGTGGGGTAAATTAGGAGTCACTCCACTGAAACCAGTGGTGTTTTGCAGGTGTAAAGCTGGTAGGAGAGACAAATTAAAGGGAGGTTTTCAGGGCTCTGGAGGGGGAAAATCAAAGGATTTATTTGCCCTATGCTTCCCTCACATCTACTCCTAAGTACGTTGCTATGATTTTCAAAAAGGCCCAAATTACTTAGCATCCAGAATCTTGCTTCCTAAGGTCACTTAGACTACCAATACTGTATGTAACTTTGATTTATAGTAAGATAGAAGCTCCTAATACCCAAATCCTTCAAAGGTGTTTCAGCATCTAACTCCCATTGTTTTGAAATCTGGGCCAAAAAGCTCTAGCTCCTTTGAAAAAAGGACCTTAGGTCATAAATTCTTTAGGTGGTATAGATACATTTTAACTCCTATTCCCTCCATCCACATTTTCAGGGTGATACACTCAGATGTGGGTTATCCTCCATCATTCAATATGTCCTTAATACTCTTTTTTCCCATAGATTGATGCTTAGAGAAAGAGGCAAAAGCCAAGATTTGTAGAAAAGACTAGTGATTTTGAATGGGTCAGGTTTTGAGTGCTCTGTTTAAGACATGGTTAAGGAACCTGACTGACAAAGGTAGGTGTTTGGTGTTTCCTAAAAACCAGCCTTCAAGCTGGGCACCCAAAATCACTGTTCCTAGGCTGACCATTACTTTTCTTGCGAAAGAAAGCCATAGCATATATAACAGTATCTTAGTTTTCTTGCTCATTCCTGTAACTAAAAACAAACTAAGCCTTTTTGTAGAGGACTGGTGCAAAGCCTATATACCAGCTAAGCCCTATTTTGAGGAATTATACTGACACGTAACTGGAAAAATGAAGTGGACACTCAGAGACTGAGAAAGAAGTGTACAGCCTGTATAGTGTAGAGACCTGTGATGTATCTGATTGCTAATAGAGATGAACCTGGCTATCAGAGTGGTCTATAGCCAATGCTCCTTTGTAAGGCCCCAGGAAAAGAATCTCTCACCCATTGTACTTGTGCATTATGAATTTGTCCATCCTCAGAGATCTAATGTACACATATGTTCTGGATATTGTCCTAAGGTTGAAAGCTTGAAAAAAAGTAGAAGAAAATGTTCCAGCAAAGTGAGAATGATACAGAATGATGTCTGTATTTGAAATACTGGTTCCAATAAAGCCTCTCACTTGTAGATATGTGTGCTGTGTACAATTATTTTGTTCCTTGAAATAAAAGGTTTTCCCTTGTGGAGATTTTCCCTTCCTGTATAAAAAATCTCTTAATTTGATATAGCCACCAGGAAATAATGCCAATCCCTACCTGCAGGATTTCAAGATCTATTATTGCAGAAATAAATGAGATTGCTCTATTCTAGATCTACTCTTTCTGGACAAAATCCAATATTGAAACGGAGGTCTCTGATAACAAGCATAACCTCAGGACTGGTATGATTCTAGGAGAAGTGAAGAGACAATTCTATATAAACTATTACTATTTAGTTTTTATTTGTGCTGCAGTGGTGTGTAGAGGCTTCTCCCAAAACAAGGGCTCAAGCTGTGCTAAGCACTGTTAGCGCACATAAGACCAGATTCCAATCCACCTCTTAGGCATCCAAGTGGATTTAGACATTTAAGTGCAATTCTATTCTACCCTGTTCAAATCTATGGAAGTCCATTAATGCATCTACTTTTGTAACATGCTGTCATCTGACCTGTAAAACTGAATAACAAAAAAGAAGTAAAGGAGAGGAGGACCCACTCACTTATTACATTAACTGTTTTTCAGGTGAAACAGAATTATGCTTAGGCATCTAAGTCCACCTAAGGACTATTGACTCAGGAAAGTTAAGTCAGGAAAATTACTTCTCAGGTGTGTCTGCCGAATCTCCAGAAAAAGTCATGGAAGGTAGGCCTTAAGATATAACAGCCAGAACTTCTTTGTGCTCAGGTCCATTTAGTAACCTCCATACTTCTCACTGTCCATCACTTAAGCAACTACTGGGGTGGGGAGGGCACTGGGGATAAACAGAAATGAACAAATTTATACTAGTCTGTAGAGAGCAAGGCAACAACAACAAAAACAATGGGAAAAAAGTTCTGTGAAGTTCGTTTGCCCTTGAGCTGTGAGGTTGAATTCCTACAGTGTATTGAAGTAAGATTAAGATCTCAGTGATTCACTGGAAAAACTTCTGATGCTTCTCAGCTCAAAGGATATTTTTCTGTGCCTAAGAGGTCCCAGAAAGCTCTTTTCTTCAGCATAAGCCTAGTGCCAAGGGCAATAAAAGGTAAAAGCTGAAAAGGCTTCTCCCAAGCTGTGTCATGTAACTAAATTTAATGATGCACTGAATCAAGTCACTGGCTTGAGAACTTACCTGAAATAATCAAATTTTAATTTTTTAACACTTCTTTTATTCTCAGGAATTTTATAGCCAGTCAACAGCAATCACTGAACCATCTCTGGTATTCAGCAGGTCCTCAACATCCTCCTTGACAGGTAAGGCCGGAAACTGGACCTCATAGGGTGCGTCTACATGAGATGCTTTACTGTGCATTATATTAATCTAATGCACAGTAAACTGTCATCGTATAAATATGTGTAGCAATTACTGCACAGCATATTAGTATAATGCACCATTTTCTAGTATCTGTAGATGCAGGTACTAGAAAAATGGCACATTAACTAATGTGCCATACTACACACGTAAACGCTGATCAGGAGCAAATTGCTCTCAGTCAGTGTAGGCAGCAGGGGGCCACAGGGAATGGGGAGAGATGCCCCAGCTCAGCAGGACACTGTCTGCAAGCCATGTGGAAGAACCCATCTTGATCTCCATGTGGCTAGAAGAGCTGTCCTGGCTGGGCAGGCAGTTGCCTCCCAGTCACATGGAGATTAGGACCCAGGTGGCTGGAAGGCAGCTGCAGGCTCAGCTGAGACAGCTTCCCCACTCCCCGCCCCTCCTCCCTGCTCCATCCCACTGGGGGCCAACGCAATCTCCCCCTGGTTCGGATGGAGCTGCCTGCCAAGCCGAGATGGATCCCCCAATCCCTGCTTCTGGGGCTTGGAACTAAGTCCCTGTGCCCCCTGCCAACCTGGAGCTGTCACCCCGGGGACCCTGGAGCTCCCTCCAGCTGCTGGAGGAAGGCAGAGCAAGGCAGGAGCAGCCTTGGACTGGACAGCTCCTGTTGGGCTCAATTCGTTCCCAATGAGGGCGCATGTATAGATGTGTGTAGAGGAGTACTTTAATGAGCCTGAATTCTCTGCACAGAAAATTTAGGCCCATTAATTGCATGTGCAGATGTGCCCACAGTGTCCAGTGAGTAACTGTCTCGGGAATGCTGAGCAAAAGAATGGAATGTGGAGTGTCCCAAGGAATTGCTAGCAAACTGAGAATGGGTACCAAATAAATAGATCACCAGGTTTGTGGGTGTGAGCATTATTCACCAAATAATTTCTTCAAACCATTCTTCCTCTTTAGCTTGTTTGCAAAGATTTTGCTCAAGTGCTTGCTCAAGATCAGCTGGTTGCGATTAGAAACACAGTTTCAATATAGCCAACCACATTTAAGCCTCTGCTCTGTCTGCGTATGTAGTCTCAGCAGACAAGCACCCATAAAAACACCTGAAGGGGGTGGCAAGGGCTCCCTTTGACAGAGATGTATCCTTCAGTAACAGATTTCAGTGCCACTTGCTCACCTTTCCCATGCAATGGGGAAGTGACAACGAGGCCTAGCACAGATCCAGCCCCTCAGTTGATACAACAGGCATGATTTGGATTTGAGCTGAGGTGTTTCTGAGTCCTGATAGGATGATCATGACTCATCAGTGCTAGGTGAAGTTACACGTTACACTTAGACCATACTAAATCTGTGGGCTGTTAGGCAGTGTTAAAGTTAGAATGTGCTGTGAGAAGTTACATGTTAAGGCTTAATACCACTTCTTGTCTTCACAGCTCTGACTTGCCAGGAGAGGACTGGTGAGCAAGGGCATGGCTAGGAGCCAGAATACCTGGACCATGACCCTGCTCCGGTGCAGGAGCAAGGGTCATCCTAGGAGCAGTGCATCCTGACATAGGCACTGACTTT
The DNA here is from genome assembly GCF_001723915.1 of Gavialis gangeticus. NCBI lineage: Eukaryota > Metazoa > Chordata > Crocodylia > Gavialidae > Gavialis > Gavialis gangeticus. The sequence goes on from NW_017729034.1 coordinate 5,612,395, forward strand.
TATTTTTGCGGGGAGTGGGAACCTAAGATGATGGACACGTGGAAAGGTTTATGCATTTCAGGTAACATTGCTTTTCCTGAGAGGGGGCTTGGGCCCTTGGGCCCCCATGTACTAGGTGCCTCTGCTTTCTGAGATAGTGGAGGACTACAAATTGCTCATTTTATCTTTTCAAATCAATCTGAAATTACCCTAACATGAGGTAGGTAGCATGGCCCAGAATTAATCCTTGCCTAAAGAGGCCTTTGATATGCTCAGATGATGCTTAGCACAAGATAATTAACTTTAATGTGTGTATGCTTGTGTTTTAAGTGCCCTAAATGGAGGTTGGGTTGGCACAGATGCTAAGGTTGACAGCCCAGAGGTTGAAAGTTCAATGCCATAGCGGAAGCTGTGATGGTGCTGCTCTGTCAGGTTCCAACAAATCTGAGACTTCTGCTAAATACCTTGTCACACAAGGACATGAAAAATGAAGGAAGGCATGCCCTAAGTATAGTTTAAGTGATGTAACTTCACCCTGAAGCTATGAATTTGGCCTTGGTTTCCTGTGTGAAACCTATTAAACCCTTCGGTCATAAGTTAGATAGGCCTTTTGCCAGCTCTGTGCCTGGGATTAATTTCAGCCACTGGACGTGCTTTGCACCTTGCTGTTTGATGCAAGTATTTCAGGACGTAACCACCTGATACAGAAGTTTTGCAAAGAAGTGAACATGGTTGGAAAACAGTCACAGCATTTAAAAACTCTACTGCAGTGGTCGCCAACCAGTAAATCTTGATCCACCTGTAGATTTCAGAGCCTCTTGCAGTAGATCTTGGAGCCTCTTGGAGTTGATGTGAGGCTGGGGTGGAGGCTGAGTGCCAAGTGTATGCACACACATGCTCCAGCCCAGCAGGTCAGTCCATGGGGGAGGGAAGGGAAGGGAAGGGAAGTGAAGGGGGCTAGATCGAGGCCTCTGTGGTGAGGGACAGTGCTGCAGAGGCAGAAGCAGGAGTAAGTTGAGTGGGGCCCTGGCCAGGTGGGACTTACCTGCGGTGGAGGCATGCCCCCAAATAATTTTTTCTCCCTCTGCCTCGATCTGCCCCCGCCTCCCCTCCCCACAAACTTACCTTCTGGGCGGGGGTGGGGGCATGGCAGCAGTGCACAGTAGATCTTGGGTTGCTTTTAAATGCCAGATGTGATCTCCTACTTAAAAAGGTTGGAGATCACTGCTCTACTTGATGTTCCCATCTTTTACTATATAGTGCCCACTTGGCTCTAGGTCTTTGAAACAAAAGTACCAAATGATCTTTAGAAAACAGAAGCAGTCAGACTTTCAGGCTGGAGGAGAAAGACCTCCCAAGAACACAGCAGCCTCTACCACCTTGCTGACACCATGAATTAGTGCAAATGTAACTAAGAAAATAGGGCCACCTAGTCAGCTGGCAGAAGAACTGACTGCAGCAGCCTAGGATTTGAGGGTTGGGGTTTGTTTTTTGTGGGGGGGACAATTCTTATCTAGAAAATAAATACAGATTAGTCCCTGCTTATCTGTGGAGAGTTTATGAAAGGCTGGTCCCATTCTCCTAAGACCACTGCCTATATGCCTGCAAGCATGTTGCATCATCAACAGTCCTACTCAACCTTTCGGCTAGGGACAGAAGTTGTACATAAACTGGTTTAAGTGATCAGAAGCTAGTTTAAACCTGAAACAGAACAGAAGCTCAGTACATTGCAAAATGGCTAAAACTGGTTTAAGATAAACATGGCTGAATATGAGAATTAACTGATTTGGGTCAAACCAGTTTATGAAACTTCTGCCCCAGTCCCCTTCCTGGTTCAAATTAAATCAGTCTCCCAGCATCCCAACATGCTTTGCAGCCCTGGGCTGGGCTGGGCTGGGCTGGACTGTCTGCTCCAGAGAGCAGGGCTGGCCCCACCCCTCTGCTCCCTAGCTGGAGCAGTGAGGACTGCCTGACAAGGGGAGAGAGGGGGACAAGCCCTGCTGGGGATGCAGCCCAGTCTATGGTGGGGCGGACTGCCCCCCACAAGCAAACCCTGGCTGGGATCTGGGGCCAGGGAGTGGGGTTAAACACCCCTTCCCCCCACTCAAACTTACAGCTGCCAACTATGGACTACAAATCCCAGAGGCACCTGGAAGCAGGAAGAGGAAGTGAACACACAGGTAGAGAGATGTGTCCTAGTGACCCCCAGCTTCTGGCCTGAGCTACCTCTGGCATGCGGATGCATTTCCTGAATCAAAGGGAAATGTCAGCTGACTTCTGTTTCAATTTAATCTGAACAGTTTAGACTAACCTGCAAAGACTGAATTGATTCAGTTTCAGGCTTTTTGACTGACTATACCTTGCCCTGGAGTTTGGTTGGTATCTTCTTTGCTTTGGCAATGAAGCTGGCTTGTCACTGAATTTGCTACAGTGAATGGCCTATTGGTCACTGGCAGAAAATCATCATGGTGTTGCTCAGAGCTTCTATGCTAACCTCACAGCCACTGACCCACCACAAAGGGTCTTGTAGGCAGCAGTCCTTCAGAGTCTTTCCATCTGCTCCCCTTTGCCCTGTCGTATTGTTTCAAGCCTACAAATGAATTGCACTGGCATCAAGACTGACAGGAACTGCTGCCCTTTATAAAAAAAAAAAAAGAACAGCGATACCTTTCAACGACTCTAAATTTAAAAGAAATGCTGTGAAAAGCAAAAACGTATGGTTGAAGGAAATTACTCACTGGGCTTTCAGGAACACTTCAGTTCATTAAAAAGGAAATCAGTTTTTTTTCCAAGTCCTATCTCTCCCGGATTTTGTTTCCATTTAGCTTGGTGTGAGGTAGCAAGCACAAACAAGGGAGAATGAGCAGGGAAAAAAATCTGGGTTCCCCTTAGTGGGAGCCAGCTAAATGATTCTGTCCCACAGAGAGAGTCCTGGGGCTCAAGTGATCTGGACTCAAAACTCAGCTTAGCTACAGATCCTTTGTGTGACACTGATGTGTCCATAAGGTGGAGGGGAAAAGGTGCTTGTTCTGCCTTGCCTGCTAACAGTGTGAGCTCTTAGTGTTTGAAGAGTGCCTCCAAGGTTGGTGCCCCATCTTGGTTGGGATGTCAAACTCTTTCTTTAACACTGTAATCAAATAGCTAATAAAACCGACTTAACTTTTCAAAGAGGTGGAGCAAGAAGGTGCCATTGTCACACAGGGATGTCTCTGGGCAGAACCACACTGTAAAGTGATGTTTTTAATGAGAAAAGCAATGGGTTTGGAAACCTTAACAGAGGGCACTATGGAGGACAACAGGGAACCCTGGCAGAGTTGCCTATGTCTGGTTGGAAAGTCAGGGGGCAGTCTGCTTGGAGACAAGGGCTGATTTTGAACCAGGAGGACTGAGTAGGCTAGGTGACACCGTGCTGCCCCCAGGACAACATTGTTGTGTGTGAATTTTGCAATATAGAAGTAAGGCCATTTTGTTTACCTTTAACCTCAGTACATAGAAGTGGACACAGCACATACTAGACAGATGAGAAGAGAAGTGCTGTGTAAAGCGTTACTGATAAGATATGAAACTAGCTGAATCTGGTCAACAGAGTAGCCTCATCAACAGAGGAACCTTGAAAGCAGTACAAAGATTGTTTTCTTTCAAGCGGACTACTTGGCAAAAATATATAAAACATGCAGTCATGAGAGTTAAACTTCAGTGTTCACGCGCACAA
>NW_017729034.1:5621085-5623299 GCF_001723915.1 Gavialis gangeticus
TTGATTGGATAGAATAGTAATTTAGTTAGTAGATGATTGGGTATTCTTACAAGCATGAGCTAATCATGAACTAATGCTGACGTACTAACAAGGTATAAAATAGTACTATAACTGGTAGGTGAGGTCCCTCCTCGGAGGCACCTCGCTGCAGCGTATAAAGATTCTGTATCTGACTTTAAATACTTGCTCTGCGTGATCATTGCCCCAGCCTAGAGCGAACTGCACGTGGCTTTAAGAGTGTAATTCATAACAACATTTTGGCTCAGGCCCTGCCCACCCAAAGTCATTAAAACTTAAGTGAGCTCTGGCAGAAGAGATGGGGTACTAACTCTGGTTGGACTCCATCAGGGATAATTACAGTAATTACCTTTTGCTTACATTGCTAATTCCTCTCTTGGTGCCTCTGCCCAGCTCATGCTTATTGACACTATTGCTCACTCCAGTCGTTCATTGACAGTAGACAGAAAAGCCAAGGGACAATGGTTCTGCAGAGCTGGGTTTTCCATCCACTGTCAGAAGCTGGCGGGCCCTCGTCCTAGTGACAATCTTTACCAAGAGCCACTGTGAAGGAAATGCTTGTAGGGACCTAAGACTGGAACAGCAGGACATGCTGCAGGGCAGGAGTGAGGGGCACTGGCAGAGCTGTGTGGGGACTGGAACAGTAATGTGTAGGGCTGTAGTATATGAGCCTGGTGGTACACTAACAAAGCCAGTTCTGGAAATGGGACCATGCACCTGCTTTTGAAAACTACAGAATTTCTCATCCTCATAAAAGACTTTCTCCTGAAAATAAGTGTGTTATTTCCCTTAGAGTAAGTGATGCTTTTTCAGCCCTTGATCACACAGGAAATCTCATAATCCAAAGCCTAATGCTGGCTGGCTCAGTGCAGTCTTGAAAGACCTCGTGCACTTTTCGGTTTCTAGGGAGATTACTGCAGGGTTTCATGTTTGTGGATGGAAAAATAGAGAGCTATTGATGCTTAGTTGCAGAGATGGACAAGGAGAATGGCTTCTCAGTGTGCATCATTACTGTACATAATGCTGATGCACACTGTAGGGCTATGGGCAGCTTGCAGGTGGGGAGGGGAGGTTTTTCCAAGCAGTCATTAAACAGCAGTGCTGTCGGGCTGTTTCACACTCTCTGCCTCCACGGTCCTTGCTGGTAGAGAGACCATTAATAAGGCTTTCCAGCTTGTCACTTCCACACAGAATCCTTTGAAAGCTGTACTCCTCTGGGCCCATTAGAGGGAGGAACTGTGTCTGCTGAAACATATGGGTCTGTCAGGCTCTGTCTGGTTGCTGCATGGAAAGCCACTGCTGCTGTAGCTGCTTGCTGGCCGTATGGGGAAATATCTAGGAGTCAGCAGTGGGTTTGGAGGACTAGAGAGGTTTGGGAGCACTTGACAGAGGATTATAGCTATTACAGTAAGCAGCTATAATTGAATGTTAGGAGGAGATGGGGCTGCTAGGGGAGAATCGGTTCAACCAAAGGGATAGGAAAGGGACATTAGGGATCCTAAGGGTGTATTAAGAGATGCTGGGAGGTACAGCTTGCTGGGGAGGGTAGTTGTTCTGGTGAGGCGTTAAGGTCAATAGATGCTGGGATGGAAACAATGTTAGTGAAGGGTACTGGAGTTGAGGTATTGATGGGGGATGCTGTGACAGGTTTCTGTGGGATAACACCAGGCCAAGAATTGTTTGGCGCCTGTTGGTTGCATTCCTGAAATCTTCTGACCGCCGCTGGAGTTTCTCATTATCCACACTCCAGTTCCATTTACAGAGACTGAAGGGGATTTAATAGAGTCCCTTGACTTTTGCCTTTGAAATATTCATGGGGCTTTAGCGGTGCATTTCATGCTTACCTCCTCCTCCATTAGAGAAGCATCCAGGATGAAGCAAGTGGAAAGTGTGCTATGGAGGAGTCAGGGAGACTGCTAAAGGGGTCTGCTGCTCTAATCAGCTGAATTAGAGATTTCTGGGAAACAATCCATTCCAGGAGCCCATCTTCCCCTCCCCTCTCAGGCATACAGGCTCATGTCAGGCCAGCAAAACGACCTGCAATTACCCCAGAGAGGTGGGGGCAGGGCAGTGATTAATGCAAGGAGAAAAGAAGGAAACTACTTTAGTGGAAATATCTATCTGTAGTTGCTGCCTCCCCACCTCATCCTACATCTTCACTGACTGGCTTTCTTGCATGCATACCAGCCTCTGGCT
>NW_017729034.1:5628299-5632225 GCF_001723915.1 Gavialis gangeticus
CTACTTTAGTGGAAATATCTATCTGTAGTTGCTGCCTCCCCACCTCATCCTACATCTTCCTGCCTGTCCGTCTGCCTGCCTGCCATCTTCACATGCAAGGCTAGGGCATTGTAACCTGGGTTTTAAAAGCCAGTGGTAAGTGCCCTGACACAATTCATATACTCCTCACCTCATTCCTCTCAGGGTTTTTCCCATCTAGCTCCTAATGTCATGGTGGGCCGCATACAGCCAGACTTGGGAAATGCAACACTTCTAGCCTATGAACGAAGCCAGCATCTCTCCTTTGGGGTAATAATACATGGGGAGACGCATTATCCTCTTCCTGTCCATTCTACCTTGGATGTTGTTAATGTGCTGAGCCTTCTTGGACCAAACCTAAAAGCTCAGCCTGCTGGGCCATTGGGGGATGAAGCACTGGAGGAAGAAATACTGTTCAACAGCTTGTCATAGCATACCTAGGCATTATGTATAGGGTAAGCCCAAGTCATGCGGCAGCACAGGATGCCATATTAAAAATGTAGGCATGGAGTGTCTACAGTACCTTTCACAGCAAAGTGCTACTCAGTGTCATCCTCAAGCACCTGGAAGAGGAAACCTACCATGACAGCAGTCCACTGCCCTATAACACAAGCAGGTATGCTTGATACTGAAGCATCTGTGCATCATGGTTTTAAATCAGCCACTCTCAAATGTGTTGTCATCCACCAGACCTGCTGATCATGGAGCTAGAAAACAATGTGTTTAACTAACAGATAAGACCAAGCCAACACCCCAGATCTAATTCACTAGTTCATTTTGGGACTGGCTTTCTGATCTGGATTCAACCTTTCACTGGAAAACTTGACTGGGCCCTTATATCACAAGATGAATGAGCTAGGTCCCCACCAAGACCCTGTTGAGTTCAAGGGGTGTGAGCCAGGGCTAACAAAAGGAATTCCTGCCCTGGCAGGTAAACCACAAAACGGCTTCCTCAGCAAGAAACTTAAGCAGCACACATAGGTGCAAAAATTCCTTTGATTCGGTTCTTGCAGATATGCTGTTTCCTATGAATAATGGTGGCTGGGGAAGACTTTAGAGTCTGGAGGGTATTGATGTTTCTCTTCCCTTAGCGCCCTGCCTGCTCCCTCTGTACTTTGTTCCTTGTCACAAAACCCAGCTCATTGCTCTGAGCCTGAAGAAGGATAAAAAAAAACACCCAATGGCACCTATTTATGCTTAATCTCAAAATACTCATCAGGCTGCCCACACACATGTGCACCCTTGGAGTCAGATGTTTATGAAAGTTTTCACAGAGTGTGCAGCATCTCCATGAAATTGTTATCAACGTGCCCAGAATCAGCCTAATTACCAGATATTCATCACCCGCCCACAGGCTCTTCCAAGACAGCTATGCACAGCATGTCAATGAATGAGCCTGCATGTTTGTATCCTGCTGCCATCCAGCTCTGATGATCAAGCACTCAGTCTCTCGCTTTCTGTTTTGGAGGCAGGAGGGTTGTAAAGTGGATGGAGCCTAGCAGCAGCGCTATGGGATACAGAGTGGGGATCACTGAAGTCCTGTAGCTGCCTCCTTTAAGAAGGCACTGATCTCTGTACATTTTCCTCTGCTTGCTTCCCCAGCTCACTGTGAACAGATAAGTTAGATAACACTATTGCTAAAGTGGTCAAAACTGTGGGAGGGTCAGAATTTTTCAGGTCACCCCACCTTTCATTAAAATAAGCTGAACCCAAACCCAGGATTCAAAACTATTGGTAGTGTGGCTCTGTGATACTCTGTGCTGTGCCTTACATTGGTAGCGACTCTGCTTAGGTGAGGCACGTTATTCCTAGAAGTGCTGCAGACAGTTAAACAGGACCTGCACATACTATGCTCTTTCCCAGGCACCTGTTTTTTGCGTTGTTGCTTCCTTTCATGTGAGATGAAAGTTCTTTTAGGCTGAAAGTATATGGCCAAAAGTACATTACTCTGGGTGTTACTCAGCCAGGGCCTATCAGCTGGCTCCTAGCAGTCTTTCCTCCTTGCATTTGGTACCAAAGTGTCCTGACACTTATTATCTTAAACATCTGGTGAGGAAATCCGGAGCTTGAAAGCAAGGAGCAGGTTGCAATCCAGGCTGATGCTAGTCACACAGCAATGCAAAGTTGGTGCTGTGCAAGTTCCCATCCCATTTGGTGACCAACCGGTTTAGCAGCTCACATCACTGAACTCCTTCACTTCCTCCCGTCCTGCCCCATTTTCTTTCTAGCAATACCCCCTACACCAGGGGTTGGCAATGTTTTTTGGCAGAGTGCCAAAACCAGCTGCAACCTCAAGTTGTAAATTGTTGGTATGCCAGGGTGGATAGTAGAAGAGCTGCAAGAGGCCCAATCCTTGTTGTAGCAGTGCAGCCCCAGCCTCTTCCCCACTGTGTGTCCCAAGGCCAAGCCAAGCAAAATGCCTTCATGTGCCAAGCAAAATGCCTTCACGTGCTATGCTCTGGCATCCATGCCAGGGGTTGCCTACCCCTACCCTAGACCCTAACTCGCAGCATGCCCTGCTCTAAGGGTAGACAACCACTCCAAAGTTATCTCTACTTTATACAGAATCAAAGCTAGGGTGATTAAACTCCCTTGCATCCTGGCAGGATCACCCAGGCCTAACAATCGAACTGTAACAGCTGATGCCCAATCCTGAGTCCCAGCTCCCAGTCCCTTCTTACAGTGTTTAACACATTCAAATACATCCATATAGCCATACATACATATCCATATCCCTAGCGCTTTCTTCTCTATAGTTTTAATATCTGTGGGTGCTTCCAGACTGATAAGGGGTGAAGGCTTCACCCCAGAGGCAGCCTTCATTTCCTTTCTTTTGGCATATCTAATAGCAGTGCTCCCAACAAGGACTTTTCAACAGGCTACATAGAACAGAAGCCTTTAAAAACCACTAGGGTTGTATTTATCTAGTCATTTGTTTGCTGACTGAGCTCTGACACCTAGGAGCCCGGGACCAGAAAACCCATTTCTCACCTTGCTGTTCTCTGCATTGATGGCATGAAAACCTATTAGTGGACTCTGGGGCTTCATTTCAATACAGACAATAGTGTCAGAATCAGTCTGCAATAGCTAATCACCTCACAGTAGAGAAATAATACAACCAACCACCTACTGTTAAGCCAAGAAACAGATCACAGGCAGACAAATTTGCACACACACGTGAGCACACGTATATGCATGTGTGGTCTTGAATGTTTTAGGAATGTGCCTTTTTTCCCCTCTCAGCATGCCACAACTTACAAATGGCCCAACCCATTTTGCTCTTTCTTTGCTGGTCCTGTTACCAGGGGCATGGCCCTCTTCCTTGGATTTTTTGAGTGCATATAACAGCCCTTGCAGCAACAGGACACTGGCTGGTATTGTGCTCCTGCTTTACCTGTGGCAGGTTAGGGTGTTTCTGCTGTCTTTGGACAACATGCCTTGTAGTTGAGTGACAGGGTTGATTGTGTAGTTTTAGAACAGGGTGGACAATAACTTGTATGGGACAGTTTGGATGGGACTGATCCTGCCTTGAGTAGGGGGTTGGAGCAGATGACCTCCAGAGGTCCCTTCCAGGCTTACTTTCCTGTGTGTCTATGAGTTACACAGACAGGCAGGTTACACAAGCAGGTTCACTAAGGTACTTAGGGAGTGACTGATTGTGATATGAAGTAAATCTGGTGGTCCCCAAAGAGTCTGGCTACATAGATGAGGCTAGCAGGTAAATATATCTCAGACCACAACTTTAGTCATGTCAAGGACAGACGTTTGATTACAGATCAGTCAAGAAGATTTCTTTAGGTCTGTTCAAACCAGTGCACACACATCTCAGTATTTGCCTGTTTTCAATCACAAGAGGGTCTTTGGGCCTCAAGAAATTGCCCTGACAACACGCTGTGAGGTACGAAAAC
>NW_017729034.1:5637225-5645441 GCF_001723915.1 Gavialis gangeticus
GCTATCAGGTAAATATATCTCAGACCACAACTTTAGTCATGTCAAGGACAGACGTTTGATTACAGATCAGTCAAGAAGATTTCTTTAGGTCTGTTCAAACCAGTGCACACACATCTCAGTATTTGCCTGTTTTCAATCACAAGAGGGTCTTTGGGCCTCAAGAAATTGCCCTGACAACACGCTGTGAGGTACGAAAACACAATCCCTGAGACATAAGGAGGGAAAGACAGAGGTTCTCAAAGGTACTTCGACACCTGGTTTCAATTGCAAAACTGAAAGTGAATTGCCCAATGGCACACACAAAGCCTGTGACAGCAGAGAGAAGTAAACCTACCTCCCTTAAGTTCCAGGACATCCAAGATCAATGGGTGTTTTATGCTGAGGCATTTATTTTGAGGTAAAAAAATTAAAGATGTCTTCAAATAAACATACAACACATCATAAATAAGAGTCTTTTCTAAGGGGGGAGGGAGGCCTCTGGGGAATGTCTCTGTAAATAAAACACCTGGCAGGGAAAGAAAGCATCTGGGAATGCCTCTTCAGATGAACTCTCTGCTAGGTGAAATGCCCCTGTGGACTCCATGTCTTGACAGAACTCCCACTACCTGTCTTTCCCTGAACATCGCCCTCCTCCCATGGTCTCCCCAGGGAGTTTCTTACAAATACAGCGCAAAGTGCTTGCTTGCAGGTTAACTAACCCCTCCCATAAAGCCCAATAAGATCCTTCATACAACTAGAGCTGGCTGCTCCCTCAGCTTCTCTGGCTCATCCAGAGCTGCTCTGCTACATCAGGTCTTTACACAAGGACTTAGCAGTGCAGGTGGACATGGGGCTGTGTGCGCAGGCAAGGGCAGTCCCCATTTGCTTTTGACTAGACCTCATTTATTTACATCCTGTTTTTAAAAGTCATCCAGTCTTGGAACAGAAACCCAACCAGGAGAGCTGGGCAACCACCAGTACACCCTGATTCCTATATATGTATGATATATATACACAGACACACAGACAGACAGACTAAGCCCTTTCTATATATATAGAAAGGGCTTAGTCCGTCTGTCTGTGTGTCTGTCTGTCTTCCCATAATGCTCATGGAGCACTCTGATTGGTTGTTTCGGCAGCCAATCACAATGCATACCGAAACAACCAATCAGAGTGCTCCACACAGACAGCCAGACACGGGGTTGGGTGGGGGGGGTCACAGGGCCAGACATGGAGTGGTGGCAGCGCAGGCCAGTGGCTGGTGGTGGTTGCAGCTTGCAAGCTCCCAGCTGCCCTCCTGGGATGTGGTGTGGTGGTGCGTGGCACTCCATGGCCGCCCCCTTCTTCCCCACCCCCATCATTCTTGACAGGCAATTTGCTAGTAGTGAATAGCAAAAATAGTTATGTGATAAAAGCCCAGCGCTGTGTTTTCTCCACCTCAAAAGCCATTTGAAGGGAAAGACTGACTCCATTGGATCAGTAGGACACAGATGCAGAAGTCATCAGCTCAGCTTCTTGTCAGAAAAGAACCCAGACTTGCTATGGCTTCACATCAGTAATCGCTGAGCCAATAATTACCCTCAAAGCTGGACTTCGCTGTCCCCTAACAGAATAGCCAAACAACCTCCTTCATTGCTTCTGCACAGCAAGTCAGGCAAAATTTTATACTACACATAATCTCTCACTCCTTCAAGTGTGTTAAGCACCTTGTTTTGTGCCCAGTTTTGTAAATCTCTCTCAGCAACACACCCTGGCTCTTTAGTTCAGGCTGGGGAGATGCAATGCTTTCAGCTCTGCAAGTGCCCCAGTTCACTCAGTCCAGGTTGTGGCCATCAAATATTCACAGTCTTGCTTATCTGTGTAGTCCATTCAAGATATGTTTTTTATCTTGTCTGTTTCTCATCTCCCCATGCAACATGAGGCAACATCACTTCATCACATGGCTTCAACATGAAGGATGGCCTGCACTTACAATAACAGGAATGCTTCCTCCCTTCTATCCTGATCTATGATAGCCTTCCTACATACTGCTCTGGGGACATCTAGAGTGACTCTACCTTCTACACATCCAGGTTTATCATCTTTAACATATTTTGACCCAAAAGTGAGTTACCTGTTAGTGGACTCTATGTATTCTTTCCTCATCAGAAGTGCCATTACACTTCTCTCAAATCTCTTCTCCCTTTATAAAATATTTCTGGCTCACTCTTAGCCTTGACCCATTTTTCTTGGCAAAAGGTATTTTTTTTTGTTTAATTTTCTTTAAAAAAGTAAAACAAAACAGAGAAAATTAGATGCAGGTTGAGATTTGAATTGTGGAAAAACAGCTTAGAGGCACCCATGAATTGCATGTTTTCTAGTGCAAGATAGCACACTACTGGAAAATGTGCCACGCTATTTAGTAAATAATATGGTACTATATCAGGGGTAGGCAATATTTTTTGGTTGGAGTGCCGAAAAAACCACAATGTCTACCTTGGAAAGTGCCTGCGTGCCGACATGCTTGAGCCCGGAGAAGCTGTTTGCAGCTTCCCAGCTGTAGCTGGCCCACAGATCCTGATCTGCTTGCAGCAGGGCTTGCAGCCCCCCAGCTTCCTGCTGGGAGCAGCCTGGGCTCCGTGGCTGGCAGCAGCTGCTTATAGCCCAGACCGGCGGTGGTGTGCTGAGCAAAATGACCTTGCATGTCACTCTTGGCATGCGTGCCTGGGGTTGCTGACCCCTGTACTATATCATAGAAAGGAAAGCAACCTCTTTAATATGCAATGTACATGCACAGCAGCTTATAAGTCTGCATGCTATATTATGCAACACTACACTAGCAAGCAGGAAGAGAGGTGATTTTTGTAATGAAAGGCACATGGTCTAGTAATGCCTGAGCACAAGGAGGTGAAGACAGAATTAAGTTTTCTGCAAATACCTTCATGGTGGATTTTCTGCTTTGCAAGTATAAAAGCTTCCTCTGAACTCTCCCTTAATAATATATTTTTTTGTACAATGTATAATGCCTTTTCAGGTGCATATGTTTGTGAGAGAGGATGACTGGGCCCCTTGGAGGATGTTCTCTTTGTACACGTGTGTATATGTGAGTGCATGGTGTCTCTCTGACAGCAGGTGGTTTTGTTTGTGCATATATGCACATAGATATGTCTTTGCAGTCTGTATGACCCTATGTGCCAGGGTAAAGGAAATGGGGAAGGGATGTGTCTATGTGTACATGTCACTGTGGCTGTGTCTAACTGTGTGCATTTACTGCGTAGTAACCAAAATTACTGTACAGTACAGGCACGCTTCTACATGTGCATGCCCATACTGCATATTAAATATGTCAACTTGCTCTGACTTGAGTGCAAATTTAATACCTACATTATGCAGGTATCAAATTTACACCCAATTAGTTACTGCTCAGTAATGCACCTGTAAATGCCTTACAGCACAGTAACACTGTGTGTGTGGACTGACTTGGGACTAATTTTAGTCTGAAGTCAGCCCACACACAGTATTAATGCACTTCAGTGCCTGCATGTGTAGATGCTGGCCTATTCCCTCTTACTGCCCAGTAATTTACCATGCAGTAAATTTAAGCTGGGGTAAATACACATGTAGATACACGCTATGTGTACCTGTATGTGTAGTTGTGTCCAGGAGATGGAAAGAGACACAGCTAGAAAACAATGTGAGCAGATGGGCCATCAGTTCAGGCAACATAGGAGAGCCTAATGATGGAACAAAGTGAGGGAAGAGAATTAATTTTCCTTTCCATCTCCATAGGACCAGGTGACCCAGGATAAATGTGTAACTTGCATGGCTGTGCATGATTGTGACATGGGCTGGAGCTAATAGGATGAAGTTCAATGCTAACAAATGCAAGGCACTACACTCGAGAAAATAATAACAAGTACTAATACAAAATGGGCGATGTGGCTGGACAGCAGCATTTTGGATCTTGGTGGATTACAAACTCAGTACAAGGCTACTGTGTCATGTAGCTACATCAATAAAAAAGCATTAGGTGGAAGACATGGGATGTGATAGCGCCTTTTTTGCTCTGTACTGTTTAGGCTTCACCTAGAATACTGTGTGCAGTTTTGGGATCCCAATTTTGAAAGGGACATAGAAAAATTAGAGGTGGTCAATACAATTATAAAGGGCTTGGAAGGCAAGCCATATGAGGAGAGGTTGAAGGAAATAGGTATGTTCAGCTTACAGAAGAGGTGGTTAAGAGGGGTAATAACAGTCTTCAAATAGCTGAAGAGCTGCCATAAGGAGAGGGAAAACACCTTTTTTCTCTTGCTGCAGAGAGTAGAATGTGGACCAATGGCTGGAAGCTGCAGCAAAGTAGGTTTTGGATTGGATATCAGGAAAAAAAAAACTTCTTCACTATTAGAACAGTGAGGCAATGGAATAGGCTGCCTAGGGAAGCTGTGGAATTTCCATCACTAGAAGCATTCAAGAAGAGGCTAGATAAGAATTAGTCAGGGATGACTAGGAGAAGCTATGCCTATGTTCTACTATGGGTATTTCATCTGGGCTTCACTGGTTGCCACTTGAGACTTGAAGGGAGTTTTTTTCTCCAACTGTTCTACATTTCAGGGTTGGGTTTTTTTCACCTGGGTGTTGTTTGCAGCAAGGCAGGGGATTCTGACTGGGGTGTACGAGTGCTCCTGCTGAGACTTAAACCCAGAGTTTCCTGGCTAGAGGGTCTTGGCCTTCTTCTCAGAGTCAAACCAAACACCATATTTAGGGTCAGGAATGAATTGTATGCCACAGTCAGACTGGTACAGACTGTGTGGGGTTTTGCCTCCCTCTGTAGTTGGTGGTGTGTCACTCTTCCTTGGATCTCTCCAGCATATTTTAATAGCCCTTGCAGCAGTAGAACATTAGCCACCATTGTCTCTCTGCCTTACCTGTAGCAGGGTAGGGTGTTACATCTTGTGGTTGTGTCAGGGTTGACTGCGCAGTTTTACTAACAGATTAGACAAAAGTTTGTATGGTATGGTTTGGATAGAGATGATCTGTCATGAGGGTTGGATGAGATGACCTCCAGGGACTCCTTCCACTCCTGCTTTTCTGTGATTCTACGAAAGCCACAATGCCTCTGCCAGTAACCCCCCTTGGGACCAGAAATCTTTTGTTCTTTTCTACTCTCATCTGTGCCTCTAGTGCATGGAGGCGTGTAAAGTCAGCAGCCCACACAGCTCAGGGTGGGGACTGGCCCATCAGATATGAAGAAGGACAGAGCCTACTGTTAACTCTTGGCAGAGTTTTAGGGGTTTGAGGGTTTCTTCTGACATCCACTGTTTTCAACAAAATCACTCCTCTTAATGTGATGAATGTAAAAGCACTTTATTAAAATTCTCAAATTATGAATATTGGTAGCAAATAAAGAAGCATACAATATATATCTAGATATACTGTCACAATCCAAAGAGAAATGCAGTCTTGCAACCTAAGGAGATTTATTTGGGAGCTCTTACCTGAATTTGGAGGTTTAAATTCTAAGAAGCATCAGATCTTCCTTATAGCTTCAGATGGGAAGCTTAGCAAAGGAGGCCAGAGGGGCACATCTTAGAACTCTGAGCCCTTCTTTTCTTGCCTTCCTCAAACAGACACTCATACTCTTACTTGATCAGAATGAGACCAATATGGTCAACGATCTAATGCTCTTAATGGCTTATTGTGGTCAGACGGCAACATACTGACTTTCACTAATCAAGATTTAACTGAGCTAGCTTTTTCTAGAATGCTGTCTCGCCTGTAACTCAGTTCCTTTTATACTGCATACTTTAGCCTTACTGATGCTAACTTGGCTTACCTTAGCACAGCAAAAGGCCTACTAAAGCGACTATAATGCAAGCTCAGAGGGTACAGACTTAACACACAGGTCTACACTACTGTCAATTGGATAAGTGGAGGGACAGCATGCGCTCAACACCCAGCCCTGATACTGTACGCTCTCGCCTTCCCCTTTCAGTTTACAATAGAGGGCTGGCTTCCCCCTTGCCCTGATCTCAGCACCTCTCCCAGGTGGCATGAAGTGCTACTGAATAGAAAAGCATAATTTACTCCCATTTTCATCAACGCCATCATTTCTACCTGATACTGGGCAAAAGAGAAACAGGCCATATAATTCTCTCTCTCGCTCTCTCCTCCTGCTATTGCAGCAAACCAAACCCATTTCTCAGTATCCCAGTGGCTTTTAAACGATATCATTCTATGGTTCTGTTAAGCTCTGGTGAGCAAGAGATGGTTCCTAGTGTCCTAAATAATGAATGAGAGCCAGACGACTCAGACTTGCTCAACAGAAACTGCACACATGAGAGAGAGAGAGAGAGAGAGAGAGAGAAGGGAATAGTAGGATGGAGCAAGAGAGAGGGAGAGAATAATACCAGCCTTCCAAAGGTGTTATGTGTATCAAAGAGTTAACAACTGCAAAGAAGCTAGGAGACTTAAGTGCTCTGGTAAGTGGAAAGAGAGAGAAGGGGGTGTGTGTGCATGTATATGATGGAGATAGTTAGCCGAACAGCAAGTGATGTATCAAGTGACTGTGGTGCTTTTGTCAGTTCACAAATGATCTGCAAATAGACTTTTATTTGAAGTAATTTGCTTGTTATTTGAAATGACCAAGCTCGTTCCCATGGATGCACTTCACCTCTGGGATTGTGCCAGCATGTTGCTTCGTGTGTCCGCTACTCCCCATTTAGTTGCACTTGGCAGTACCTCCGACAGGCATGGCTTTGTCTTTTGCAAGTAGGCGTGACACTGACGTCAAGCTGGTGTTCACTGGATGAGCAAGGCATGGAGTTGATACTTATGCTGCCGTTACAATGCAATTACAGTATAATTACTGCTCAGGCAGGGCTTTTAAAATGCCCCTTCTCTTGAGGGAAGGGAGTGGCATCTAAACAGGATCTCAGTGAAATTTAATGGCATTTGTACTTCATGGCAAGGCAGCCATTGTAGATTAGGTGTATTTTAAGATTCCAGAGTTGTTCACTGTCCAATATACCTACTATCGCCCACTGAAAGATTTAACTACTAGTATTCCTATAAACTAGAACAGGGGTTGTCAGCCGGGGGTATGCAGACCCCCAGGGTACTTGGGAAGGCCCTAAAAGGTATGCGCAGGCAGGTGAGGATGGAGTGCTGCCATCCATCTCCCTGTGCCATAGTCTCCCAGGAGCAGGTCCAAGCAGGTCCCACCACCCCGCACTGATGCCACTCTGTGTCCAGCTGTGTGCCACCCCCCGCTCTGCATCTGGCCACCAGGGGGTACACTTATTAAAAAAGGTTGAAAAGCCCTGAACTAGAATATTAACAGTGCGTTTAAATGACATATTTTGACTCTTTCTCCTGTTTAAGACACATACGCTGCAGAATTCAGGCACGTCTTCAGATGTTGTCAGTTGATGTAGCTTCACTAAAATCAGTTGATCAGTGCTGAATGTTATGATTAAACAACCCCTTTTTAGTAGATCACTATAGCGGGGGATAGAGCAGTACTCATGGCTCATGGCACATTTAGAATCCTAAAACACACCTGTCAATTACTGAATTGTTCTGTAAGCATCAGTAGCTCACCTGTGTTGTTCGTCTCCTGCTTATAAATGGGACATATCAGTATTTACATGAATGAAGGCAGTGTCAGCTTCATTCACCACGGAGTAATATCAGTTTTAACCTGATGCAACGCTTCTGAAATAAGTTCGTAACAAAAAAAAAACCTCTGTGAGTTAATTCTCTGTCCCATGATGAATCAAATCTGCCTTAAGCTAAAAGAATGATAATTAATAGTTTAGTTCTGCAGTGACCTACAGGTTAAATGAATATGTGCTTTTCAGAAGCAAAACAAAAACATAACTATGATGTAGTTAGTGCCATAGTATTATAAAGTGCAACTCCAGGCTTTTTTCTTATCACCCAGCTCTTACTAATTAATACACAGCTCTTATTTAGCACTCTCTCTATCTGGAGACTTCAAAAGCCTCCTCATCCTCTTTGCTTCAAACACTCCCTAGTTGTGTTTTTTCCTTGGCCTAGAGATTTGGGGCTTAGGTGGAGTTCAGAAGTACTTGCCAGATGGATTAGGACTGTAGTACAGCAGAAGTACAGTTAGACATTGGGTGTGTAGCATATCTGAGTACCTGCATTGGCCCAAAATGGGGTGTGCAAGGAACCTAGCACATCCCCAGCCCAACCCCCAACATACCGCAGCCAGGGTAGAGTGTGGGGGGGGGGGG
>NW_017729034.1:5645580-5653723 GCF_001723915.1 Gavialis gangeticus
GGGGGGGGGGGTCTGTGAGGTGGGGGCGTGGCTCCTTTCGCCCACTCCTTGCCTGAGCCTATTGACAGGAGTAGCACACCACAGCTAGCTTGGCTTTGCCACAGCTGGAGCTGCAGGGGGTGGGAGGAGGTGGTGGTGCAAGGGAGAGGAGTGGTTCAGCAGGCTTCTGGGAGGCTGCTTAACTACTCAAGCACCCCTGCCTGCTGGCCAGGGCAAGTACAGGCAGGCTCGGGTCATGTTCCCCCCCCGACCCAACAGGTGAATGTCTGTTGGGTTCAGTGGTGATGTAACTCATAGTGCTTTGTGTAAAGTGCCATGAGTTAGAGCCCCTCCGTGCCCCCCCCAATGCCTGTAGGCACCCTACATTTCCAGGGGTCCAGTGACTATTGTGCAAGGTGGATTAGGAGCATGTCTAGTAATTGAGATATGAAAGTGGCATTTGCACAACCTCTTACCAACATGCTGCACTTACTCACATACCACACTGACTTTTTTCACCATAAATTAGGAATTGAAAATTAGAGTGTGTACCTTAAGTGAGGAAAATGAGAACTGAATGATTTGGCTAAAGGGAAACTCTTTTTATTTCTTCATTCAGCCATCCTAAAACAAGTTAGGATGTGTAGTATGACAATAAATATGTTAGTAGGGTTTGGGCCAGTGGGCTTTGCTAAGAAGGTCATTATTATTACTCCCAATTTTCAGAGAAGGAAACAGAAAGGTGGACTTTCTCATGTCAACCCGACCTGGGACTGGATCATCCAGTCTTAGTTCAGTCATTTATTCAGAACACCATCCCAAAGGCCTGTAATTTATGCTGCACTACTTCCTTTCCTAGCTGGGTAGTACATAATTGCATAAAAGCCTTTCAGGATGATCATCCACACTTGTGCAGTGACAGATGCTGCTATGCAAGATTTGCTTTTTCTGCAAGTGCTACTGCAAACAGGAACTCATTTGTGTGAATGTGAATATTTAAAGAAAAGGTTTGTGCCAAAGTGAACTCACAAATTTGTTCCGCATAAAGGTTTTCCTGGATGTAATAAGTGTAGGAGAGAGAGAGTAACAGCAAAGGACAGAGAGTAGATATGGGAGGGTGCAGGCATTGAAAGGTCGAGTGTGATTCCTTGGGAGGTAAAGTTTCATTGCTGTAGAGTTAATCTCTTGAGCTTTCATTGCAGCTTTGTCTCCTTCAGTGGTTCTTGAAATGAGTTTCCATTTGCCTGTGCGGGGCTAATTTTCTCTCATCTGCCTCATCCCAGTGATCATTAGAGGCACAAAGTGCCTCTGTTGTATTTCTTCCTCCCTCAGACAGTCTCCTTAGTGCTTTGGTTTGTTAATTCTGCAATCACTCAATGGCAATCAGCTCTTGTTAGTCTGCACTGGTTATTTCACCAGGACCCCTCCCACAGAATAAGCTGGGAGGGGGTGCTTGAATCTCCACCAGTGTTTAACCAACAAGCACAGACATTTACTATAGCAGATGCTGTAGTCCATTCCCAGTGACATTTGGTTTTACCATTAATCCTTTTATCTGCTCCTGTGGGACAATAGGAAAAAGGAGAAAGGTGAAACTGTGATTCTTACCCGTGCCCAAATTGCCCCAAAAACTTAGGTGTGGCTATGCCTGGATTTTGCACCATTACATTTGAATCCTGATTCAGGTCCAGAGCTTAAGTGCCAACTTTAGACACATTGGAATCTGGAAATTAAGCAATGGAGGTCTCTTCCACCTTCCAGAGTGCTGAAGACTGTTGACACTGGATTTGGACCCAGCCTGTACACCTTTGTTCCGGGTGAGCACAACCCTCCGACAGACCACAACACCTGCCAGTTGATAATAGGTGAATTTATTAAGCAATCTATATTTACCAATCCTAGGGCTGTCCTTAGAGTCAAAGTACATCTGGTCAGGATGCACGCTTCACTTCTGAGGCTTTTTCTTAGGTGTCAGATGTGCAGAATATTTCTCTTTGGAGGTGAATCCCATCCTCCATCCTTTGTAGGCCTTTCTTTTTAGCCTCAGGAGGTCTGCTAGGTCCCTGGAGAGCCAGGGGGTCTGCTGTGTCCTCTTGCTGCCTTTCCTCCGAGATGGAATAGACTTAGCTTGTGCACTGAGGATCGCTCCCTTGAGGAGCAACCACTCTTCCTGGACTCCCCTCCCCCTGTGGTCGTGGTCCCTTAAGGCCTCACTGACCAGCCTCCTGAGCTTGTCAAAGTCGGCTTTCCTGAAAGCCAAGTCAAGGACTTCTGTATTGCTGACTGACTTGCCAGCTTTACGGCGGATGGTGAAGGTGATCAGTTCGTGGTTGCTGTCACCCAGCTTCCCATCAATCACTAGGTCGCCGATTAGGTCATCCCCAGTAGCCAGTACCAGGTCGAGCAGTGCTTTACGTCTCATTGGCCCGTAGACTTCTTGAGTCAGGTAGAGGTCATCCACGCACGAGAGGAGCGTTGTGACCGCTCGGATTTTGCTGAGTGATCCTCCCACGAGAAGGGAGACATGCTAGACAGCCAGTTTGCTTCCAGGGCTGTATGGAACTGTGTGTGTGAAACGCAGTCTCTTACAAATCAATTAACTGCTGCTGCCCATCTTGAACCCTTATCATGCATATAGCTATAAGCCAATTCCCAAAAAACAGACCTTTAAATACCATTTCTAAGCCAACAAAGACTAGCTGGCCAATAAATGCTATTGTTGCTGTGTGGTAAATTTCAGGTTTCCAGATGTATTTTCATCACAAATTGGGACAAAAACTCAAAATCTGTAACTGTTCACACTTAAGATCCCACAGTATTTCCATCCGTGGACATTGAAACATGATGTTGCCCAAGCCAAACATATTATCCTGAATTTTCAGAAGCTGTCAACTGAAAATGGTGGGATTCTTGTCAGTCTCACTGCTATCTACCATTGCATAGCTCCAGGAAACTGGATCAGATTGCAGTACAGGGGATGGCTGACAGCGCGGAACTGACATGAATCATATCAGTTTCAATCTGCAGTTTCCAGAGCTTGCAGCAATACTACTTCAGAGTTGGGACCCACAGGGTTTCCAGATGCCCAGAACATTTGATGCCACTGTCTGCATGAGTTAGATGCTCTGAGGAACCACCTGGCTTGTGAGTCTGAAGGCCCTTAGGCCCTTGAACCTTTAGCAGTCTGCTTAGCAGAGCTGCAGACCCTTGAAGCCCAGAGGTCAGAACCCATCTCGATAAAGTCTATTCCCTGAGGGCACTGAAGCTGCAGACTCTGGAAATCCATCTCAGGGTTTTCCAAGTGTCTAGGCAGAGCCAGGGTTCTCAGGGCTTCCAGGATTTTGGACTCTTTGGAAGAGAGTCCTAGTGCACTCTGGGTGTGTCTACACATATGCATTTATTCCACAGTCACCAAAATTACTGTGTAGTACAGGCATGCATCTACATATAAATATGGCAACTTATGTCGACTTGAGTCTTTGTTTGGTACCTGTATCATGCAGGTATCGAATTTATACCTGCTTAGTTACTGCTCAGTAACGCACGTGTAAGCACCTTATTACTCAGTGTTACTGTGTAAGTGGGAATAGGCTAGCGTCTATACATGCAAGCATTAAAATGCATTAACGTTGTGTATGGACTGACTTGGGCCTAAAGTTAGTCCCAAGTCAGTTCACGCACAGCGTTAGCACGCTTTAATGCCTGCATATGTAGACACTGGCCTATTCCCGCTTATTGTGCAGCAAATTTAAGCTGACATAAATGCATGAATAGACACAGCCTCTGTGTTGCTCTCAAAAGACCAAGGAGTTAAACTTATAGAACTACGACATTTGTTTATTCAGAGAGCAGTGCTGTTCCCTTCATTTCCCTCCTGCAATCCTCCGGCAAATGTGAGAACTTACACGTGACACTCTTACAGGTATCCACATGTACTCTGCTCGGAAGCACTGCCCAGCAGCTGTGGATGACAGAAGCCCAGCCTTCCTAGCAGCCTACCAGGTGACCAATGGGAAATCTTCCTGCACTTCACTGGAAGTTTGCTGAAACAGAGACCTTGTAGCAGAACATTTCAGCTTTGGTGACCCTGTATTTTTCTGGGATAAAAACCCATTTTATTAGAAAATCCTGATCAAGTTTTGTTGGCACTGCCTAGAGAAGGTGTGAAAAACAAAGGGCACAGTTCACTTCCAGGCCACTTTATTTTATTCCCATCTGGCATGGAGATACAAAGGAAATAAACTGAAGTAACACCTCAATGGCTCATGGCTCAGGCTCAATAAGTTTACAACAAGGGGCCAGATCCTGGAGTAAATAGGTGCAGTTTCTTTGATGGCAGGAACACCATGCTGGTTTCTACCCACCTAGTATCTGATCTCAGGATTGAGGAATCTTGATTAGCTTTGCCACCTGCAGGAAATCGCCAATGGAAATGGTACTGATTTACTTGTCTAATAACGGTCTCTTAGAAAGCATTTTTGGAATAGGTGGAATAGGTGACTTCGGACAGCTGCGCTCATGAAAGCAAGTTTGGCAAAGCAGCAATGGTCTGGGCACACAACGTGGCACTTTTTGGAGGGGAATGAGGTATGCTGGCAGGAATTTCTAGGATAAGCTCACCCAGGCAGTAGAAGCTTCTCCACACACAGCTCTGCCAGTGCCCCCTACTTCTGAGCTGCACCGTAACTTTTCTGACAAAGCCCTTTCTGCACAAAAACTCCAGTCTTTCTTGAATTGTGAATTGATTGTCATGGACCCCATAGGCAGATTTTCTGGTGGTCCCTGGTTGTAACATATACTTCATTTTTAGTTGCATCAGAGCTACAGTTGACCTAACTGTTCTAGTAATAAGAGGTCAAGGACAAAATGCCATCAGTTACCTTGTCACCTTCTTCTTTCCTCTGAATGACTTAGATTAAAATGAATGTGACCAATTTATGTCCTCGTTTCCTGGCGAAACTGCATCAATGATCATTGTTTCCTATGCACTTTTTCCAATGAGAATGGGCTATATCTAATAAATGTTGTTATAGATACAGGATGCTCTACGTGGTAGTAAATGCAGCAATTAATGCTAATGAGTCTGCTGTTAGCAAGTAATATTATTGGTGTTACACTCACGCCTCACCAAATGCAGAGCTTCAGTTTGTTAAGCAGATGCCAGTGTTAACAGCCAAATTTTCTGCTCATGGATAAGTTAGCGTTAGTTAAATGTACCATTAAAAATAACCACTTAAAATGTTAATGAAAACAGTGATTGCACTTGCCAGGGTTTTTCTTGTCTCCGTTTTATTAATTCTTAACTTTTATGTGTTGGTGGGAAAGTGTGCATACGTATGCATGTGGTGGTGGTGGGGGGGATAAGATTTTTATGCACATTTTTATGCTGTACATGCAAATGGAGACCTGGCACCATTAAGTCCAGGGATGGCAGAAAAAATGATGTGTGTAGCTCTGCTGGTGTCCTTCACTAATGCCCTGACATCCCCTGCTATTCCCATACCTGGATCGTCACACAGCCCTGTGAGTGCCCCTCACTTGTGAGTTGCAGCACCACCTGCCTTATAGATCTGATCTCCCACTCGCCCCAGCTTTGCTAACACTCTTCAGTTCTGACCTTTAAGCCCCCACCCTTACTTTTCCAGATCTATCCTATGCTCACAACTCTTGCCAATGCACCTCGGCCCAGACCAGCAGTAGCTCACAGTTTTGTGTGTTTGTGGGGTTTCTTTGTTCCAGTGAGATCAGACAGGGAGGACCAGGGCCACAGTTCTTACTGAAGACCACAAAAAGCTTAACCGAATGCTCTTCAAGCATAACAGAAAGCAGAAGCAGATAACAAACACAGCATAGAATGACTACACCTCCTGGCAGGAGTGCCCCCACACACATAACACTCAGTGCATGACACCATTCCCCCTAGATTACATAGGCCTTTGACTTAAAGTACTTGAGCCAGATGGTGTCTTGCCTTAGGTGACTCAGTGCAGGGTTTGGAGTCATCCTGCAATTTCATTGGAGATGGCAGCAAGCCATTTTGGTTCTTCTCGAGTCACTTTGGCAGCTGGAAGATTTGATGGGTCTAGGACAATAGCTAAGGGCCTTGTAAGAACCGGTCCTGCTGGCAGTACAGTGTCTTATGGAGCTGTAGATGGCAGATCATCTGGAATTTGATCTTACATCTGGTCAATATGTCTGCAGAGTATCTCAGTATCTGAAGTCTTGGTCTTGTATGACACTGGTCCTGTAGCTTCAAGGACACTTTGTTTTACAAGACAATCAATCTCTGCATCAATTTTGGGACAGAGGGTAAACACAGTATGACACAGCTTCATTTGAATTGATGCCGTAGTCAGATCCAATGTAAATTAAACTGGTGAACCTTTGCACACACCCAGCCCTTTAGGACATCTTGAATGGTGTCTGTAACAACTCTGTGTGCTCCTGTTAACTCAATGCCTAGTTGCTTATAACATTCTCCACCTAGCAAGCTTGCTCACTGTCCTCTGACAGCTATAAGGTACAGGACCCCTTGCTCCTTCCTGTAGCAGGCAGTGCTGTAACATACTCCCCTCAAGACAACTGCTTGTTTATTGTAGTCAATGAGTCATACTACACATGGGACAGTAGGCAGGTGATTGCAAGGCCATAGCCATTTGTATGTCTCTTCTGAAATTAAGGCAAACTGAGCTTGAGTCCACCTCTATGACATATGGAACACCTTGGAGCATCACTATAATGTAGGTCTTCTGTAGGGGTGATATTTTCATGTTTTTGACAAACCTGGTAGTTTGGACATTGATGAATGTTCTGCAGGCTGAAATTCCATTTGGATCAGCAATGGTACGTATGGCAGCTGGAAGTGTACCTACTTGGTTGCCTTCCTTCTGGATGGCTTGAACTTGTGACAACACATGCATGTTGAATGTATCTCTTGCACTTGCAAATTTGGCATTCAGCATCATAGCAGTGGCATGCCTGTGGCTTCAGCCACACCTATTTTAGCTTCTCTGGGATGAACAATTGTATTATGTTGTGCATTAGTGGTGAATTCTTTCAAGAATGCCCTTTGAATCACACTCAGTTAATTTTGTTTTAGTGAACAACACTTGGATCTCCTTTGAATACAGAAATACAGCCTTGTGAAAAAATGCATCTGCCTGAGCAATGATGAATGTTAAGTGTTGCTTTGTAGGACTGTGCCTTGCAGGATTTCATCTCAAACTCCACATAAGAATCTTTACCTCAGTAGAGACCCAAGACTGGTACCAAAATTACAGTTCTTGGACAGATAATGCATCTCATCTGTATATCCTACCAGCCTTTGTTTGGCACCTGATTGCACTAGTTGAAATGAAACTAGCACCACTGGCTATGGTCTGAGCTCCTCAAGTTATGCTGGTGTCTTTTGTAGCACTTGACACTTACAATTTAGGATGAAGCACTGGACACATCTGGCTCACTGGGATTCCACCAAATTGCCAGTTTTGTGTATTGCAAATGAGAAAACACGAAAAACAATAAGACAGCCATCTTTACTGTACAGCAAAAAGGGATTAATTGAATGTTCTTCAAGCATAACAGCGGGCAGAAAGAGGATATGAACACAATATGTAATAGCCTCGCATATTGGGAGATGTACACACAAACACATACATAAAACATTCAGTGGGCGCATCTACACATGAAAATAATCCAGGAATGGTTTGCTCTCGGGTCTACTACTTGACAGTAAATTCTACCAGGCACGCGTCTACACATGCAGCGATGCGGGAGCAGATTTGCTTCTCCTAGCAGCAGACTGCTTCCTCTTCCTGAGGCCCTGCAAAAAGTCCCTGCAGCAGCTAAAGGGAGCTCTACGCACCCCTTGGATGCTAGCTCATGGGCCAGGAGACAGCTATCTCCTGGCAGAGGCTGTGACATTGCTCCCTATCCCTGGGACCTGCCTGTTGCTCTGCCACAGGGGCTGTTGCTCTGCCACTGGATCCCGGGTAGGGACAATGTTCCCCTGCTCTGAAAGCAGAGAGCTCCCAGTCCCCACTACACAATTGAACCCAGGCTGGGAGATCCTTATCTTCCAATGCCAGCTCCGTGGCTATGGTGCTGGTTTTGGGTGAGAAGAACCTCCCAATCCTGGCCCTGTTACCACGGAGCTCTGCTAGGA
>NW_017729034.1:5658723-5682927 GCF_001723915.1 Gavialis gangeticus
CCCATGGGCCAGGAGACAGCTATCTCCTGGCAGAGGCTGTGACATTGCTCCCTATCCCTGGGACCTGCCTGTTGCTCTGCCACAGGGGCTGTTGCTCTGCCACTGGATCCCGGGTAGGGACAATGTTCCCCTGCTCTGAAAGCAGAGAGCTCCCAGTCCCCACTACACAATTGAACCCAGGCTGGGAGATCCTTATCTTCCAATGCCAGCTCCGTGGCTATGGTGCTGGTTTTGGGTGAGAAGAACCTCCCAATCCTGGCCCTGTTACCACGGAGCTCTGCTAGGAGCGAAGGATCGCTCAGCCCAGGCCCCATGATCATGGGGCTGGTGCCAGTAGAGAAAAATCTCTCAGTGCCAGTCCCATGACCATGGACCTGGTGCTTGGAGATAAGGATCTCCCAGCCATGGCTCTGCAATTGTTGAATGGGGGCTGGGAGCTCCCTGCTGTGGGGCAGGGGAACATTGTCTCTGCCCAGCCTCAGGTGACAGAGCCTGTTCTGGCAGCAGGTAGTTCCCAGGGACTAGGATCAATCTCCCACTCCCTGCTGCCCAGCTTACCAGGAGCACATTTGCTCCCAGTCAGGCATCTACACGTGCACTACTGCACAGTAAGTAATCTTGAGTAAATTTGCTAGGTGCTATGATTGCTTGTTGTTTGTTCCATGTGATTGGTCACCCATCATAAATTACAATATACTGGCTCTTCTCCTTTATTTGGTGACATGAGCTTTATAAACTTGAGACTTACATGAACAAGTCATTGGGGAACTGAATCTTACAGAGAGAAGAAAATGAAAGGACTAGGCAACTGTAGGGATTTTAAGACATTTTTGTCTGCTGTTGCAAGAGAAAGATTTGGCTATATAGGTACATAAAGCCCCAGTTACAAATAGCTACATCTTTTCTGACTGGAGGTGCCAGAAAGATAGGAGGGGAGATGACTTTATAATCCATGGTCTCTTGGTCCACTGAGACAGAGTAATCATGCATGTGTGCATGTGGTTAGTCCTATTTGTTAAGGCTGTGGTCTGATCCTTGCTTACGTGCCAGGGGGACATTGGTGTAACTTCTGTGTATTTCCCAATTGTATGTGGGCCATGCCATGGTATTTCATATATCTACTGAGTTGCACAGACTAAAACTCCCAGGCTCCAGGTTATGTCAACTCTGCCACTCACCAACCACCCCTGAAATGTTTCATAGATGTTAGGGTTGGAAGGGACCTCAGTAGATCATCCCACATACATGCACAATCAAGTCTGTGCCCCATACATGTTTGTCTATCTTCCCCTGGTATATAAGATGTACTTGCACTGGGTTTCAGGCAACAGACCTTTTTACTAATTTCATGAGAGAGATCAACCAAGGGCATATACAAATGAACTGATAGGTCTCCCATTTGTACATCAATAACCATGAGAAGCTCCTACTAAGATTCGGCTCTCACTGTTCAAGTTGCATCAAGGGAAGTTTAGGTTAGATATTAGGAAGAATTTTCTCACTAGGAGGGTAGTAAAATACTGGAACAGGTTACCCAGAGAGGTAGTGGAAGCTCCATCCTTGGGGGTTTTCACAATCTGGCTAGACAAAGCTTTGGCTGGGATGATCTAGTTGGGGATGGTCCTGTTTTGAGCAAGAGGTGAACTAGATGGTCTCCTGAGGTCCCTTCCAACCCTAATTTTCTATGATTCTACGAAAGCACTGCGTACACAGCTAATGAGAGACAGTTCTATCTCAGAGCTTACACGCAGTTTTCAGTCAATCAGTACTAAGTGACTGATAAACTTTAGCACCTGGAGTGCAGCCTGTTGACCACTCAGGACCTTCACAGCACTTGTTTGTGTCCCACAAAGGAGTTTTTAGGTGGTGACCACTCTTGAGAGAACAAACTGATTGGTGAAGCTGTAGCCATTGAGTGTTCTGTAGTAACTGGGTGTGTCTACATGCTCATTAATGCACTTTTGCTAATGCACATTAAGTTTAGTACCCCCATTATGAGGTACTAGGAAAAGGCTCATTAACCTATTTTAATACACATTAGTGAAAGTGTATATTTTTTGTGTGTGACGCTTTAATGCACATTAAAATAGGCTAATGCACACTAAAGTGCACATGTAGATGCACCTACTTGCTGACACACTTAGTAACAGCATGCTGATCCACTGGAATGGGCATAAGGAAAGATTCTGGGTTCTCTTTGTTGGTTGTATTTCTAGTACGTCACAGCTATTGAACATAAAGACAATGCAGTGCAGAGCCATGTAATAATATAGCCTTCAGTGGGATGTCCCACCAATTAAGTGGTCCTCCATGAATAAAATCTTGGGAACCTCACCTTGCCCTTCTAAGGAATAGGACAGACACAGTGTGGAAAGGGAAATAAAGGTACAGAAAAAAGAAGGGACTTGTCTAAGGTCATATATGGCAGGACAACATGGCAGAGTCAGGACTTAAAAAACATTTTCTGACTTCCAGTCCAGTGGCTCATCAAATAGACTCCTCCTCCCCTGTTGTCAATTTTTAACATGCCTGTTCGTAGTCCCCAATAATTAATTAGCCAAATGTGTATGAAGGATGCCATTAGCAAGTAGTGTGCCTACCTACTGTTGTCTTGCTTACTTGAATGAAGGCTAGTGGTCTTAGCAAAATGTCATACAGTAGCACACTTCCCTTCATTCCACCCTGTCTTGTGTGACACCTTCCACGTAGATGGACCAAAATTACTGTTCTCCAGTTTCAGATGCTTTCAACATCCCAGTTGCCATCAGTAATATAACCACTTGACCAGTGTAATAAGTGGGTACGTATTGACCCCGCCCCCCCCCAACTAAAAATGAGGCACTGATAAAGTCTTGTTCTCCTACATGGAGCAATGGTCTCAAGTTGGAACAAGGGAAGTTTAGATTAGATAGTAAGAAAAACTTTCTCACTAGGAAGGCAGTAAAGCACTGCAACAGGTTACCCAGAGAGAGTCATAGATTGTCAAGTCAGAAGAGACCACAATGGATCATTGTGTCCGACCCCCCTGCCCCTGGCAGGAAAGAGGACCAAGGTCAGATGACCCCAGCCAGGTGACCATCAAGCCTCCTCTTGAAGACCTTCAAGTTAGGTGATAGCACCACCTCTCTTGGAAGCCCATTCCAGACTCTGGCCACCCTTACTGTAAAAAATGTCTTCCTAATGTCTAACCTAAATCTACTCTCCACTAGTTTGCACCCATTATTCCTAGTTACTCCCTGGAGTGCTCTAGTAAACAGCACATCCCCAATTCCCTCCTGTCCTCCCCTGATAAATGTATAGGCGGCTACAAGGTCACCCCTCAGCCATCTTTTGTAAAGGCTGAGGAGATCCAGATCTCTCAACCTCTCCTCATAGGGTCTTTCCCTGAGGCCACTGATCATGCAAGTGGCCCTCCTCTGAACCCTCTCCAGAGTCTCCATGTCCCTCTTGAAGAGGTGGTGGATTCTCCATCCTTGGGGAGTTTTAAAAACTGGGTAGACAAAGCCTTGGCTGGGCTGATTATTTCTCAGGAGTAGCCTTTGGTTGGAAGTTGGGGGGTGGGGGGAGAAGGGCATGTACAAGTCTCATTTCCTACTGTGTTACTTCAGCTGAGTCCCACTTCTGTCTCAGCTGCCATTACAGGTGAGCACATGCAGACTTCCCCCATCCTCACAGAATAGGAGAGGTACTCAGAGGTTCAGTAGAAGCATCTGCCGAAAAGAATTGTTCATGAGTGGGCAGGAACCAAGCACAGCCTTCCACTGACCTCTCTGCACCCTCATCTACAGCTCAGCCTGAGATCTAAGCATGGCTGCAAGTTGCATGCCCCAGCCTATGCTGCAAAGGCACTGCTGGCTTCCTAGGACATCGGCAGTAGAAGGAACACAGATGTAGAGACAGGTTGTGGGTTCCAGGCCCTTCATAGATGCAGGAGATTTTGCTGTATGAGAGGAGGGCTCCATCCCTCCAGTCCCCACCACCTGCCCCAAAGCTGGAACTAGAGGTGGCTGCAGTAGTTCAAACCGTTCTAAATGGGGTTATACTATGGGGGGCATGTGTGTGCCCCCTGGCTGGAATGATTCCTTATTTCAGTGTTTCCACATGCATTTCACTTGGAAACATTGAAATTTTGTGTCTGTCAACATACTTGTTGAGCACACTGTTCAACTGTGTGTCACGCTAGCCGCATCTACATGAGACGCTGACTGCACAAATGTTACTGCACAGTTATTTACTACCTGCATACCCAAGTATTAAATGACTGTGCAGTAAGCAGAGCTGCTGTGCAGTAGTGTCCACGCATGGCTTCCTGGAGATGCTGACTTTGCAGTAGCTCATTACTACTGTTGCAGTAGTGTCATGCTATGGTTTGTGCCTCCTGATGCTACTGCACAGTAGTAATAAGCTACTGCACAGTAAGCATCTCACGTAGACATGGCCACTTTCCACTAGTGGTGAAACATCCAGCCTGTGGGGCCTCTCATGGGTTGGACCATCTACCTTTGTGGGTCAGATGTGGCCTGCGGAGCTTGCTGCCACCACCGTTGTAGCCCTTGCACTTTTGCTGCAGCTCTGGAGTTCAGGGAGTTAACAACACTTGCTTCCCAACACTCCTCCCCTGCCTGTTACCCATGCTGAACCTAGGGGGCTTAGTAGCCCTTTCTGACTAATGCTGGTGGCAAGGGAAAAGGGGAGTGGTGGTGGTGTTATTTTCCTGGATTCCAAAGCTACAATGAAACAGTGGCTTCAGGAGTCGTTGTCAGGGATGCTGTTCAGGCAGACCAACCTGGGCACAGTGCTGTCAGGGACACTGAGCAAGCAGGCCAGCCTGAGCCACGTACTGCAGCAACCATACCTGCAGCAAGCCCCAGCTGATGAGCGCTGCTACAGTTTAGGAGCAGTGAGCCACCAGATTGGCTCCTGGGAGCAGCACTGTCCATATAGCACCAGCTGGGGCCCTGGGCCTGCAGAGCAGTCACCCATTCTGCTGGGGAAAGCCTTCTGGTTCCTTAATGGTTTTTGGCTTAGTTCTGGGTTTCAGCCTTGGATTTCCCTGTGGTTCTGTTTCCTGACTCCTGACCCTGTTTTGGCTCTGCTCTTGGCCTTCACCCTGCAGATAGCTTCCCCCGACTGATACTCAGCATGTGGCCCCCAGATCCTGCCCGTGGACTGCGTTGTGGATTCTGCTTCTGGATCTCCCTCTGGCTTTGGTATATGGCTCCTGCCGTTGGACCCACTTTGAAGGCAGATGTTGGATGGTAGGGGCAGGGAGGGAATGAAGACACGTTTCCTCCTTTTCACGTTTATTTCATTTTTGTATTTTTTTTTGTTTTTTTTTAAGATCACAGAAGAGCAGAGCATTCATACATGTAAAGAAACAGAAACGAGATAAAAGAAGTTAAATACATTGAGAAAAGAAAAAAAAAGAAAAAAGCTTCTTTTTTGTCATCGTTGGGTGGGGGTTTTTTCTGTTTGTTTGTTTGTTTTTACACACACGCTTGCGCTTTTAAAATTGTCTGCCACAGAGCTAGTATCCAAAAAACAAACCAATGGCAAAAAATAAAATGGCTGTTTTTCTCATTTCGTCAAAGAGAAGTTCAGCTCATTTCTATGGTGCCGGGGAAAAATATATATAAAGATATAGATATATATATATTTATATGTATATAACACTGTTAATGAGGAGAGTTCTAACCACCCCACCATGTAGCAAGAAGAAAGGACTGGACCTCCTCCCTAAGGTCTGGAGGATGAGACTTTGCTCCAGCTGGGGAAATGGAAAGGTTGGAGAATGGGCTGTCGGAGGGAGAATTGTTGTTCTTTACCCTCTCTCCACACACACACCCTTTCCTGGTTTGCAGGAGGTTACCACAAGCCATGAAGCTGATACTTTTATAGAGCGATCATTCAAAGCAACTTGAAAACTATGTGTCTGGTTGCATATGTCATGGGGGCATCTGATACAGGAGAGCGTATCATGTGAACGGGAGGGGTTTTAGAAGAAGAGTGTGATTTGTGTCGGAGAGAGGAAGGGATGAGAGATGCCATGGGGACCAAATGCAATGGTGGAGGAAGACACTTCCTGATCGTAGTTCTCAATGGAAGTCTTCTAGGTGTTCTTGCTCCTTGCATCTTGTGTGTGTAATATGTTATATGTAGACATATGCATACATGCACACGTGCACTCCACTGGAGGTGCTAGTATTATGGCCAGGGGGGAGGGGAGCGGTGATGGCCAAAGGCAGGGCTTACTCCAACCCACTTATTTGCTGAGATGCAGGTGGATGAGGCCCACTTACGGTGTTGCAATGGGTGGGCTCTATGTGGCCTGTGAAGTACGCTGAAGACACACAGTGATCAGGGAGAGGGAAGCTGCATGCCCTACAGGGAAACTTGAAACCTCCTTAATGGAATCTGATCCTTTGTTTCATCCCCTAACATGAGTCCTAAAAACCCTTGCCCTGCAACCAGCCCTACCCCCAACTCTGCAGTCATGTCCTTCTAACTTGAGATGGCTTCCTTTCCTCCACTGGCTCATGTATTTCTTCTTGCAGGACAGATTACTTTCCTACGGTACTAATTTGTCTGAATCCACAGTGAGATTAGAGCCCTTTACCTTCCTTGTCCCTGGGCTAATTTAGAGACCTGGTCCTCTTTTCCACATTCTTGCTTGCCATGCAAGTATCTCCATAAATCAGGTAGGAGCTTGCTGACAGCTTACCCAAGGTGACTTCCTCCAAGTGAACATCTTATGATGGGTTATGGCAGAAGCAGCCATCAAGCCAAGCATCTCGGGGTACCTCTCTGTAAGATCTGAGTTGGCAGGGGGCACTTTTCAGTGTGTTACACAGAGGGAAAGAGGAGGAAGTTTTACTGGTGTGACACCTTTTGAAGTCAGCAGGAATCATGCAGTTTTCGATCCCATGTGCCCCACTAGACATGTACCTTCTGTAAGACCAAGGTTAAGATCTGACAATCTGCCCCCCTGCTCATCATGGCAGGGAATTTTTCATCTGAACTACAAACACAGTCAGTTTACTTCAAAACAGCTAAACCAAGGAGGTGGTCTCCATGCTACATCTTTCCTCCTGTCATTCTGCTCCTCATGTATAGAGAACCCACTCCTGGGGTCCCTGTCTCAAGCTGGTTCTGTAAATGTAAGTCAAAATGAGATTGTGTGGCATCAGAAGACAGACCTAGAACCCCCATCTATAGCACCTCCTCCCCAGAACAGTCTTCCATGGCACCCTTGGTTTTGTTCACCATACAATGTCAAGTGCCATGAAGATTTTGGCCCTGGATCAGTGGGTTTGGAGCAGAGGAAGTTGATTGGACTAGAAGACTTGGGAGGGGAACAGATTTCTAGCTGTGCAGCTGGATTCCTTTGCAAGAAGATGTAAAGGAATTAAGAATGATGACAAGACCTGACTAAATGCCTTCTTGTGGTGGGGGTGCTGAGGATGATGTTAAAGCCAGTTCCTTTTCCTCCCCAGCCATTCTCCCCCAAACACTCAGGCATCTTGGGAAAGAATGTCGCTACCCCAAATTTCCTTCCAGATTTGCAGCTTCTGATTGGCCTGGAGACTGTGTGAAGAATATCGTTTACTTTGCTAATGCTATGGGCTCAGGTTTCAAATATGGGCCCTTTAGCAGGATGCTCAGAGCAGTATGGGAATGGGCATCCTTGTCAATCTAACACTGATATGGGCCTGGGCATAAACATTCTGTGACTGAAAACTGGGCCAGGAGGGAGCAAACTGGGGATTTCCCATGATCCATGAACAGTAAGTGCTATGTCAGTGTGTGCAAACTAAGACTGTAAATTCGTTTACACGATGCACATAAACAATGAAATCTTTGTTAATGTAACGTTAACATGAACCCAATGGTAGCACTCGCTTACATGACTTCACTGGTGGAAAAAGCAGGGGTGATGTTGCTTATCTACATACCCTCAAGCTGCAATCTGGGAAACCACCCCATTGGCAAGATACAAGTGTAAGCTGGGGATTCTCACATCTACCTCCCCAGAAAATCACAGGCATAGGTCAAAATAATTTTTCACCCAGCCAGACACATACAAACAACATGCTGCAATCATGCATGGAGTTCACATGGTTTGGGATGGCTGCATTTGCACAGTCCATTTCCTATCAGAAAGAGTTCCTCTCCCCTGCCCTCCCCTTGGTAATCTGAATAGGGTTAGAAATCTGCTAGCAAGTACGGGACCATATATTAAATCTAAGTGCTTGTTCCTCTGCTTGACATTACTGGACATGTCATGTCACTCTCTTATATTTACAAAGTCGTAGAAGAAATACAATCTTTTTTTTTTTGCATTTTTGTTTTTATAACACTAAAGGTTAAACCTCCATCAATCAAACACAATTACACCTACAGTTTCAAGGAACTGGTGTCCCCTTCTGAACCTCCACTGAGGGTCAGCAACAAGCAGGCACGTGGCTTTCTGGATTGACAGGACAAAAAGGACCATGGTGGGGTGCAGGCTTTGAGGCAAGGGCTCCACACTGTGGAAAGTGTTTTTGTAATGTTGTTATTCCGAGGAGAGGAAAGAAATGATTGGCAAAGCCTCCTTTTCCCTTCACTCTAGCTCTCCTTTTGGGAGGTGCTGAGAAACTCTCCTTGACTTCAGAGGCAATGAAAGGTTCTCAAGAGCCCTCTGGCAGCATTCAGCTGCTCCCCAAATTGGGCCCTGACAGTTAACTAAAGAAGAAATCCCCCTCTTCAGCTAGGGACAGGTGATATCAGGAGTGGGGACCCCAGAAACAAATGAAATACTAGTCATACTTAGTAACTATACGGTACCTTTCATCAGCCAGGTGGGTGAGTAATTCTATTTCTTGCTTTTTTACAGAGGGGAGACAGAGGTCTTGCTAAGGTCTGCCACAACAAGCCATAAGTGCACTGGAGAAGAGAGCCCTGGTAGCCTGGGCTCGTTCTAACACCTGGTTCCTCCTAAAAGGTGACGCTTGCTGACATTCTAGGTTCAGCTAGTCAGGTTTTGCTCCTGTTTACGGCCTTTTTTTTTTCAAAGCAAAAGGCTTTGATGGTTTTTCTTCAATTCACTTAAAACAATCTACTGGCAACACCTACATACAACTCTATAGCAACGAACCAATGTCTGCTGCCTAAGCAACCCTACTATAATAAACCAGCATGAAGAGCACCCCTTAGAACAACAAAGGCAGGCATTGTGCCCTTCCTCACAAATAACCGTGTAGCAACGAATTTTTGCCAGCCACTGCCTTACAACAGCAAACCAACATGAAGATATGCTGCAGAGAGAAAATCAGTAAAATACCAAGATTTCCACAGCACCAGACCAGGGAGGGGATGTGTTTTCCAGCCCCCAGCCCCAAAGCCAAACCTGCTACAGGATCTATGCATTCATTATTGATACCTTTCTGCCACAGAGCTCAGCAAAATCCACCAGGATTAAAAGAACACAGCGGGGGATTACAGAGATCTGATTTTAGGAGAATCTGGAATGAGTAGCAGGATTTGCGGAGTAGCCAGGTACCTTAAATGTCTTTTTGCATCTGGAGCTAAGTGCCGTGGAACTGTTATAGATCTGGGCCTGTATGTCTAGACCCACTGGCTAAAACCAAGGAGGATTGGTTAGGAGTCCCAGTCAAACCCTGGCATAGCCTGGAAATGCTGAGCCCTTCCTTGGGCATTTGGAAATATCCCTAAAGCTTCCCAAGCAGCAGCAGTGTCAAGCCAAGGCACAATAATTCCCAACTATGCTTCTTGGGGCCAGCTCTCCATCATCCCAATATGCTTTGTGTAGAACCTACAGAAGACCCCATCTTAGCCCCTGCACACAACTGGCTGATCCCTTCCCCAGTGACACACCATAGCCATTTTCTCTGTTCTCCTGCTTTAACAAAAATGGAAAAACAAAAGTACTCAGCAACTAACATTTATCTGCCAGCCCTGGATGGCTGTGAGAAGCCCTGGCTGCCTACTTAATTGACTGTCTGTCGCTGCTGAAAGTGCAGAGCTCAGCAGAAAAAAAGGCAGGCAGGGGCGGGTGGTGCTGCTGATCAAGGTGAGAGCCGCCTTGCTGAGCAGGCACTGAATTATGGGGAGCGCTTTGCAGATCCCTTCCTGGCTGCACATGGAGAAGGACTGCAGTGCACACCAGAATTAACTCTTCCTGTTCTGGTGTGAGATAAACTGATCATTCTGCTTTCTCAGGCCTGGACTTGATCCACAGCACCCATTAACACCCAGGGTCCTTTAATTTGTCAGATTATACCGGGCAGGTCCCAGTTGTCTTTATTCATGGGGAAGAGGTGGATTTTTTGCTATTTATAAAATGGCATGATTAATGGTACCTGTCAGATTAGGACACTGTGAATGCCAGTGCTGTGAGCACAGCTGCTAAACCCTAACTTGTAACTCCACTCCCTGAGGCTCCCTTGTGAAGGGACCAACATTTGTGCCAAAGCAGACACTGGGTTCACAATGCAGGCAACGGTTACAAACACCCAACTCAAAGCCCTTATGATTCTAGCTGAATTTAGAAGCACTGGTACATTAATCCTGCTGTATCCTTGCATAGATACTCAGCGCAGCTAATGGGCCATCTGAATCTCTTTTGATCACCGTTTCCAATTGTTAATGCTATGTCCTGTTGCCAAAACAGGAGATTCCCGCCAGTAGGCAGTGTTCAGCTAACTCTCTTTCAAATGATCTACCCAGGCCAACTCTTCCTTCTCCAACAGGAGTCACTAGAGTTTTTCCAAGCTTTCATCTTCATCTCCATCCCCCAGATGTCAAGAAGCAACCTCAGCAAGTAAATAATACTGACATTCTACTGATGGATAAGGGTAGACCCACCGCATACTGTATCAAAAACATTCCATCCACCACTTTTTCTGACATGTCCAAAATACTGGACCCAACTCTTTTTTTAACTTTGCCGTCCCAAGTCCGGGATACTTTCTGAGTCAATCTGGGTTTCATTTAAAGCAGGACTGTCCAATTGGTGGCCCGTGGTCCATGTGCATCCTGTGAGCAGTTAATTTGTGGCCCCTGGATTCCCACCATGCTGCTGCTCCTCCTACAGCTAAACCTGCAGCAGCCACCAGGATCTCTAGGCTCCCTGTGCTCCATCCTCCAGCTTCCACTTCCTACCCCCAGCCAATGGGAGCGGTGCATGAGTGTGTGTGTGTATAGTCATAGGGTACATGTGTGTATACATATATATAGATATAGATATATCTATATCTCTATATATTTATCTACCTATCTATCTATAGATATATCTATATCTATAGAGATATAGATATAGATATTATAGTCTACTTTTATTTTGGCAGGGAGGACAGAGAAATTAAAAGGGTGGGATCAATTTCCACAGCAATTCCAAATGGTTAAGTATTACCACTTGGAGGCCTTTCAGCTAAGGAGTAATTTACCATCATCCTTTCCATACCTTTGTGTAGGGTAGGTCAGTGAAGTTGAAGCTATCTCACCAATTACTACTCTCCACAGAACCCCCAAAGGAGTGGGACTATTGCAGTACTTTTGAAGCTCTGCCATCCATGGTCCTACAGGTCAATCCTACTGATTTTCTGCCTGTCTGGACACATACACACACGCACACGCACACACACACACACACACACACACAAGCACTGATGTGTAGCAGGAGCTGCTATTCTGATGCTTTCAGGTTGAGCGCCAGCCAGGTGGGGTGGATCAGGGAAGGGTTAAAAAGGATGGGGATCGACTCTTCCAACCAGGAGGAAGTCAAGGCAAAAGCAAGCCAGGAGGGGATGGAGAGAGTGGGGACCATCTAAGCCAGTGTCACAAAAGACCCTCTCCCCGCCGCCTCGCATCCGCCCAAGCGATCTCTCAGCACCGTGTCTCACACTTACGATGCAGGACATTATCTACAGCATGATGAGCTTATGTACACATGGACTGTTCCCTTTGCATGCTTTAGAGAGAGACACACATACAGACACACACGGAAGAGAGAGAGACACCCGGCCAAACTGAAGGGGGGAGAGGAAGAGAATGGAAACCACTGCCTTTTTAAGCATGGTTGACACAGCCGGAGCTCAGGGCAGAGAGGGAGGGGACCACAGCAGAGAGGGTATACAGGAGAGGATGCTAGCGAGAGGGTGTGTTGAGGGGAGGGGAGGGGAAGGGAGAGCATGGGGTTCCTTCACGGGACACCAGTACATGAAAGCTCTGGATGACTATTTTCCCAAAAGTCCTGAACTGGCTGCGCATCAGCTTGGAAAACGACCCAGGGTGCCCAAGGGTGAAGTAGCTATAGGACACCAAAGTGAAGACCCTTCTCTTTCAACAGCTGAAAGGAAGAGGACAAAGAAAGGAAGGGGAATAAAGAAGGGAGACAGAAAGAAAGGGAGGAATCATGTGGTTGGTTGGTTTTTACATCTCAGCATCATCGATGCGGCTCTCACCAGTGCCCTGTTCTGTCCCACACTTTGTGTCGCTTCCCATATGGCCGATGACTTGATGGATGCCTTGTCAGAAGTCGGAATAAATTTTGCTGATTCTTCTTCACTGTAATTCCCCCCTTCACTCCTGAACACACAAAAGTTGTGAAAGAAACAATCCTATCTCTCTCTCTCTCTCTCTCCCCTTCCCTCCCCTCTTTCTCTCTCTCTCTCTCTCTTTCGCTCTGTCTCCTGTATAACGCATTTTGTTTTGTGTGTTGTTGTTGTTGTTGGGTTGTTGTTGTTGTTTTGTTTTGTTTAATGCTGATGTTATTAACATTTGCTGAGTAGGCAGAGCAGGGATGCTGCCAGCAGCCACAGTGGTACGGCCAAACTCATGGAACCGTTGTCTACTCTCCCTGTGCCGGGCCCTGTAACAAGAGAGGGAAGAGAGAAGAGGACAGAGTTAAAGCATGGAGAAGGGACAAATCCATACTTTTCCAGGAAGCAAACTGCAGCAACTGCAAGCTTCCTCAGCCAGTACTTCTGCTCTGTCCTTGCCAGTGGCTCCTACTCGGAGATCTTGGGGCAGCAGTACCCATTAGCTTTCCTACAAACCATGCTGGTCCTCCATTTGCTATTGCTTCACCTGCTGGGAGAGGCTGGGGTAGTGGTAAGGTTGTCCTGAGCAAGCCTCCAGGTCTGCCTACAGTGAAAGAGGATCTGGCTGAAGAGTATTTGAATTCCAAATGCCCCACGTTTCAGTTGCATTCTTTGCAATGCCTCTTGCTGGGACAGGTCAGCACTGGGCTATTTCCTGCAGCTCAGCCTGCTGGGTGAGCCAGAGTCAGGTTTCTCTCTGCCAGCACTTGGATACCATTTCTACAGAGCTTTCTACCGGAGCAGACAGGGCCTGGGGGAGCTGTGAGCTTCCTCACAGTGACCGCCTGCACCACTTCTAGCACCAACCCCACTTCTCTGAGAGGCTGGGGTTGCTATATTCATTGTCTGATTTGAATTTCCTAGAGTGATCTCGCCAGGGTCAAACATGACCTCCATTGGTTGGAAGGACGGAGTGGATCTCAGAGAGCTAGCGTGGTCGGAGGAGCCAACTACATGGGGTCCTGTGGGCCCTGTCCCACCTTGGGAAGAGGGCTGTCATCTGAAATGCATAAAACTTTCCACACATCCACCATCTTAGGCCCCCACCCCTGGCAAAAATAAAAGACAGCACCGATGAGCCTGGTGTATGGCATGGCCCATCTATCACATCCCCCACCACGTTCCCCAGGCAAGGAGGTGACTTTGTCTCCTGATTCACCCTCTTGTCACTCAAAGCCCCCAGAAAAGTGGTTTCTGCCCACTCTCCATTCCTTTGTCCTGAAGAACCTACAAGGCCATGGCCCTGCCCCTTTCCAGTGCACCCCTTGATCTTAATCTGAGATTCCTGTATCCAAACCATCCCCCCGAACATACATACATGGCTGGGTTACACAACACTCGTTACTCTGCCCTTGGCTTCTGCCCTTATGCCAAATGGTGGAACCTCCTGCCATCTGCAGGGGGTGAGGACATGCCAGTGGGCTAGCCTTTATTCCGTACTGTTCCCAAAGCCTGCCAGTAAATTGTCAGCTCCTGCACAGAGCTGTGGGTATGGGTGCGTTACTGTGCAGGTAATGGAGTCTCCTGACACCTGCTCTTCTGCAGCCAGAGGAGAGCGGGGGACCCTGGGGTACATTGTCCTCTAATGTGGACCAGGCTCCAGCTCCTCTTCTGGTGCCTCCAGAGCTTCTTGAAGTTCTGGCTGCCCTTTCCTTCACATGCCCTTATCTCTGCCCACCTCCATCTAAGTTCCTGCAGAGTCATGAAATCACCTCATCAACCTTGTCATGGCCATGGCCAAAATGTTCATCCCCTTTCACCAGTTCAAAAGGAATGGGTGCTCTATAACTGTGGGGCCTTTGCATGGTCTCCCCACAGCTGTGGGCAAATTTACCAAGTGACACCTACAGACTCCTTAGACACCTCTAAGGAGCAGAAGGTGTTGCTAAGTGCTCTCTGCTCAGTGCCCCCTGCCAGAACCCTAATTTGAGTCCTATAACCTCACTCCTGTCCCGCTTACTGCATTGGTTTCTCCCTGAAATCATCTGTGACTCTGGCTGTTCCCCGTAACTTTAAAGAGGGCAGGCCTTTAATGTCAGCTTCCCGTGAGACACCCATACCAGAGCTGTCTAAACAGGAACAGACCTGCCTGCTGTGAGAGTCTGGAGCTGGAGCATCATTGGGGTTTCTCT
The DNA here is from genome assembly GCF_001723915.1 of Gavialis gangeticus. Classification (NCBI taxonomy): domain Eukaryota; kingdom Metazoa; phylum Chordata; order Crocodylia; family Gavialidae; genus Gavialis; species Gavialis gangeticus. The sequence continues at coordinate 5,673,458 of NW_017729034.1, forward strand.
GTAGCTAGCCCCATGCCTTATAGTGGCCCTGCTGACAGAGGCTGAGCCCCCTAGGGTGGCCACAGTATGTGCCTCAGCAAATATGCCACACAATGTCCTGCTTTAGCTTCCTTCAGTGAAAGAAGGGCAGCGCATTGCTTCACCCGCCCTCCTTGTGGTGGCCCTTAAATGCCAGGGCTCGTTATAATTCTGCACATTGATGAGTGTCTGTTTGCAGCCAGACGCCGGCTCCTCGGGGGCTGATTCATCACAGCATTCCAATCAATAAAACATGGAACCAATCAGCGAATGTCTTCAGTCCCAGGGGAGGCTCCGTAATTATTTATTTGTTAATCGGGATGGGAAAGGATTTCAACGTAACATTTACGGCCCTGCGGCACTGCCCCTATAGGGAAGAGGAAAGGGAGTGCCAGCAAGGCTTTGATTTTCGCAAGGGGTGGGAGGCAGGGGCTCAGCTCTCTGCCGCAGCAACAAATAATGCAGGCTTGCTACAGGAATATTAAATGCTAACATGACTGACGTCTTCCCATCCATCCTCCTCGTTATGGGTCTCTTTTCTGGACTGCTTTTAAGGCGGCAGTTCTACTTTAAATTCTCCCTGCAGTGCCAGGCAGTGGTGGCTTTTTATTACAGGGTGTAGCATGCGTGTGTGCGCCTGTAGTTTTGTAAACGTATGGCTTGCCTATATGAGCGTTTGTTCACGTGTGCGTGGGAGTATCAGAGTGGAGAAGATCGGGGGTGCAGGGATGGGGTGGAAGGGTATGTGTGTAAGGATGAGAGGATTTTGTATGTGGGGGGAGAATCAGGTTGTATGAGACGATGAACTGTCTGGAGCGGGTGGAACTATTTACTACGAAAAATTATCCCTACCAGGACAGTCCACTAGAGTTTAATAGCCAATGCAAAGCTTTCCATAGGAGGTTTTCTGAGCTGTCTATGGAAGTCTAAAGAAAATTTAATTCTCTGTTCTATAGGACAATTAATAAAAAGAAAAAGAGATAGTTTCTCATTATCCTTTACGTTTTGTAGGCCTGTTGTGCATCAGCTGTTTTACTAACACAACACTTTGTTTAGTACTTCAGCTGTTTGTGACCTGATTTACTTTGCAAATGAAGGAGATGATGCCAAGTCATTTGGGTCAGCGGTTTTCTAGCGTATTGCTCCAATGGGCTGCTATCTACCCTCAACATTTCTCCTGAAAAAGCACGTGTCCATGTTATCAAACTTTTTACTAAAAGCCCTAACAAGATGTACAGAGCATGGAGCAATCTGTAGACCAGCTGTGCCCCACTTATCCTGAGTGGTCTGCAAACAACAGTCTCAGACACATAGGTCAAGACAATTCATTTTCCACCTGACTGCCTATGGGTTCTTTATCTGTTCCCTGTTTTGCTTGTGCGTTCGGTCACCTACAGCACATGGAATGGTTTCTGCTCCCTAGTTGCATGACATGAACTTTTGCAACTCAAGGCACACCAAGAAAGAAAAGTGGGTTTATAATGTTACAAATGCTTAGCCGAATCTTCTTTCAGCTTCAAATTTCTGTGTTTTTGTGCGCAGGTGTACCAACACCTGGCATTTGAAGAGTCATAAATCATGACTAATAGGATCCCACAAATCATACTAAATCTGTCACGGTATTTTTATTCACCAACATGTTTGAGTGTAGCATTTTTATGATTCAGTGATTATATAGGTATATGTGTACATGCGCGTATGCTTATAGGAATAGAATTGTGCATCTGAATGTAAACATTTGGAGGTATGCAGCACACATGCAAGTGTATGAAGATATGAGTATGTTTAAGACTGTGGGTTTGTGCATGAGTGTGGGCTGGTGACTGCACACATTGAAATACGCATTTGTGTTTTGTGTGTATGTATGCCTGTGGACTGGTAAGCCGTATGCATGGGTGAAGCTGTGCAGATGTATACTTGCACAGCTATGGGTCTGAATGTGTGCTGGTATTTGTAAAGGTTCTGCTGACTGTATGCATATCAGTGCATGAATGGTGCATATGTCGGTCTATGCTTTGGTGTGGCAGAGGTATATGTGAGTCTGTGTAATATGTGTGTGCATTCTGATGACTGTATACATATGGGTGTGTGCAAGCCAGCAGGTAGTGAATGTGCATGTGATGCTAGGTGTCTCCTTTCATGAGTGCATGGGCAGTGGGTTGTCAGAGAGACACTTTCCACTGGAATCCAAGTTAAAATGGGGTTTGATTGTTACAGACCTGTGGAGCATTCAGAGATAGGTTCTGTAGGTATATCAAAAGGTGAGCCTGCTTTATTCTCACAATCTCCCATGCAAGATTTGTTACTGGCATCATTCTCATAACAAGTAGAGAGGTGAGAGGCAGAACAGAGAGATAGGACATTGGGTGTAGGTCTGGGAGGATGCTCATGGCTTGGGAGACTTGGGGAAGACGCACAAGAATGGAGTGGACATGATTGTGTCTACTGCCTATGTTAGGTTGTATCAATGAGTTTGGGTTTGTGTGATGAAGTTACTGTAGTCCTGAATGTATGCAAGCCCAGGTGTATGACTGAGCACTTCTGTAAGTCACCTTCAGTAGTGACTCAGTGGGCGCATCTAAACAAGATGCTTAACTTCACATTAGCATAGTTTACTGTGAAGTAAGTATGTGCGTATACACCTACACATGCTTACTTCACAGCAAACCTCCCTAATACCAAGTAAATTTGCTACCTGCAAATGCAAGTAGCAAATTATTTTGGTATTAGCAATGGCACCCTAGTGCTCGTGTAAAGACCTGACTGGGAGCAAAATCTGCTCATGGTCAGCCATCCACCAGGGGGTGGGAAATAGCTCCCTGCCTCTGGGAGCTTCCTGCTGCTGGGGTGGGCTCTACCACAGGACCCCCAGTGGCGACCATGTCCCCCTCCCCAGCATAAGGGAGCTCCAAGCCCCCTGCTCCAAGATCACAATTAGGGAGAAGGGGCTGGGAGATCCTTATCTTCCAGCTCCCATTCCAACATCACGATCGGGGAGCAGAGGACTGGGAGACCCTTTCTCCCAGCCCAAGCTCTGCAGTCAGGGGGCTTAGGCTAGGAGATACGTTTCCCAGCCTGAGACCCACAACTGCAGAGCTCAAGCTGGGAGATAAACATCTTCCAGCAGTGGCCCTGCAGTTGTGGAGCTGGTGGTGGGAGCTCCCTGCTGGCGGGGCTGGAGAGCTTGTTCTTCACCCAGCTCTGCAAGCGCACCTCCCCAGCCTGTTCCCCCTCTAGCTCTGTGCTCATGGAGCTGGAGGGGAACAAGCTCCCCAGACCCTGCCCTGCATGCCCAGGTGGGGACAATGTCCCCCTGTCCTGGCAGCAGAAGTTCCTCCCCCTCCCCCCCGGTGGGGCGGGGGGGGCCTGCAATCTGTCCATGTATGCAGGTGTGAAGATGGAAAAGGTTGGATGTCCACAGTAATGGGTCTACGTGCAATTGTGTCAGTTTCTAGAGTTGCTCAGATAGGCTACGGACAGACATTCAAAAAGCCTGAGCCTGAATTGATTCAACGTTTGCAGATTAGTCTAACATGACTAAGTTGAAACGGTTTGCAACCGTACAGACATCTCCTCTGGGCTGAAGAAATGCAGGCATATGCCTGCAGTGGCTCAGGCTAGAAGCCAGGAGGCGCTACAGCAGCCCTTCCTTCCTTTCCAAAGTGCTGATCTGAGGGGGGATGTGGCCAGGCCCCAGCTGGATGCTCTGATTAGGGAGGGGTTCCCACTCCCTCCCGACCATCAAGGGAGCCAGCAGGGAGTGGATAACAGAGCACTGAGTTACACAGTAGGGAGTTACACAGGGAGCTGTTAGCATTTATCAGCCCATCAAACAAAACAAACGCTTTCTCATTAGTTCAAGCTCTTCTTAAACAACTTTTTCCAAGGAAGGAATGAAGGAACATTACCAGCTACCTGTTGATTAGCTCCAAAAAGCCCTAAGCTGACACTGTCCTGTCTGCCTTTGTCCCATCTCCCACAGCAGGGACCATAGCCAGCATGTGGTATGTTAGCTAGTGCTGAGAGGTGTCTGTGTAAGGCAGAGGGGAGGGGGGGAATTGCTGCTTGAGCAGGGAGTGTTGGTGGGGGGCAGGAGAGGGACTGGTGAACAGGAGGAAGCCAGGCAGATGCCACTGTACCTGCAATCTCTGCCAGAGCTCCACCCAAGGAGCAGAGGGGTGGGGCCAGCCCTGCTGGGCTGGAGCAGAGAGCAGAGCCTCTCCCAGGGTTGCAATGCATCTGGGATGCTGAGGGATTCTGGTTTAACTTAAACCAGGAAGGAGTCTGGACAGACATTGCATAAACTGGTGTGACCCAAATCAGTTAAGTCTAATACTACATTCAACCAGGTTTATCTCAAACCGGTTTCATCCATTTTCAGACTGGTTTATATGCACTGAACTTCTGTTCTGTTACAGGTTTAAACCAGTTTCTGATCACTTAAACTGGTTTATGTGTAATGTCTGCTTCTAGTCATAATGCAGATGGCATAATGCAGTGCAGCACTGCATAGATCCTGTTGGGTGAAGGGTTGTGGCTATGTACAGCAGGGAACTTGTGTGTTCTTCTGTACATGGTGCAGAGTACTTCTGTGTGATCATAAGACAGGTGGACAAAAGCAACTAGTCTGTGTGCAGAGGATGATTTGCATAGTGGGTATACATGTGTGGGATGGTTTGCGTAATAGGTATCCATGCAATAATGCAGATTAATGAACTAGGTTTGTGTGCAGTTGTGTTGATGCATGTGGTGGATCCTTCTGTAGGTCAGCAGATGGTGCCACAGATTCATATACAGTTATCTGGATGCCGGCCATCTGCGTGCAGTTGAGAAGTGGCTTTGTGCACAGTTGGATGGAGATTTGCAGTACTTGTATGTGCAGCTGCATGGACATAAGCAGTGTGTGTATGTGTGAGCATGCATACATTTGTTTAGAAGGAGCAGCAAGTTGTATAGACGCCTGCAGCAGGGAGTGTCTGAGCAGTTGTGTGGATAGTGCAATGGGTTCACCCTACAGCAGGGCTGACCATGCCTCCTCTTCCCCATCGTTACTGCCTACAAAACAGAATCTCTGGGTAAGTGGTTAAGCTCACCTGAAGAATGCTTGGATCCACTTGTATGGTCCAAGGCAACACTAGCCTTCGTGTGTAATCACAGGAGACCCTGAATGAAGCTGTATCAGGTCCTGTACGTCATGGCTACAGCTGGCTAAATATTTTCCCCCCAGAAAAATCGCTCAGGAAATTTATGAGTTTTCTTAAAGAAATTTTCCATTTTCATCCAAAACCAAAAACCTTGAAAAATAGTGTTGTGTGTGTTTGTTAACAAAACACACAAACAAAAAATCAGTGAAAAATGTAGAAATGAAAAATAGTTGTTTCACCAAATTTGTCTACATGAAATAAAATGTTTTCTCACCAGCTCTAGCTGTCCTCTTGGATCTATGTATGAGGCTGTAAGTGTGTGTGCATAATCATGCTTTGTTTCAATGTGTAGCTGTGAGTATCTTGCATGATGCTGTGCTTCGTCCAAGTTTATAACTGCACAATCACATCTAGTCTCTGTGTGTATCTGTGAGGGTCTATGGGCATTAAGGCACTTTTCCTAATGCATATTAAATTTAGTACCTCCAATGTGAGGTACTAAAAAAGGCGCATTAGGTTGCCTTAATGTGCAGTAATGAATGTGCATGGTTTTTAAGTAACGCTTAATGCAGAATAGCTTATTTTACTGAGCATTACTGTAATGTCAGTTTTTTATGTGTTGCTTTAATGAGCAGTACAATAGGCTACTGCACATTAAAGCACACATGTAAACACACCCCATGTGTCATCATGGTTAGTCTCAGCATGTAGCTGTGAGAGTTGGTTTGTGGTTGTGTTTTGCTTCAGTGTGTAGCTCTGTGTGTATGGGCACCTGTGCATGCTTGCCTGCATGAGCAACAATCACTTCTGAGTCCATTTTACCATCTTGACTCTTGTCAGCCTGATCTAGCCTGGTTTGGGGACCAAGTTCGGACCAAATCCTGGACAGAAAGGAGGATCAGTTCTCTTGCCTTAACCACTCCTCTCCCTAACTTGTCACCTCCTTCCACACAACTATACTGGACTCTCAACTTTATACATGGGCCTAGTCTGACAGGGTTCCTTCTACCAGCCCTCCTCTTCCCCGTCCAGTCATTGTTTTACAGGCTGTTTATCTTCTTTTCATTTTATTTTTTTGGCCCCCCATCCTGTCCAAGACCTAAAGAATTCAGAGCACAGAAAGCAGGTAGCAATTCACTGTCATTCTCTGGACCATATGCAGGGATAAGCCCCAAATGAACTCCCCAGATCTGAGCAGCTCTCTCACACGTGGCTTTGGGAGGGCATGACTGACCCTGGCTTCCAAAGTGTCCCTGTTGTAACAAAGGGCATGTGCTGTGGGACATTCCCAATCTAAATTGGGATTCACATTTCACACAGCTGATCATAAACTCCTGTCCACGTTCCTGGTATTCCCCTCTGTCCTGACCATCTGGTTTCATTCCTAAAGGAAGGAAGGTGAATTCCCTGGGTAGCAAATGGAGAACAGGGGCAGCTTCTGCACATAATGTTTGTGGGGTGGAGTCAGCCAACACCCAGCAGTTGGGTACACACAAAGCATTTGAATGAAAGCTCTGTATCAAGTGGAAAGGTGCAGATGTTGTAGTCTCTGGCACCACCTGCTGCTCATAATGTACACCTGCAGGCAGGCTCTGCTAAGCAGGAAAAGCAAACTAATAGGGCCTCCAGCCAATTTAGTCTGCTTCACGTTCTTCTGCCATTGTATTTTTGAGTTATTTCTACTTATCATTTCATAGCCCTCTACTTTACACCCCTACCTTTCACTCCTGCAGTTGCATCTGGTTGCCTTTGGATCAATTCCCATGCCCAAGAACATGAACACAAGATAAGTGCTGTTCAGACCCAGGCATGAAGAGTTAGTTTCTCAGTTTCAGTGTTGCCCTTTAGCACATCAGCAATTCCCCACTATGCAAAGGATCCCTCCTTTTGTACTGCAGCACAACAATTTATAGTGCTGGACTCACCAGACAGTTCTACCAGTGGCCCTGACTCTTGCCTCACAGATCTCCCCTTGATATCCAGGCCTGGGCTTCCCACCTTCCCATTAAAAATAGTTTTCACAGAGGAAAGTGTGAAAATATGACCCTGCCACACCCTTAAAAGCTCAGAAACTCAAGAGCAAAGAAAATGAACAGGTTTTTTTTTAGTATTAACAATCCCCTAGACTTTAATCCTGTCATAGCTCATATTGTTTTGAGCACTTAGGTTTGGCCACACTATAAAGGAGATGGCTTGTAGGACAGAAGCAGGGGGAAACTTCATAAATGTGGGGATGTTTATGGAGAAGGGGATGCAAGGAGGCTGGACTAGGTAACAGTCACAGCGGATATGCAGCAGAGAAGGTGCAAAACCTGAAAAAACACCAAAGTATCAGAGGAGAGGCCAGGATGAGGAGTGCAGTGACTGGGAGGAACGAAATGTATTATTTTGATCACCTGAGCTCATGCACAATCATCTGATCACAAGATTCCTACAGCATGTATGATCTCAAAGATATTTGAGCTGAGGCTGCCAGAAGCAAAAAAATCTATTGTGCCAACCACTTTCATCTTGCATTTTCCCAGAGCTCAGCATACACCCATTTGCCTAAAACCAAGGGTGCACTCATGCTACCAAACTGGGATTATGAACCAGATCTCAACTACCTCAAAGTTCAGAGGTGCAAAGGCACAGAAATTAGGTGTGGACTTACCTACTCTACCAAACACAGAAGTATCTCTTTTAAATGGCTCTGGAGGGTAGGAGGAGGCTTCACGTATGACTGGCTGCATTTCTAATTTCTCCTTTCCTACCCTTTTGTTTTTGCTCTGCGTGGTGACATCCAGGTTTATAAGTGGTGAAACAAGTAGATGCATGAATGAAAAATGTGAAAAGTGTTTCTTTTATTTTAGCCAGGGAAGGAGATCAAGGGTTAATTGGAAAGTTAGGGAGAATTCACCAGGTAATCTTGAGATACTACCTACATGGGTGAAATGCATGACCGAACGATAAGAAGGGAACCAAAGCTTAGGGGAGCAGTGGAATGAGGCAGGATGAGAGAGGTTACACCTTGCTTCTGCCAGCCGTCTTCCATTTTTTGTGGTTCTACTCTACAAAATGACTCCATTACAATGGCATCGTGCACCTTCCCATTTCTTGTGTCTGAGGGGATGCAACAATCAGGATGTGCCTGAGCACTTGGGTTAGCCTCAGTGAAGAATGAGCATTCTCACAGCTGAGCCAGAACTGTATAAAAAACATCTATGTTGCACTCACCTGTCTGTGCCTGAGAGGGATATCCCCAGATCCCTTTCACCGGGATACCCTGTACCAGGGGTACCCTACCAGTGCTAGTCCTGGGTGGGTCTCAAGTGGATCCACACAGTAAACATGGCTTGCTCTAGACTGGTTCTGCATGAAGGGCCTGGGACATGTGCTGCATGCAGTGTCCTGTGGAGACAGTCTGGGACCTCCTGACCTGCATAATGGACCCAGCACCCATGGCACCTGCTTCAGTCAGTCCTGGACTGAGCCACACATAGCCAGTTTGGGCTGTGAGCTTGTCTGGGGAAGGTGTTGCATGTGATGCAGTCCCAGATTGGACAGAGTGGATACTAGATCTGGCATGCTGGGGGCAGGGGTCTGTGGGTCCCCCATATGCTGGATCTAGTGCCCACTCTGGCCAGTCCAGGACTCTGGCCTGGCTGGTCCAGTCCTGGACCCATGCTGCATGTGGTAAACACTCCAGCCAGGCTAGAGCTGGTGCCACGTGTGGCTCACATCCCAGACTGGCCAGAGCAGATGTTGTAGACAGCACAGTCCCAGACTGGCTGAAGCAGGTGCTGCAGGCACTGAACCTGGCACGAGGGGTTGAATGGGTGGCACGGGTCCATGGGCCCAATCCAGCCTCTGGGCCTAACCCTGCATCATTCTTCCAGCTCGTGGACTGGTCCTGCCACATTCAACTGGCCCAGATGATTTCCTACTCCACACTGCATTTGACACCCGTGATCTAAAGGTTCCAGCCTTCCTCAGGACCCAAGTGTATGTCAGTATGAAGCTATATGATGATTATTCTTTAAAACTTGGCCCGATGGGGGGGCTCACCTGGGCCTAGAGTGAGTGAGGATTTAGTTAGGGAGCTTCTGGAGGGGCTGGATGTCTTTAAGTCAGCCGGCCCAGATGATCTTCACCCTAGAGTCCTAAAGGAACTGGCTGGGGTCATTGCAAGTCCCCTGGCACGGCTTTATGAACACTCGTGGTGCTCTGGAGAGGTGCCGGAGGATTGGAAGAGGGCCAACGTGGTTCCCATCTTCAAAAAGGGGAGGAAAGAGGACCCGGGGAACTACAGGCCAGTCAGCCTTACCT
>NW_017729034.1:5683344-5693018 GCF_001723915.1 Gavialis gangeticus
GTATGATCAAGGGACAGCAGGGTAGGTCCTATGAGGAAAGGTTGCGGGACCTGAACCTGTTCAGCCTTCAAAAGAGAAGGCTGAGGGGGGATCTTGTGGCCTGTTATAAACTGGTTAGGGGGGATCAGCAGGCGCTGGGGGAGTCCCTGTTCCCCCGAGCCCCGCAAGGAGTGACCAGGAACAATGGTCACAAGCTGGCGGAGGGAAGGTTTAAGTTGGACATCAGGAGGCACTACTTCACGGTCAGGGCGGCTAGGGTCTGGAACCAGCTTCCATGTGAGGTGGTGCAGGCTCCCACCCTGGGGGTTTTTAAGAGGAGGTTGGATGACCACTTTGCTGGGGTCGTTTGACCCCAGTACTCTTTCCTGCCATGGCAGGGGGTCGGACTAGATGATCTGCTCAGTTCCCTTCCAACCCTAGAAACTATGAAACTATGAAAAGAGAAACCAGGAAATTACACACATGCAAACCCTGCATGAAAAGAACATCATTAAGGATGCTACATCAAGCATTCAAAAATTCAGAAATGACAGAATTTTAGTTGACTGTACCAACTTAGTCTGACTGAGTCATCATGATACAGACCTCACATACATAATCACATGTTGAGTGTCCATTGAACCCTGCCTCATTCAATACACAGGAAGGAGCAACTCTGGGGAACAGTAAAGGCTATGTAATGAAGTAGGATGTAAGGCCTGCCTGTCCATCACTTCATTTGCTGCAAAAGTTGGAAGGGGCACTGGGGTTGTGTAGTTTTAGGAATAGTTAGACAAGGACCTGCATGGAACGGTTTGGATAGGAATGATCCTGCCTCAAGCAGGGGGTTGGACTTAATGATCTCTGGAGGTCCCTACCCGCTCTATCTGTCTAATTCTAAGACTGTATGAAAGAAAACAATAGAGGGCATCCTAGTTAAGGCATGTGAGTGCCACCTGGGAGGACTGGAATCTTTCTCTGCCTTTGCCAGTGTTCTTATGTGATGCTGGGCAAGTTACTTCACCCTAACTCCATAGAGGCTAATGTATGTTATTCCTTTTCTGGGTGCCTGACTTGGGAGCCTAGAGTTTATTTGCAGAAGTGCTGAGACCTCACAGCTCCAACTGAAATCAGTGGGAGTTGTGTTTTGAATATATTAAAGTGCTTTGTAATGATCACAACAATGAAGAATGAGGTCCTATGCATCTCACACTAGGCACCCCAAAGTAGATTCATTAATGTTTGTGGAGTTGTCTGATGCTATAGCAATGAGCATCATAGACAGGCCCTGGAGGAAGCAAAAATTTTTATCTTTAAAGCAGGGGGAAGGGGGGTGTTAAATAGTCTGCAGTGAAGAGGGCCTTGGGAGTACACACTGAACAATGGAGATAAAAAACAAAATATTGAATAGTTGCTTATTCATTGAGCTGCTCATCCAGCCTGAGCACCGAGTGAGGCAGGGATCCTGCAGGGAGAAAGGCAAGAGAGGAAGCACATGATCACGTTAAAGAAGACTGTATCATAATGCATATGCATAACAAGCCCATAACAAGGTTGCACAGGGAACTTAATATTAGCATTTCCTAACTTCTGAGTACTTAATTTTACAACCTGACTAATTTACTTTTTAATATAGATTTTTGTGTGCAATTTATATAAATAGTTACTTAATATGAAAGTGCCAGCAGTTAAAGGAATGTACTATAGTTGATGAGTATAACAGTACCACTGGATTTGGAGCCTATTTAAAACAGTGCCTGTATAAAATTAGTGTAACCAACTCTCATAATTTTATTAGGAAGCTTGACATATTTGTTTCTTGTCTTAAAGTCCCAGCTCATGTGAATACATGAGAATCTTAGCTTCCATTAAAAAAAATGTAATTTTTTATTTAAAGGAAAAGTATGAAATAATGATCTGCGTGCACCTTTAAAGGCTCAGAAACCGAATGACAGAGAAAATGAACACACAACTTATCAGTGTTAAAAATTCCTGAGAATTTAATCCAATCACATGACTTTCGGGGACATGCCCCATTTTTACAAGCTGCTTTGTAGAACATGGGCAGAGATAAGCTTTATAAATGTGGGGCTATTCATGGCAAAACAGGTAAAAGGGGGAAGTACTGGGTTATGGTGACAGCTGTTTAGCAGCAGAGGACAGAAAGTGGAAAACCATCAAAATACAGAAGAAGTAAAGACCAACCTGAGGGGTGCAGTGTGTGGGAAGATCAGAATGCATAATATTATACCAATCACCTGAGCTCCAGCTGGAGAGGAGTTTGGGGAAAGCCCAGGGAAGAATTCTGTACTTATTAAACAATGTGGCTTGTTTAAATAAAAACTGCACTGCTGGTCCGAGCCTGGGCTGTGCACATAGCTCTGCTAGTGCCCCTTACTGCTGACCTGCAGCAGCCCGTTACTACAGGCTTGGCCCTCTTCTGAACAGGAATGGCCAGTTGTGCTTATTTTTGCAGCCTGTTCACCAAACTCATTGCATCTCACAGTCTATTCCCAGGTTCTTTCTCATGTTTGTGATAAGCCACTATTCTCATGGTCTGGATTAGCTGGGGACACTGCATGGCAGCTACTTTTTTTTATCTTAATTTTTATTAAGGTATTAGGCAGTGTCTGTCCCACAGACGTGGTCCTTGGGGAATCAGTCTCTGGAACTAGGCTATGTACACTCTTCTGCTAGAAGCTCTGTAGACACTGCTGTTGGAAGTATGATTGCAGCATGTGTAGACACACCTCTGAGCTAGCTTAAGTCTAGCTGGTTTGGATTCCCGTCTGAGTGTAGTCATGATAACACAGGCATTATTGCATACTTCTCAAATCCCACCCAGGATCCCGGATACTTACTTTGGATGGGGAACCAAGGGCAATGTCTATGCTGCTATATCTTTGGTAGGTAAGGGAACCAAATTAAAGGATGTGGGTATGTCTCTGTGGGCTGGGTGCAGTATACCCCGAGAAAGCCCGCTGCCCACTGTGGGAAAGCAATTTGGTGTCCATTCAGTTCTGCCTAGGGAAATGCTGGCCCCTGGCTTGCTGTCCTGTAAGCCACGGAGAGACATTAAAAGCTGTGATTTTGGGCTTCATCAATACAAACAAGGCATGGGAGGTGATAATGCCTCTTTATGTGGCATTGGTTAGGCTTCATCTAGAGCAGAGATGTTCAGCCCTGGCCTGTGGGGCAGATCTGGTTCCTGGAGTTGTGTTATCTGGCCCACCAGGCCCCCATATGTCCAAAACTTTGGCAATACACAAGTGGTGGCCACTTTTCTGCTGCCAAATTTCCAGATCTGTGGGGAGGCCTGCAGGCCAGATTATATGACCTTGCACATTAGATCAGCAGTGATCTCGGTTTTCGGTTCACCATGGAAAAATGTGGGAAAATGCACGTGCACATGCACTTGGCAGCCAGGCAGTGGTGGAGAGCAGCTCCCACAGCTCCCACCAAGTAAGTCTATGAAGAGGCAGACTGAGGCCCCAACAGTGAAGGGAGAGAGTAGGGCAGGACTAGGGCTAGGGGTGCTGCCCAGCAAGGGCAGTGTGTGGGGCCTGGGTGGGAATGTGCAGCCACTGGGCCTGGCTGGGGAGTGGGAGGGAGCCACAGGTGGCTTGTATAGTGGGAGGAGGGCAGCTTCCCACAGCTATGCACATCCCTGGGGAGGGAGGGATGGGTGGGGCATGTGGCCTCCAGATTTGTGCATGGGGTGGGGGCAGATGTGGGCTGCCTGCTATGGCCATGGGGCTCCCCACCTTGCTGCCCTCCCACCAAGGACCTCCATGTCAACGGGGACCTGGCATCCCTGTCCCCACCCCAGATGAGCTAAGCTCCCTGTGGCCTCCCTCTTGTTCCCTGGCCAGGCCCAGTGGTCACAAGCCCTGCACACTGCCCCAGCTGAGCAGCACCCCCAGCCCCAGCCCTCTCCTACTGCCTTAATCTGCCCCTTCCCACAGACTTACCTGGTGGGAGCTGCAGGAGCTGCTCTCCACCGCTGCCTGGCTGCCATGTGCATGTGCGTGTGCACACATGCATGTGGTGCCCCCTGCCTCTGATTGCCCTCCGCCTGCTCTCCCCAGCCCCGAGCTGCTCTTTGCAAGCTGGAACTCTGCCACGTGGCTTTTTTCTCCTTTAAAGGAGGAAATCTGTGTTTTTTCTCCTTAAAAGGGGAAAATCTGCATTTTCCTATGTTTTTCTGTGGCAAACAGAAAACCCAGATCCCTGCTGATCTAACAACTCTGTGCCACCACTGCTGGGCAGGTAGAGGGTGCCTCACCATGGAGGCACAGCTGGGTTGGGGCTCCCGGCAGCAGCACCAAACCTGTCTGCCCCACTCTTCCATAGAGGCCTCTGGGGTGAAGGCAGCAGGGCAGGGAGCCACAAAATGTCAGTGGGCCGCCTGGATACACCTCCCCGGCTCCACTCCAGCAATGCTGCCTGTATGGGAGGGAGAACCAGGGTCTGCACTTTGCTTCAGCCACAGCAACTGCCACTTCCCACGGGTGGCAGCTGGGACTCGGGTGCTGCTGGAGGAGGGGGGAACAGGGGACTGGGGGCCCTGGCCCTGGTCCCATAGACCTGACAGCTGGGGGCTCCCTCCAGCAGGGCTGGGGGGGCGCAGGGGGCTGTGGGTTGCAAATGAGGGGCACCAGCAGAGAAAGGGGGCTGGAGGTTGGGAATGAGGGACACCAACCAAGCCATGGGGATGTAGTTGGGGAGCAAAGGGAACTGGCAAGGCCAGGGTGCTGTTGATTTGGAGTGAGGGGCACTGGCAGGGCTGTGGGGGCTGTGGCTTGGGAGTGAAAGGCAATGAATGGCATGGGCAGGGGCCGGGCTCCAGTACATCAGGACTACTCAGAGGCACAAAGCAGGGGAGGGGACAGCCACAGTTGGACCCATAACCTGGTGAGTGCAGTGGGCAGGGGGACCTCTGATTTTCCATGATACAAAACCCAAAATAAATGCCAAATTGTATAGGTATTTAGAATTTATTTTTACTATAATGACTGAGGCACTGGAAGACTTCCAAATTGCTTTAAAATTGTAAATATGTCAATAAAATATTGTGTTATTGTTTCATAGTTTCTAGGGTCAGAAGGGACCTATTAGATCATTGAGTCCAACACCCTGCCCTGGGCAGGAATGAGTGCTGGGGGTCAGATGACCCCAGCCAGGTGTCTGTCCAATCTCCTTTTAAACATCTCCAAGGAAGGGGACAGCACCACCTCCCTTGGAAGCTTATTCCATATTTTAGCAACCCTCACTGTAAAGAATTTTTTCCTGATGTCCAATCTGAATTTGCTCTTTTCCAGTTTGTGGCCATTATTTCTAGATACCCTGACAGGCACCCTGGTAAACATTGTATCCCCTATTTCTTGCTGCCCCCACCTTGATAAGTTTGTAGGCGGCCACCAGATCACCTCGCAGCCTCCTCTTGCAGAGGCTGAAGAGGTTCAAGTCTCCCAATCAGTCCTCATAGGGTTTTTTCTGTAAGCCTTTAACCAGATGAGAGGCCCTCCTCTGAACCCACTCCAGGCCATCCACATCCCTCCCAAAGTGCAGCACTGAACACTGGACGCAGTACTCCAGCTGTGGCCTAACCAGTGCCGCATAGAGGGGAAGCATCACCTCCCTAGACCTGTTTGTGATACACCTACTTATGCAAGAAAGGGTGTGGTTAGCTTTACTTATTACCATGTCATATTGGTGGCTCCTGTTCATTTGGAGTCGACTATGACTCTGAGATCCCTTTCCACAGTTGTGCTACTTAGAGTGGTACCTCCCAGGCCGTAGAAGTGTTGATGATTCTTCCTCCCCAGGTGCAACACATGACATTTATCCTTGTTAAACTGTGTTCAACTGATACCTCACCCCCCCCCATAGATAGATATATATATAGATAGATAGATATAGAGAGACCTATCTATCTATCTATCTATCTATCTATCTATCTATCTATCTATCTATCAACACACACACACACAAACATATAGTGGCATTTCACTTTAATAATGGAAAAACATGGATTTGGGGGTTTTAATCAGAGAAATTTGGAGGTTTTTTTTTAATTTGTGCTTTTTAAACAGAGAAAACCAGGATCCCGGGTGCAGTGTAGAGGACTTGATACTAGTGCATGGGGCCCAGTCCTAGCACATAGGGCCCAGCAGAGCGGGTGCAGGGCGCAATCATAGTGCATGGGGCCAGGCAGGGTTGGCACAAGGCCCAGTCTGGCCTGTAGATCAGCTCTGTGTCACTCATCTGCTCATGGGGCCAAATGGGTGAGCACCACTGATCTAGAATATTGTGGACAGTTTTGGGCTTCCCGTTCTTAAAAAGATGTGGAGAAGAGAGAGAGGGTCCACTGGCAGGTGAAAAAATAATTCATCTCACACGAAGAGAGACTGAAGGAAGCAGGCATGTTCAGCTTGTGGAAAAGGAGCTTAAAAGCAGATGTGACAGCAGGCTTCAAATATCTGAAGGGCTGCCATAAAGAGAAGCGAAAACACCTTTCTCTCTTGCTGCAGTAAGTAGAATGTGGACCAATGGTTTGAGGTTGTAGCAATGTAGGTTTAGAGTGGAGATCAGGAAAAAGAAGAGGTTAGCTAACCATTGGTTGTGGGAGTAAGCACGGGTACTTCCCATGCTTCTCAGCTTTGCTAGTTGCCACATGGGGTTCAGAGGGAATTTTTTCCCCCTCCTATTGCTACGTCAGGGTTTTTTCCCCCTTAGAGGCATTGGATGTTGGCTAAGGCTGGGGTGTGTCAGTCCTTCTGCTAGGGCTAAAACCCAGAGGTTCTTGCCTATCTTGGCTGCTGAGTATCAGACCAATTGCCACATTTGGGGTCTGAAATTAATTTTATCCCATGATCAGATTCATATAGACTGCCAGGATTTTTGTGTTGTCTGTAGCAGGGGTCATGGCCTTCTTCTCTGGATCTCTCCAGTATATTTTGACAATGCTTGCAGCAGCAGGACACTGACCACCATTGTCTCTGCTTCACCTGTAGAGGACTAGGCTGTGTGACAGGGTTGACTGTGTAGCTTTAGTAACAGGTTTGACAAGGATTTGTATGGGATAATGGGGATAGGGATGAACCTGTCTCAGGCAGAGGGTTGGGCTGGATAATCTCCAGAGGTCCCTTCCAGTTTCTATGACTTTTCATAGAAAGTCCCTGCTTTTCTATGATTCTATGAATTTCATAGGACTCAGTGCCAACACATAGTCAGCTCCAAGCTTTTGGGCTGCATGCATCTGGGGGACAGTCTGAACTAATCAGTGTTCATGGGACATTACGCACCAGGACATAAGGGAAAGCCAGCCTAGTTATGGAATAGACTGGCTATTGGTAACTGCATGTCCTTTCATATCATCTGATGAACTGAACTCTTGCTCAGGAAAGCTAATGCATGTCTGGGTCTTGTTACACATTGTGCTTTGAGCTGCTCAAATGTTGATCAGTGTTAGTGTTACCTTGAGTTTGGAGCAGTCACACCTTAAGGCTAAAAAACCATCTCTGACTGCCCCCCACCTGCACAGCTGTGAGTTGCCACTACAGGGCTGGTAAGCCAGAACAGGCTTGCATCCCTGTTGTAGGGGGGGTATGTGAGAGATAGGCTGGGGATGGGGGCAGGAACATGAAACTGGGAGGCAGAGAGTTAATGGGAGGAGATCTGGCAATGAAATGGGAGATGGAAAGGAAATGTTGAGGGAAGGGTGGTGAAATGAAGGAAGTCAGCCCCTAAAGGATAAAATAGAAAGTAAAAAAAAATTAAAAGAATTTAAAAAGAAAGAGGAAGTAAATTAAAGAAGGTCTCATGTTTTAATAAATTGGGATTTTGGATTGAGGTGGTGGTCATACTTCCTGGCGTAACTGGGAAGTGGGAGGGCTGAGGGAAGGCACTTTTGGGGGAGCTACTGCCCCTGCCCCAGGAAGGAAGCCTCAGCTCATGGGGACCCAATTATTCCTCCTGCACCACCCCCACTAGACCCCACTCCCAGACCCATCTGTGCCCTGCAACCTGGTTAGCTGACATGTGCTCTGCAGCCTGTTTGCACAGGGTTGCATGCATGGGGCTGGGAAGGCTACACCCCCAGAGACAGTCACACACCAGGAGCAGAAGAGGGAGTTGGCTTGGTGCCAGAACCCCTTTCCTCCCCCTTGGCAGTTGACTTCAGGGGGTGGAAATTTTGTCCACAAAGAACAGGGGGGTGGGCGAACATGGCGAGACACTGCATCCTGGGATACTGCAGGACTGAAACTTGGGTGGCTCAGCTAAGGGGGATGGCCACACATCAATGGAACACGAGCTGGGTAACACGGATCAGAGATAAACCTGCCTGGAAGTGGGAAAACTTTAAGCTGCCTAAAGTGTGATTAAAAGTAGTTTCAGGTGTTAATGTCTGGACAATCTAGGAATTAATAGCTTCAGGAACTGCCTAAAATTACAGGATACAGGAAGGTGTTGATGTAAGTTCCAGGCCGTCCGATTTAGTTGGCCCAGTTTGTATTTGAAACCTCTGGGTTTATCTTATGAATCATGTTTGCATACTGAAAAATGCTAACTTTGCATGGCAGTCTATAAGGACCATCTCTACCCTGCTTTCTTCCCCGTTTATATACAAAATGGCACATCCTAATGCAGGTCCTGCTCTAGTCTAAATTAATACAACCATTGATTGATTGATCCTGTGTATATAAATCATGCAAATGCTTAGATAAAGCATTGACCACAGCAGACCTCAGTGAGAATGGGCAAGACACCAAAATAAGGATCAGGATGCCCTGCCAGACATATTTCCCTACTTGGTGGGAACACCATACTACTAGGTTGCATACGAGGCTACCAAAAGATGTTTAAGTATTTGGCGAGACCTAGGATGTATATGCTGTAAACAAAACTGTTTTAATGGCTGTATATACAGGACGGCCTGTGAACCCTTTGGACTGGGTTTAGGGTTTATGTGTTAGGATTTGGGTGCTTTGTAGATAATAAACCTAGTAGAGCTGTTGTCACTTGACCTGGGCATGCAGTAGTGCTTTCTGTACCACTGAGATTGTTAGGAGACATGCAACACCTGCAGCAGCAGCAAGTTCAGAGGGCATTCTGACACAGCACGTACACTGACCACCCTGTGGGAGCCTGATATGATGTTATACCTAACCCCCGACAGGCTGGTGACTGCCTCTGACAACACCCTGTAAGGACGAGGCTCATCTTTCAACGAACGAGTGAGATGCAGGGATCACCCCATGTAGGGCTATGCAAAGCTTTGGTCCCTGATTTGATTCAGCGGAGATTCAGCCTGATTTGGTGGCTGGATCTCTGAATCCGAATTGAATCAGGAGATCCTTTAATCCAGGAGCGGGCAATTATTTTGGGCAGAGGACCGCTTACTGAGTTTTGGCAAGCCATCGAGGACTGCATGACAGGCAGCCCAGGGCAGATAAATATTAATTTTCTAAATTTTTTAGGGGCCCCGTGGGCTGGATAGAATGGCCTGGCAGGCCGGATCTGGCCCCCGGGCCTCATTTTGCCCATCCCTGCATCCTTCTGAATTGAATCAGAGACATTCAGAAAGATTTGGAGGTTCGGACATAGACACAGCTTTAAGTGTTCTTTCTACATACCTCAAGGTACCAGCTGCGGAGCATGCCACAGAAGTGCGGAGGGCTCCCCCATGCACT
>NW_017729034.1:5698018-5698621 GCF_001723915.1 Gavialis gangeticus
GATCTGGCCCCCGGGCCTCATTTTGCCCATCCCTGCATCCTTCTGAATTGAATCAGAGACATTCAGAAAGATTTGGAGGTTCGGACATAGACACAGCTTTAAGTGTTCTTTCTACATACCTCAAGGTACCAGCTGCGGAGCATGCCACAGAAGTGCGGAGGGCTCCCCCATGCACTCAGCAGCAGACTAGAAGTGGACCAGAAGCACTTCTGGTCCACTTTTGGGTCCGCCAGGGAGTGCACAGGGCCTGCCCCCTTCCCCTCCGCGCCTCCCTCCCCAGCTCAGCAACTGGTGCCTCTTGGGTCTGGGGGGCACCCAGGGTCCCCCTGTGGCTGATCGCTGAGCTTGGGGGGTGCAGACCCCCGCCCCCCCCAGTGTGCTCCCCAGTGGACCTGGAAGTGGACCGGAAGTACATCCAGTCCACTTCTGGGTTGACCACCGAGCATGTGGAGAGCCCTCTGCACTCCTGTGGGATGCTCCATGCGCCCCACCATCGCAGCACTCACAAGCCACAAGGGTACCTTGAGGTATGTAGAAAAAATATTTAATGCTGTGTCTATGCCTGAATCGCTGATTCTCTGAATCAACATCAAATCTTCAGAT
>NW_017729034.1:5698632-5700588 GCF_001723915.1 Gavialis gangeticus
CGAATCAAATCAGGGACAGTGATCCCCAAATCAGGCCAAATCCAAATCCGAATCGAATACAGCCCATTTTTTACACCCCCAATCCCCTGGTTGCCAGTGTAATCCAGGTGGTCAAACTGGGCATTTTTGTGGCTTTGACCTCCATGGATCTGTTACTGCTGTGCACTGGGCTCTGGAACTTTTCCAGCTCTTGGCCAGTCCCTAAAACTAAAGCCAGTCTCTGTGTTCTCCACAGCTTTTATTGGTGCCCAAATGAGAGTCTTAAGGGTCTATCTCAGGGGGTGAGACCAGTGCATGGAGGCGATAGGGAACGAAAGATACTTGTACATGCTCATACCAGTTACGGATATGGAAAAGGAGGATTCCAGCCCACCAGGAACAGGACAGGGGTGATACGTGATGACTATGGGCTGATGCTACTAAGAGTTGTGATGAGTGTGTGGGCATGATGATACTGTATTTGCAGTGATAGTGTGATGGGAAAGCATGAGGGAGCAATGACAGCTGAGGGCTGGTTCTGACAGGGGGATAGTGCAAGAGAAGGCCTTTGAGTGAACTGGTAAAGACAGCAAGGCTGGCTTGAGATTCAGATGAGCCACAAGAAGAGAAGATGCCAGCTCAGAATAGGATGGGTATGAGAAATTGATGGAGACTCGGGAATGTGGGAGGGGGTAAAGAAAGGAGGCTAGGGGTGGGATGAATATGAGAAAGGGAAGAGGAGCACTGCCAGTTGAGGTGTGAGGTTATAACCATTTGTTGGATTTAATAAACTTTTGGCTGTGTCTGTTTGTGTGGTGTAGCTCCATGCCAGCATGTGTTTTGTGTGTGTGCACGTACACACACATACTGGGGGTGAGGCAGGTACTTTCGTGTGTGTGTTTCTGTGTGTGCACATCTCTTTTATCCTTTGCTTTCCTGAAGCTCATGGGTTGGTGGAAATGGGCCATCCTGTGTCAGATACTCAAGTAACAATTAAAGACAGGACATTTGTTTTACAGTATTAATTAGATGGATCCCTGTCACCCTTATTTCCTTCCAGTCTGTCTGCCTGTCCTACTTGCAAAGACAAGGATTTCTTAGGATGATACATTTTATTGGACTGTATAACTGAGATAGAGTTAAATAAACTTTTGAATGCAATACATTCTTCTTCAGGTCTCACCAGAACAACCCAAGCACAGTTTGTTCCTGCCATCTAGTGACCAAGTCCAGTAAAAGCAAAACCTCTGCACATTAATATCATGGGTGTTAAATCACCATTCCCCACAAGGTGGCATCAAAGGCAAAGACGCGGAAACCCTGGTCACCAAAACAGGGGAAATGGGCACAGTTATAGCAACTGGAGATCCCATGCTCTCTTAGCCTTTTGTGGCTGAGTTGGTTCAGGCTCACTGGGAAAGAAAAGTCATCCTCTGCCCCTAAAACTAGGAGAGAGGGAGAGATGCATGTCTCTGCAATGCCATCAACTTTTAACCTGAGTGCAAACCACTGCCAGATGCTTTATGTTCTGCCTCAGACAGTCAGTCATCAGGAGAGGAGATGGGGATGCAGGGAACTGAGGAAAGCACTTGCTCCATAGCAGAAACTATCTCTACCTAGACTCCAGGTACCTGCTCTCTCTATCTCTCTCTCTTCCCTATGGCAGGCAGATCTTCAATCAGATCAGTTACTCCCAGCAGACAGATTATAGAATCAAACAGTCATAGAGAAGTAGGGCTGGAAGGCAACACCACAGGTCATCTAATCCAAACTCCTGCTTGAGGCAGGATCAGCCTTATCCAAACCATCCCATACAAATTCATTTTCTAACCTTAGCAAAACTACAGTCAACCCTGACACAACACCCAAGACATAACATCCTAACCTGCCACAGGTAAAGCAGGCAGACCATGACAGCCAATGATCTGCTGCTGCAAATGTTGTTAATGTATACTGGAGAGATCCTAGGAGGAGGGC
>NW_017729034.1:5700599-5703966 GCF_001723915.1 Gavialis gangeticus
TGTTGTTAATGTATACTGGAGAGATCCTAGGAGGAGGGCCATGCCCCTTACTATAGAGGAAGGAAAAAACCCACACAGACCATACCAATCTGACTTTTGGACTCTACATATGGCAATCAGTTTGATCTTGAACAGAGGAGCAAGACCCTGTAGCTAAGAACCTCCACATTTAAGTCCTAGCAGCCACACTGGCATACCCCAGACAAAATCTCCAGCTTTGGTTACAGCCAACACCCAGTGCCTCAGAGTAAAGCTTTTAAAAAAACCCCCAAAATCCCAATACATGTAGCAGCAAGGGGAAAAAAATTCCCTCCCAGACCCATGAGGCAACCAGCAAAGCCCAGAAACATGGGAAATACCTAGAGAAGAACACAGGCATAGCTACAGCTCCATCATCCATGAACAGTGGCTGTCCAAACTCTTCCTGAACACCTGTTATTCTTCATTGCCTGCATTGTCCCTCCATAATTGTTGGAGCTAACTTCTAACTTCAGTGAGCTCCTGATTATTGCTTGGGAACCCTACAGAGTCCGAATGTGTTGTGCAAATGTGTCTGCTTGCTAAGGCCCTGGACAGAGGCTCTAAAGTTGTGATCTGAGGCGGGCCTCCTCAGCTGACTGAACTCCAGTAGGGCTTGTGAGCAGGGTGAAAGCACAGGACTGAAGGTACCCATACATGGAGGCTGATCTGCTGCTCCTGGGTGTCTTTTTGGAAGACAAGGAGGGGCAACAGAGAGAGATTAGAGGAATGAAACCAAGCAGTCCTGGGGTGCTGCTTTCCAGGGAGCTTCAAACTCTTGGGGCTTTGGACTCCATCTTGTCACATACTAGTTCTGTTTGCAAGGAAGAGCTCAGTGACCCCTCTGTCCATTATGCTCTTGGACATGCCCTGGGAGAGAAGCAAAGATGGGGAGAAAACAAAAACAACCCACAAAAGGAGAAGCAGCAGGGGGAGGAGGAAAGAAAGAGGAATCTCTCTCTCTCTCTTTCTTTCTTCCCATACCCCTCTGGCCCAGAGGGTCTTTCTTGGGTTTTATGCTTGCCAGTGCCTCTGCAGGAAGTCATTTTTCTAGTCTGTTGACTCTCTTTGCCAGGGCTTCAGAAGATGAAATCTTTATTATCATGAAGGCTTAAAAGGGAGGAATACTGTTAATTCCATTTTCAAGGTCATACTTTGAAAGTTATTAATTTCTTTCTTCCAGTGCTCTGCACTCTACTCTGAGGCTTTAGGGATTAGCAGCTACTTCTTATGAGAGTTTGCTCGGCTGGCTTCCACTCACCCTGTATTCTTTTTTTTTCTTTGGGGGAAAAAAAAGGCTACAGTCTGTGTTCCCTGTTTTTTACTGTTAGAGCTGTCCTGTACCTGATTCGCCCTGCCAGTTAATATCTATGGCCCTCCATTTCCTTTCACCAATAGGTGGTCTGAAACTAAATCCCAAACTGGGGTAATAAATGGGTGCCTATGACTGCACAGTCAATACCCTGCCTATTCTGGAAGTAGACAGTTACTCTGCCTGACTGAGGGATGATCCAGTCTAGAGACCATTGAGGGCATGCTAGAGATTGACTGCCACATTTTAGAGATGCATTCTGTTCCATCCACTGCTCTAGAGTCTGATTGTGGTGTTACAACATTTGCCAGATTGGTTTTAGATTTGATTCGTCCGTCCCAGTTCTCTAGAGTCAATCTGTGGTGCTTAGCACCCCATGTTATAGTGTCTTCCCGTGTTCATGGATTAATAAAGAAATTGGGCTTGAAGGGACCTCCTAAGTCATCAAGTTGAACCCCTGCCTGAGGCAGGAACATCTCTATCCAAACCATCCTATCCAAATCCATTGTCTAGCCTCTTAGCAAAACTACATACAGTCAACCCTGACAGCATGAGACATAATGGCCTAACTTGCTGCAGGTAAAGCTGGGGGACCATGGCTACCAACTCCTGCTTCTATGAAATGTTATCAACTGGGATCCTCGTTTTCTTTGTTTAAAATGGCAGATTCTCTCAGAAAAAGCCCAAAATTCTTTGATTAAAAACCCCCAAGATCTGTGTTTTTCCACGACTGAATGAAACACCACTATATATGTATCAGTTGAACACAATGTTTTGTTGATGCATTTACAATTTTTAAGCAATTTGGAAGCCTACCGGTGCCTCAATCATTATAAAAAAATACATTCTAAATACCTAGATATTTTGGGATTTAATTTGGGGTTTTTTATCATGGAAAATCAGAGCTCCCCCTGCCTCCTTCACTCACTAGGTTGTGGGTCCAACTGTGGCTGTTCCCTCCCTTGCTTTGTGGTGCTGAGTAGCTGTGATTTGCTGGAGCCCTGCCCATGCCATTGCCCCTCACTCCTATGCCACAACCCTGCCTATGCACCTCACTCCAAACCAGCAGCACTGCCAGTGCCCCTCCCGCCTGATCCACAGCCCCTTTTCCCCGCTGGTGCCTCTCACTCATGACCCACAGCCACCTGCCCCCAGAGCCCTGCTGGAGGCAGGCCCCAGCCATCAGGGCTACGGGGCCAGAGCCCACAGTCCCCTGCCCACACAGTAGTGCCCGAGCCCCAGCTGCCACCTGCAGAAGGCAGCGGCTGCTGTGGCCAGAGCAAAGAGAGGAGCCTGGTGGGTGGCACAGCTGGACCAGAGTTCGGTGGGGGGGAGTGGGGGATGTGGACTGCCTGCTATGGTCTTGGGGCTCCCTACCCTGCTGCCCTCCCCTGGAGGACTCCATGGCAGAGTGGAGCAGGCAGGCTCATTGAGATGCCCGCTGGCCCCCAGGCAGCAGTGGGGGGCACAACTCCATACTGCCACTGAAAGGTGGGCAGGGGGTGACTTGCCATGATGACACAGCCAGCGTGGGGCTTCTGGCAGTGGCACTGAGGCTGTCAACCCTGCTCTGCCATGGAGGCCCCTGAAAGAAGGACAGCAGGGTGGGGAGCCCCAAGGCAGCAGCAGGCAGCCTGCATCTGCCCCCATCCTGTGCACAAGTCTGGGGGTCACATGCCCCCTCCCCCATGCCTTCCTCTCCAAGAATGTGCACAGCAGTAGAGAGCTGCCCCCCCTGGATGAGCAGCCTGTGGCTCCCTTCCACTCCCCAGCCAGGCCCTATTGCCATGCATTCGTGCAGCAAGCTCAGGTCCTATGCACCACCCGAGCTGGGCAGCGCCCCAGACCCCAGCCCAGCCTTACTCCCTCCCTCACCATGCGGGTCTCAATCTGCCCCTCCCCATAGACTTACCTGGTGTGAGCTGTGGGAGCTGTTCTCCACTGTTGCCTGCAGAGCCGACCCTAGGGGTGTGCAGGGCCCGGGGCATACCAGGCTGTGCAAGGCCTGTGCATGGAGGGGGTAGGGGAGGGGGTGGG
>NW_017729034.1:5704194-5705920 GCF_001723915.1 Gavialis gangeticus
AGGCTGGAACTCTGCCAGCCTGCAAGGGGAAACCCATTGATTCCTACTTTTTTTCCCCTTGAAAGGAGAACATCTACACTTTTCTCCTTAAAAGGGGAAAACCTGCATTTCCTTTTTTTTTTCCATGGCAAACTGAAAAACCCAATCCCTGGATATTAAGATACTAGCGAACTGCCCATTAAGAATGACAGGGCGGGGTGGGGGGGAGGTGGGCAGGGATGAAGCACCACCACCCCATGCTGCCACCACCTCCCAGGACCAGAGGGGGAAGCTTGCAGGTGGCAACCGCCACCCACCACCACGCACTGCCGCTGCTCTGTGTCCGGCTGTGCGTCCCACCCTATCCCCCGCTCCATGTCTGGTCTCATGCCAAACCCCCTTCCCCAATGTCCAGCCCCATACCACCCTTCCTCCCCTGCTCCATGTCTGGCCCCGTGCCACTTCTCCCCCGCTCTGGCAGCCAGCAGCTCTGTCCCTGCCCACCCAGCGCATCAGTCTCGATGGCATTCTTGATGCAGCACTGGCTGGAGCCACGTGCCACTGCGAGGCACACCCCCAAGAGCATTATGGACAGACGCAGACAGATGGACTAAGCCCTTTATATATATAGCATGCTCAAGAGATCCTGGGCAGAGGACCATGCCCCCCACTACAGAGGAAGGCAAAAATCTCTACAGCCCATACCAATCTGACAGGGGGTAAAAATCCTTCCTGACTTCAAACATGGTGATTAGTCTTACCCTGATCAACGAGTAAGACCCTGTAGCCAGGAACCTCTGATTTAAGTCCTAGGAAAAACATTGGCACACCCTAGTCAAAATCCCAAGCCTCAGTTGCAGCCAACACCCAGCGGTTCCAAGGAAGGCTTAAAAACAGCCCTGACACATGTATCAGCAGGTGGGGAAGGGAGTTTCCTCCCAGCCCCATGCAGCAACCAGCAAAGCCCAGAAGCATGAAAAATACTCATAACAGAACATAGCTACACCTAGGCCATCCCCAACCAGTGGCTGTCCAACCTCTTCTTAAATACCTCCAGTGATGGAGAGCCCAGAATTTCCCTAGGTTATTCCACTGCCCCACTTATCTGTGTTGTTCAAGATGAGGCCCATCTCTTCCACCATTTTAGTTTTCCCATAGCGTTCACAATTCATGGTGAACTGGAACTCATCCATCCTTCCTAATGCATCTGTCCATCCATCCTCCTAGGGAAGGTTTGTGGTTTGTCAAGAAAAGGACATTCAGTATCTTTTAGTGAAGGTTATTGTGTTCTAGAGATGGCTTCTTGTCCCATCTACCCTAATGATACCCCACTGTCATTGCTGCTGTAGAAGTGAACTGCAATCTTAAGTCTTTGAGGAACAGCAAAACTGTCTCTCTGAGCTCAACAGACTTGTTTCAATCACTGTCTCTTGCTCTTGGTTTATTTTCTCTGTAGAGTTGGGGGAATTTCTGGAATTTTACCACCACTGAGAAATCCCATCTGTCCCTCACTGCTGCCATTCTGCTAGCACCTAACAGTTATGGTTTCCAAAGTCTGGTGCATTGTGCATCCTAGATGACTTACTGAGACCTCCCCTCGCATTAAAGTTCTTCATATAACAATCCCCTACCAGAAGTTAAGCAGTCAAGGAATATATCATACAGGTCATTCCCATGGCACTATTCATGGCTAAGAACATGAGGTCTCGCCTCACTGAACCTCTTGGAAAGAATAACCTCTCTTCCT
>NW_017729034.1:5710920-5721728 GCF_001723915.1 Gavialis gangeticus
TAGAGATGGCTTCTTGTCCCATCTACCCTAATGATACCCCACTGTCATTGCTGCTGTAGAAGTGAACTGCAATCTTAAGTCTTTGAGGAACAGCAAAACTGTCTCTCTGAGCTCAACAGACTTGTTTCAATCACTGTCTCTTGCTCTTGGTTTATTTTCTCTGTAGAGTTGGGGGAATTTCTGGAATTTTACCACCACTGAGAAATCCCATCTGTCCCTCACTGCTGCCATTCTGCTAGCACCTAACAGTTATGGTTTCCAAAGTCTGGTGCATTGTGCATCCTAGATGACTTACTGAGACCTCCCCTCGCATTAAAGTTCTTCATATAACAATCCCCTACCAGAAGTTAAGCAGTCAAGGAATATATCATACAGGTCATTCCCATGGCACTATTCATGGCTAAGAACATGAGGTCTCGCCTCACTGAACCTCTTGGAAAGAATAACCTCTCTTCCTCCCCTGGCATCCCAGCTCATCTCTCATTCTGACTGTGCATGTGTGTGGTAGCATGCTCCATCTCACCAGCAACAGTTACGTGATGATGACACACACAACTTAGCTCCTCAATGTTCACTAAACAGCCTGGGATAGCAAAGCCCTCAGTCACCTGCTCTACATTGCACTGGCGATGAACAATGTTTGCAGAGGCATAGAGTGGAAAAAACGTACCCAGGGCAGTCATCTCTCACCATTTCCCCACCTTTGCTCCACCTACCTTCTTACTTGCAGGTGTAGAAACAGCAGCAAGCTGTCAGGCAGTCTCACAGAGTGCAAAGTATTCTGGAAATCATCATTCTTTAGGAGAGCGGTAGAATTTGCTGCTGCCAGGGGAAAATTTTATCCCATTGTTTTGCCACCAAAGCCTATGTCCAGAGTGCAAAAGAAAATGCTGAATTCAACGGCAAAAATGAGATCAGTTTTCTCCGCAGCAGCAAGTGAACTCCTCTGCTGCTCTGCAAAACTGATTTCTGGAATGCCTTGCACTCCACGACACCCACTGCCTGCAACAGCAATGAGTGCCACAGAGGCAAGCAGCAGGCATGTGGTGAGGCAAGCAAAAGCCCATGGGTGAGGTGCCACCCCGTCTTGGCACCCCTTTCCATTAGTCAGCATCTGGGGCACATGCCCTGCTTGTTCACCCCATGTTACACTCCTGAATGTATACTAATTGGATGGTCAGTGGCCTAGTATGAAATTTACATTTCCCACAGCTCTGAGGATGTCTGTCTTTGCTCCTCATCCCCAAGAGTGACAGTGAATACAGGCTTTGCTAGGCACTAAGCATGGGGGTGGTGTAACAGGTTGGCATGAATATGAATGGGGGTGCTGGAGATAGAATGAGGGACAGTGAGAAGGGCGTGATTATGGAACAGAATGAAGAAACGAGCAATAGGAGAGGGAAATAGAGGAGCAATGTGGGGATTAAAGGAAGATTTAGGGAAAGGGGGAACAGCATGAGACTGATGGAGAAACAGGAGACAGGGGAGTCTCACCGATTGGAATAGCTCAGAGAAAGCTCAAAAGGAAGTAACAGGAAGATGGTGGAGGAAGACAGGACAGTAATGAGGGGGCTGAAAGAAACAGCTGTGAAGGGAGCTAGGAGTAGACAGGAAGGCTGATGGAGCAGAGAGGTAGAAAGGCAAGGGATAAGGGAAGGAGAGACAGATGGAGTTACACAAAGAGCCTGCCCCACAGCATTTCTGTTCTCTTTTGCTTGCCCTTGTGAATGATGCATTTGCACTCTGCTCTGGTTCAGGGGGCTCCCTACACATCTGAAATATTGGTGCTCCCTTGCTACCAAAATTTGGGACCTGTGGGAAGCCCCATGTGTCAGATAACATGGACCTGCATGCTAGATCACCAGAATATCAGGAGGTGCTGCTTCACGGGCAGGGCAGCTAGGATCTGGAACCAACTTCCAAGCAAAGTGGTGCTGGCTCCTACCCCGGGGGTCTTTAAGAGGAGGTTAGATGAACACCTTGCTGGGGTCATTTGACCCCAGTACTCTTTCCTGCCATGGCAGGGGGTCGGACTAGATGATCTACTCAGGTCCCTTCCAACCCTAGAAACTATGAAACTATGAAACCTACAGGGCATGACTGCGTTAGAGGGAGAGCATAAGAATAGGGTATTAGAGTGATCTATCCCTCATAACCTCCCTGGTATCCATAACAGCCTCTGCTGTCTAGGAAGGGAAACAAAGCTGAGCCAGGCCAGGGTCTTAAACCCAGGACCTTGCCCTTGACAGACCACCAAATCAGCCACTGCACCACAATCACAGGCCCACAAATTCCTCTGATACCTATTGTAGAAGATGCCTAGTTGGGACTTGGTAAAGCTGCCCTGCTTATGCGACATCCTCTACACAGTCAGATTCCTGCCTGCTTGGTAAAGCTACCCTGCCATCCCAATGAACTGATTCCCTGCAGTCCAGAGGGGCGTGTGTGCATGGGGAATAAATACAATTCCCCTTTGTTCTCTTCCACAATGAGCCCATCCTTTCTGTTGCCCACCCTCCCTGCAGGCCTAGGCCTCTGCGCCCACCAGGGAAGTGTGCCTCTGCTTTTCCCTCAGGCCTGATTTGTCTGAAGACACTTTTCTTGCACCCCCTCCCCCCCCCCTTCTCCACTGGTTGTTTTTGTTTTTAGAGAGAGCGCTTAGACAGCTGTATTAATCATGCGAACCCAGCCATGTGTAATGTGCTTTATCAACAGCAGAGCAGGCACTGAATGGCAACCAGTTCACAAACGGGCCCAGCACAGCGCCTGAGTCTGGAAGATAAACCCAACGCTTCCCAAACCGACGTACCGTCATGGGTTAGTGAATGGAGAGACTGCTCACTTGGGACAATAACCAGATGGGAGGCCAATTTGTTAGCCAAATTCCTTGGTGGTTCACAGTGGAAATGGGGGAGGAAGGGCAGAAGTTGCTCTTCAGCTGCTCTCTTGGGTGAATCTTTTTTCCCCTCTTCATATTCAAGGCTTAAAACAAGGAACGATGCCTTTTCACTCCCTTCCTCCGCCTCTACTTTGGTCTTAGTAGTGCTTTTAATAGTTGCTGCTGGGAAGATGACTGAACAAGGAAGGAGGGAGGGAGGAGGAAGGGAGGGGGGTAGAGGCTTTATGTATATTTACAGTGCACTTGATAGGAAATTAATATTTCTCCCTCAGGGCCATCACTCCCCTCTCCAACTAAAGAACCAAGGGGGAAGGGTGATTCGAAAGCTTGTTATTATTCCCTGCATACTCAACTGGCAGTTTTAGGATGGGCTGGATGGTGTGAAGCTGCATGTTGCATTGCTGGGTATGCAGCATTTCCTCCAAATGCTGAGTTAAATTTTGCATTGTTTAGGTCTGGCTAGTGAGGTTCTGCCTGAGCTACAGTTTAACAATGAACCTGTCTATACTATAGCAGGGACTGTGCTACCAACCACCATGCCTGGCAACTGATTTCTCAGCACAGTCACTCCAAGGTGGGGTCATTTCTAATCCATTCAATGTAGTTATTTTTGTCCTCTCCCAATAGTCTGACCTCAACCCGTCCTTTGGGTACTGGGTCTTGGTCAGTTCTGCTGTAGCTGTGGCTAAAAATGGGCGGCTTTGCTATCCTATTGCAAGGGCAAAGAGTTTATTGAGAAGCATTTCCATAAGCTCTGAAGTCCAAGGTTTCACCTGCCTCTCATCTCTCACTCAGCTCATTGGATTCATCACAGGACTGAAGCTGGGGAAGGTTATGCAAATATATGCGATCTAGGGCTCATTTTGGAATAAGTCAATCTAAATTAAAATTAATGAACAAAAAGTACAGAAACAGATCAAGCAATAAAACCATTTCTCTCTGGGTGGGTAGAGCTTTTTTTAGGAAACTATTTTTTTTTCTTTTTTATGGGGAAGAAGATTTTAATGCAATCTTGGCAAATGTAAGCCATCCATCGCTGTCCAGAGACCCAGCCAATATTAGCTGCTGGAATAATAAAAATAATACTTGGCCCTTCTCCATTCCTCCCTGATCCAAGGCACTGTTTCTAAACCAAAATCAATTAAGTCTTGCAACTCCTTTTTAGTCTGGTATTATCTTTTTTTGTTTTATTTTGGTTTTGGTGGGTTTTTTTTGGCTGATGAGCATACTGAGGTTTTGAGATGGGGCAGTGAATTAACCCAAAGTCCTAAGGAAGAGCCAGGAGTAGGATCCCTACATCCCGGCTGGTGCTTTAAACAACTCTTCTCCTTTCTATTCTGTCAACCAGACTATCAAATGAGCTCTGTGACCTGCGTCACACAAGTAGACATCCAGGGTTAGGTCATTGCTGAGCAACTGCCATCAACATTTGAGCACCTGGACTTGCCTAATCCATACTGAGTGTCTCCAGTGCAAGGTCATATCTAACACAAGTATGTGTTGCTGCATTAAGACTGGTGCTCTAGCTGCCAAATACTAAGAGCTCTGTTGAAAATGTGGCTCATTAATATTTGCCAGATGCCTCTGGAGTTCTCAGGTCTTCCTTTCTCTTGAGGGAGACCAATTTTAAGACTGAGCTTGCCCTGAGATGCTGATGTCTGATTCCA
Source organism: Gavialis gangeticus (assembly GCF_001723915.1). Lineage (NCBI taxonomy): Eukaryota > Metazoa > Chordata > Crocodylia > Gavialidae > Gavialis > Gavialis gangeticus. The sequence continues at coordinate 5,715,487 of NW_017729034.1, forward strand.
ATCAGCCATCCAATTTAAGTGGTGGAGGTGCACTCTGACCATATAATGTGGATATTATTACACAGTGATAACTGTAATCTGAAAGGTGGATCCAAACAGACTCCCCTGAATTTGGGGGAAAGTCTTGATCTGGGTATGGGTCCAAATATGGCACCTCAGTCAGGTTAGTGCTTTAAACTATTCCACTTCTGTGTCAGCAAAAGGGATAGGACAGGGCTGGACTCTTTGGACCAGTTTGGGCTCTAGGGTTCCCAATCACATCAAAGGATTTACATGGTTTAAAATCAGTGAATGTTTTCAGTTTGCACTTTTCTGTCTGTTGTGGCTTGCTAGGGAAATGAGTTCTAACTCTAATGAAGTGCTGAGGGAAGGCTCTCAAACATAGCTGGGTTATTTTAAAAGAGTCTTGCTTCAGCATGGACAGGCTGTGGGCTGTGCTGGTTCTATGGAGCATTTCCATACTGTCTGGGGACAAATTCTGGTCACATTCAGGCCCAAGGTGAGCAGCATTTGACCCTCACATCTTGTTAGGCTTGCCACACTGTTCCTTCTCTTAAGTCAGTAGGGAAGGCATTGCAGGACTTGACTCATTTACAAGCCATAAGGGAGTTAACAAACCTTTTCTGCTGCCTGATTTTGACAGGCTGGTCAAAGACAGGTAGTTATTATTGCTCAATGGGACATCCCTGTATTACCTTAACCCTTCTGAATTTGTACCCTATTTCCTCATAATTCTTTCCTTTAGATGCACCCCATTTAAAACAAACCAGACATTCGGCTTTCGTCCAACACAAGGTCATCCTGCACTGAAGAGGTGGCCACTCATTGGAACTGCTTTGGTACTTAGGCCCATCCATGTGTTGGAGAAAGTAGGACAGGGTCCTAGGATAGAGGAGGCGACCACATTACTAGCAGAGGAAGACTGTGCTTTACAGATGGGATCTTAATCCATGGTTGGGAGTGGGCAGAAGAATTGGAGGCCATTAAAGAGAAGGCTGTTCTCTGGGCCTCTGAGGAAGCTCCATCCTCTGGTCATCAGATCCAAATGAACAGCTCTTTCTTCCTTCCCACCCTTGTGATCAAGGCATTAGTAACAATACAGACTATGAGAACTACAGCTAGGAGGAGACTAGCTAAAGTCTACAGTACATCCAGGGTCATTCTCCAATCAGTAAGTGTTTGGTGGAAAGACAGGTCTACCTCACTTCCACCCCCCACCCCTAGGCCATTCACCCAGTCACTGTTTTTATCTTTTTTCTCCTGATGAGCAGAACTGGACTTTGTCTGAAAAGGCCCTATCGGTTGTTTTCTTCACATGAATTCCTTTATCTGTTAAGGTTGGCAATTCAGAACAATGTCACTCACTCAGACACATGGCAAGCTCCGATGTAGTTGTCAGAGGGAGATGGCATGAAGGATGTGAGGCTGATCTCTAATAATTTCTGAGCTCTTATGTAACCCAGTTACAAGATAACTACAATGGGTTATTGGGATATTTATGCCTGGGTCCATTTTGTTCAATAGCAGGAGTATTGGGAAATGAGTGGAAGGTAAAATATTGCAACATGGTAAGCAATGCAACCTCTAGTTAACATTGCAGGGGTTATTAAGCAGCAGTGCCTAAGATGATAGCTGGGAAGGTGCTACTCTGAAGCCCCTGACAATGCTGTGAGACGTGTTTTGACAAGGCTGAGCCATTACACTGTAAAAAAATTCATTCTCTAGAGTTATGTTCAAGGAAAATAATTATGGAAATGTTTGTGGAAAACAGACTGATACAGAGGCAGGCTCTGCTGGGATCTGAAGAAACAAAACCTGCCTGTTTCCCTGACAAATAAGATGCTAGGGCTTAAGGGAAGCCACAGGTTGTTTTAAACCCATTTTTCTCTTTTGTTATGCTCTGTTCCTCCTGCGAAAATAGCAATTATGTAGTCTGAGAGAACTGTTTGGTCACCTGTATGAATCACTGGTCACAAGCTATTGAAGAAAGACTTGCAGGTGCAGAACTCAGACAGGCCTGCTAAGTAATCACGGTTGATGCACAGAGGGCTGTAACCCCAGGCCAGAAGTAAGCGTGGAAGAATCATAGAACTGCACTGCAGGAGAAGCTTGAGATATGATGCCTGAGATGCTTGGTGTTGGGGTGGAAGGGATGGGACAGAGAGGTGGAGAGTATTCAGAGAGATTGAAGAATGGTCTAAGGTACAGATAGTGCTGTAAGCATGAGAGGTACTACTGGAAATATCTGGAGTTGAGGTCCTGCTAGTCTTATCTGTACAGAGGAAGGGTACCTCTATTCAAACTTTATGTGGCCTCTATGACATATATGGCCACAGTACAGCCAGATGTTATGACATCCCATGATAACACAACATCAGAACACTGACAGGCCACTGTTACCACCAACTGATGACACATCAGCCCAGAAGATATGTAAGGGCATTTTTAAAGCCCTGGCTCAGAATAAGGATGCCCAAATTTTTTTCCAGGGAACCTGGTATTGCGAAGGAGGCCACAGGCCCCATTTGGAGGAGTTGAGATAAAAAGCAGTAGGGTTTCACTAATATACTAGTGAAGTGATTCGTATCCAATACAAGTTAAAGAGACCCATTTTAAATTGCTGACCTGCCTAAAAGTAATGAATTTCAACAGCAACCAGATAATGATAACAATACCTGGAACTTACACAGCACTTTCCATCCCAAAGCACCTCTCTTTTGAATTAATCCTCAGAAACTCCAAGTTATGGAAATATCACCTATACTTGATAGACAGGGAAGGTGAAGGATGAAGGGGGAAATGAGATGATTAAGGTCACACAAGAGGTTGGTGACAAAGCTGAGGTCAGAATCTCACAATGTAAACTCGAGGGCTCAGGTCAGAAAAAGTCACTTTTTGTCTGAGATTTCTTTTAAGGTGGAGACTGAACATTGAGATAAGCACCAATGTCTGTGCTGACCATCCATATTAAAGAAGCTGCCAAGGGATTTCAGCAAGCTGATAAGATCCAGGCTATTTAAACTCTGCTTTTCTCTCCATAACTTCCACTTAAGATTTCCTGGTTCAGAATGCAAGGCAACATCATATGTTCTCAAATACTCACTGCTACTGTGATGTCACTGTGGGTGTGTGCAGACGTAACACTTAGTACATTCTAAATACAATTTAAACCCCAGGAGTCTAGACATACAGCCCACTGAAGACTGGCTTAAACTTCCTGGAATGTTTCAAAAGCACACCAGGAAAATCAAGTATTATTATGAGCTAGTCCCCCCAAAACAGGCTTAATGTTACATTGGGACAGACAGCATCCTGTGCCTAGTATCTGGTTAGCTTTCCAGACATCCCAAACTGCACTCCTCACTCCCTTTCTCTCCCCCACCCCAAAACATGCAGGGCAAGGGGCTGTTCTGGAATGGAGCCAGGACTCTATGATCCCAGTCCATATGCTACCAGCATCCTCTGGGCCCCGGGGCAGATAGACTGCATCATGGGAGCAGAAGCTAGGACTGTTTTTAAGTCACCAAATCAGGTAAGACTACCACCCACCCCACTCTTGGCACCTGCTCCCTTTCCCTCTTTCCACAAAAGCACAAAACCTCCCCTTTCATTCTTCTCCCCACCTGCCACTGCCACTGTCCCTGGCTACTCCAGGAACAGAGCAGGCTCGAGCACCACTCCTGCCCTGCTCCAGCTGGGAACAGCAGCAGGTGGGTTCCTTCTCTCTACCAGCCCCTTAGGTATTCCTTGCCAGCCTGGGTTGGTAGTGCAGGTAGAGGGCACCTGCCTGCCACCACTGTCCCCAGCTGAAGTGGGGCAGCAGCAGCAACTCTGGTGTATTCCCCTGCCCCTGATCAGCTGGGGACAGTGGGTACGGCAGCAGTGGTGGGCAGGGAGAAATGGGATGGGAAGGGTCATTCTACTGAAGATGGAAGGGAAGAGAGGGGAGATATTCTTACCTGTTTTGGGGACTGCTTCTCCCATGCCCAGATCTGAAATAGGGGCACAACCATACCCATGCCCCCCCTAGATTTGTACCTTCCAGGTGCTGGGGGGGGAAGAGGGCGTATGACCTTTCACTTGTGTTCCCAGGGGCCCCCCAAGATCTCTGCAGCTTTTCAACCCCTGCCTTGAAAGCCATGTTGTCAATTGCACTTGCCTGGTACAGGCCCTGTGCTCCATAGTACCAGCTCATTTTGGAGTGAGGAAGAAGGGTGGAAGGGTTGCCTGGTGCTGGGAGAGCTGTTTGGCTTGCCTCCTCCTCACCTAGGGTTGCCAATCCAAGAACATTTTTTTAAAGACAACCAAAATGTTGTACTGACATATGCTTTTATTGACAAACATTTTAAATAATGTAAATGTAACCCTTCTGCTAGATCCTGGACAAGGGCTGGACTAATATTTAGAGGTTTAACACCAACCATAATAAAAAAAGTTTTGCTGTCAGTAAAAAGTGTGCAGATTGTCAGCAAAAAAAAATCCTGGGTTGGCAACCTTGCTTGATTGTAGCAAAGGTTTTATAGAATAATTTGCCTACCCCACACTCATCCCCACACCCTGGTATCCCCTACCACACTGTGGTACCCCTCCTCATTCCCCAGCCTCACTGCTGCTAGCCCCATCTCCCTGATCTGGCCCAGATCCCAAAGAAGGATTACTGCAACCCAATTGTATTACAGGCAGGTCACTGGGCATGGAAGCAGCAGCAGCACATTGCTCAAGGGAGGGAGCTATAGGTTATAAAACCAGGACAGAATGTTTGAGGCAGGGTGCTGCACTCCTGACCAGAGATAAGGTGGCACTACTCTGCTCTGTCTGTATATCAAGGCATACCACTAGTCTCATTCTGATGAGCTGCAAGTAAGCTCAGGGATTATTAGTTTTTTAAAGTCAGCTCAATTTTTTAAAGCACCATATAACAGGTGTTTTTAGGTGCATCTTTTATGGACTGTCTGTAAATTTATGCACAGTTGGCAACCCTCCCCTTGCTGCAAATGCCCCTGGTACTATGAAGTATAGGGTTTCTAACAGAGAAGTGAAATTGGGAGCATTGCTTTCAAGGCAGGAGTTCAAAAGCCCCGCAGACCTTGGGGGGGAGGCAAAAGCATGGAGCTCCCTGAAAACCACAAGTGGGGGGTGGGGGGGAGGGCTACATGGCACTGTCAGTGCCTGGCAACCTCTCCATTCCTTTCTGGAAGATACAATGGTTTGGATACTCTACCACTCCTTGGTGGTGGGTTTTCAGAAGCAGTGCCATCCCTAAAAGGTGATGGTCCCACATAGAACCCTTATCAGTATATGTACAGACACTTCTGTCCAGGGACAACTATGAACTGGTTCCTGATCAGTGACATTCTTCGAACAGTTCAAGTGTTATGTCTGTCCACACCCTGTGATGTGCCCTGAGATAGTATCAGTGGAACAAGAAGCAGTGAAACAAATATCAAAAGCAGAGGGAAAGCATTTTAAAAGGTTGATTAAAAGTGTTGGATGGCCCTGGCTGCTTGGTTAAGAAGGACATTTGGCACAGAAATCTTGGCTTAGCTCAGTTACAATTTTTGCTGTATCATTTACCTTAATGGGCCACTAAGTCATACAGGAGGCAATAGACTGGAGAAAAAATGGGCAAAAAATCCCTGCCTGCTTATGAACTTGAACAAATATAGATAAATATTTATATACATATTTTAAAAGGGACAGACCATGACTTCTCCACTGGACAGAAATATTTGGCACTAAAAGTCCCACAAAATTTCTAAAAGAAATTAAAAAAACCCACCAATCCTTAAACTCCAAACAGCTTCTATGACTTTAATTTCACATCCAAGCATATGTTTCGTTTACAGTGCATATAATAATCATGTTTAATTGGATTTATTTTGCCATGCTATGTTCCCAATGGCCTACTTTACTCCTTTTTTCGGCTCCTTGAACATTATTTGCAAATCACTCTCTGGGATTTAATTTTAATGGTAGCTTGATTTCTTTTTTGCTTCTCTCTCTCTCTTTCTCTCTCTGGCACTTTTCTTTAATAGTATTTGCAGATTTACTTCTAAATAGGCAATTGTAGCCACATCCTGAGCCTGAATACTTGCCAGCAGAAGATCTTGATTTGAAAATGTAGGGTGGGGAAGCTGAGCTGTTGGGAAACACCCATTGCTATTGTTCATCTCCTTGAAGGACAAGCAGGTGTTTTACTTGGGCACTCCGCCACTTTCCTGAGTCTTCTAATAATGTTTTGG
>NW_017729034.1:5721753-5722262 GCF_001723915.1 Gavialis gangeticus
CCCCCCCCCCCCCCCCCACATGCTCTATACACACATTTACTATTCAGTCCCTAAAACACCTTTGCAGGTTCAGTGTCTCTTTCACACAGATGGAGAAACTGAGGTCCAATAAGGCCAGGGGTCTCTGGCTGACTAGTGATTCTGAGTGACTCCAGTTCTGTGTTCAACTCAAAACACCTTAAGGTGGCCTGATTTCAGACATGGAGCCTCCACTCTCTTAAAAATCAGACCTCTTTAAGAGTGTCAGGCTGGGTACCCTGATCACTGAGCTAGCTCCAATCCACCTAGTTGCAGAACCAGAAGCAGCAGTCATATCAGGTTGGTGCTCAGCCCAATAGCACCAAGGTTAATGACCGTGGGTGCAATGTTGAGTGGATACAGCTATGCTGGTTCCAGGAACCAAGCAAGTATCTTTTCATGACACTGATGAAGCTGTGCAGACATGCCATCTTGTTCAGAGCTAGCCCAGGTACATACAGACCTGCATTGTGCCAGGAAGAGATACCCTG
>NW_017729034.1:5727262-5731882 GCF_001723915.1 Gavialis gangeticus
TGTTCAGAGCTAGCCCAGGTACATACAGACCTGCATTGTGCCAGGAAGAGATACGCTGAAAACCTGGACAAACTTTTGAACATCTCTGCCATGCTGATTTGACTGAAGACTTACCACGTGCATGACAGAGATGTAACTACTACCAAGGTCTCCAGATTTCCTTTACTATACTTTTAGACTCTTTCCCTGTGGACTTGGTCAGTCAAGGTCTCTCACCATCTTTTGTGCTTTAACAACTAACTATGATTCCTTTAATGATTAGTGAGCCAGATGACCTGCCATATAAACAGCAGAAGTTGCTTTCATTGGTGACAGATGAGCCAGGGAAAAGATCTGTTGTGGGTAAGCACTCCTAAGTTTGCATGCTTCCCTGTTCCCACTTATTTGCCCAACCTGTTCTGGATTCCTCATAGTAGTAGTTTTGAATTTATTTTCCCCTTGCAAGATTTCAGGTACCCTGCTGCTTCTACTCAGACAAGGAACATCCAAAGAAGAGCCATTTTCAAGTAGTTTGCCATGTATCATTTTGGGCGGAATATATAGAGATGGACCTGAAGACAATTTGAACAGCACTTAACACATGGAGACTTCTCTGAGTCTCAGCTCAGACACACAGTCTCAGGCTCAGGCTTGGATTTTGGCAACGATTTGGGGTGGGGGGGCAAAGGGTCAATACCCATGTCATGGAAAAGATGACACCTTGATGTTATTTTCGCTTTGGACTTTTTTGCTCACCCTTAGCTCTCAGCATTTGTTGAAGATGATGGAGAATGACCCGGCTAAAGAGCTACTTTGATATAAAACATATACTGACCTGGAAAAGGGTTGGGGAGTGTGGGTAAAACTCGCTCTAAAGGGGGGAAAAAAAAACAATAAGCAACATGCAAGTGAAAAGGAAAAACCACTTTCCACACTGAGCAAACAGGAATTATAAACCTGACAGCTCTCCCAGCCTGACATTGTATTAACTAAGGTTTCACATCCCAGAGCATCAAGCCATCAACACACCCTGGGATGCACTGGCAACAGGAAGTTGACGCAGATCTGAACAAGTGGTATCTGCACAGTAGGCGGAACCAAATGCCCACATTGAAACTAGTTACAGCAGAGGTCACACAGCCTGCTGCCACATCCAAACACCCCTATGTTGTCACAAATTGGGCCCACTTAGCTGCCTCTCCTGCTTAGATATAGCTTGTGACTGAGATGCACTTATGCAGCCTTACAAGTCAGCACCCTGACATGTACTCACTGTTTCCACAGCCTCTATTCAACACTGGCTTGTTTGTAATGCCCATGGACATGTCATGGACTATGCTGAATCCCAACTGGGGATGAATTTCCTTTGGCCTCTTACCTCCCCATGGCATATTTGAGGCAGAGGGAAGTTGCAGTCCCATCACAGCAGCCGTTTGTTTATAAGGCTGCTGCTTGGAGATTCTCTGTTACATGCTTGCACCATGATATTGAGACTTCTAGCACTGTGCATTGCTTTCCTAAAGCACTTCCCACTCCAGGATCCTAACCCCTGTACAGGCACTATGGGCTTTATCTCCAGGCTGTGCCCGGGTCCACTACTGAGAAGCAACCTGCCCCGCCCCCCTGTAAGGCCCACCCCATCAGCTCGAAAGGACTACAATTCCCTTGGAGCAGCCTTATGAGTGTCCCCAGTGCTGCTGCTCATGGGCTCTGCCTTGAGTATGCTTATTAGGGCACTCTTAGGGACCCCCTGAGGTCATATGTTGCCCCATTTCTGGGATATGGCATGTGCAGAGTGGGAATCAGTGGGAGCAGACTCCTTCACACCAGTGCTTCCAGGTACAGCTCAGAGGCAGTGCAGATGAGCCCTCAGGGATTAAGATTCATAACCTGTCAGAGTGAGGCACCCATTATCATCGTCCCATATTTACAGATGGTGCAGCTGATGCAGAGACTTGCCCAAGATCATATGGTAAATCAGTGGCAGAGCCAGGCACAGACCCAAACACTTGTGATGCCAGTCCCCTGTGCCTAGCTGGTAGCTCATTCTCCCTCCATTGTGTCAGCCAGTAGAGACTTAGAGATGGTAGGTGTCCAACTACAGGTTTTCCCACCCAGGGGCTGATGTTAGGTCATGGGTACACACATGCATGAATGTTCTGCCTACATTGCCAGACAGATGTGGGGTAGCTACTGGGCTAAATGAACTGACAGACACGATCTCCTTCTCCATTAAGATCATCTTTGATGGGAGATGAATTTTGCAGATTATACAGGTATAGTCACCATTCATTATTCACTTGGTTATCAACCGAACTCCTGCTATTCAGGGATTAACTCACTTTATATGAGACCCTGGGCTCAGAGAAGCTGTTCTGTGAATAGCCCGAGCCAATCCGAACGTAGCAGGTCAATTACATCCCTATGACAATGGTAGATCTCCTGCCCTAACAGCTCTAATGGAAGTGTTTGAGTCTGCAGCAGGCACTGGGGAGACTGTCTCTTGCTTGAAAAACACACAGCTAGCCTGGCCCTCAGTGTTTATGCAGCAACAGGGGACCATTGTTCTGCGAAAACAGGCTGTTGTGCTTGACATGACTTCCTTGTTATTTAGTTCAGTTAAATAACTCCAACCCCTTACCTGCCTCTTGCACAGCAGGCAGAAGACTGCACTCTGCAAGCACTTTAAAGTAAAAGCACTCCAGCCTCATTACCACATTGCTGTCTATTGAATGATTCTACCTCCATTCCCCTGGCTTGCCAGAACCACCCTCTCTGCTCCACCCGGGGCTCATTATCCAACCTGTCCTCCCCATAACAACATCACCTCACCTCACCTCATTATTCTCCCCGCTATGACAGTTCCTGTTAGAATGCAGGGCTGCTGGGTAAAAGGCAGGTTGCAGGCTGTGGACTGCCCAATTCACTTACAGCGACAGGCTTCAAGCCCCATCTGCTAAACAGCAACTATCATAAACTAATGTGTGCAGGAAGCAACCCATGGACTAGGAGCTGAGAGGAGATATGCGCGTGTGTACGAATTAAACCTGCACCCTTGCCTAGCCATGGATACATAATGACAGATTGGAAGTGCATTCTGATTCTTCAAGGAACACGCTCATTGTTGAAGATAGCACTGCGTGACCAAAATGATAACAATACTTGAAGTCTCTTGAGGATTCAAGTGGTGGAAACCTGCTTGCTGCTGCTTCTAATTGGCACAGGCCTGGCCAGCTGCCTCTTCTACTCCAGACCTGCTTATTCACAGGCGTGCTCACGAAGGATGCAAACTGGTGAAGAGAAGGGACCGCTGGGGTGAGCGTCTGCCATAAACCAGACAATGCAGCCAGCAGGAATGTGAGATGCTGCCAGTGCCTGTGGTTTTCTGCTTTATCCCAAATCAATGGGCTAGACCCTCTGAAGACATAAGTCAGTGGATTTGCACCAGCTGAGCCCTTGGCCCAGTAGGTGCAGAGACAACTTTTGTTTTGTTTCCGTTACACACTGGGATGTCTTTGAAACAGTTGTGTATGCGCATACAACTATGCATACACAACACATACTTGTATGCCTGCATGTGCTCGCTTGCCTTAAGTGTGTGCACCTATACACATCTGCCTACTTGCCTTTACATGTGCTCACGAATGGCTACATATTGTGTAAGTTTATGTTTATTCCTGGGCATCACATGGATTTAGGCACAAATTATTGCCTTGTTCATGCATTTACCCAAAGCCTCCTGCTAATTCTGAAAGGAAAACAAGTCCCTTCCTACAGGCTACATTTAGGACAAATGTATCCAGCTATGCTGACACTGATGCATCACCACTGTATTCTGTCAGTCTGATGTCCCTTGTCTATCCATGTGATCATTTTCCAAGAAACCTCTTGCAGCCTGGATGTTCTGGGATGGGACGTTTGCTGTCTTTTCCCCTGTCTTTTATCGCATTCTTTTCTATAAATTCCTTCTGTTTTGAACCTCACCTGACTCTCTTTCATTTTGTGGGATAGAAATGTTTGTCTTTGGCAAACTCCAGAAGTGATGAGTATAAATCTCTCTGGCTACACAGCAGGCAAAGATCCTGTGGGGTCCATTCAGGAAGATCACTAGCTCTTTAGTAATATATCTCAGCTCTTTATACAGCTCCTATCATCACATTAAGTCTAAGGACTTCATCTCCTGACTTTTTCATAGCACCTGATGTTTCTTGGAACATCAATCACCCCTATTTTCTCTCTCACTAAACTGTATTTTCAAATCATTTGGTGACTGCCTGTTAAGCCCTCCACCTCCGGCAAAGCCAAAAGCATCTGACTATCACCACCCTCCACCTATTTTACTGTTTTCTCACCATCTGTCGGTTCTTCAACCACTGTGGAGGCTTCAGGCACTGACATTCCATCTGCCTCACAAAAGAAACGTTGCCCTGGAGCGAGTTTGTTTCCTTTTTAAAAAAATAAAATCTTCCCCCTGCTGTTTTAATCAATCCAATTCCAGAGGAGAAAATCACTGAGAGGGATCGCACGCTGTACCTTGCAAACACATGCACTTGTTTGTGGCTGAGTGTGTGCAGTTGCAGTGTCTGAGCTGCATGACCTGCAAAGAGGTGTTTCTTCTTTGTTTTAAGCCAGGCTTGTGTT
>NW_017729034.1:5732008-5733579 GCF_001723915.1 Gavialis gangeticus
AGCCAGGCTTGTGTTTTTTTTTTTTTTTTTTTTTGCATCTTTATGATGGATAAAGGGTTGCCCAGAGTTGTTTTTATGGTATCCTCAGCTTTTTAAATCTGAGACATATCAGCAGTGGCAACTTTTGTCTCTTCCCACCTCATTTCTTCTACAAGAAAGGGAAGAGGGATTTGGTGAAATGTCAACACATGATTTTAACCAAGCTGTTTTCTTTCCACAATGTCAATGTGTCATTAATCTTAAATCAATGCCAATTAAAGAAATAAGTTTCACCACCAGTAACAACAACAACAACAACAACAACAACAACAGAGGATGATAACAATTCTTCTTCTCTCTGGTGCTGAATTTTCACTTTCTGGGTTCTGGCAATGTTATTGTTTTACAAGTTCTCTAGTCAACAGAGAGTTTTCCAGCTAGCATTTCTAAGGTAATAAAAACAAGCCAGGAAAACAATAAAGAAGCCCTAACAAATTAAAAGAGCACAGGGCTTTTCCTTGTACGCATCATAATAAAGCAAAAATTGTTAAAAGCTCAATTTATTTCATTTCTGCATTTCATTTTAAATGGTTTTCATGTCTGCCCTCCCCACCCCCCCAGCCACGCTTGAGTTCATGACATTCTTAATAAATTTATTCAAGGAATGAAGCTATTCACATGGATTCAGAGAACCAGAACTCCTGGGGTCTATCCTGTGCTCTGCTACTGACTGTATGACCTTGGGTAAGTCACTTCCTCTCCGCATCTCAGCATCCAACTGGTACAAGGGAGCATCATCCATCTCCCATTGATTTGTGATGTTAAAATATTCATTGGCTGTAAAACCTCCAAGATCCTCAGAGGCAAGTTGCTATAGGCAGAAAAAATGCTTATGGATGTGTTGCTGAGTTTTGATCTCAGACAGATTTTGTTTCAGGGAAGCAATTCAGTTCATCTGGAGCAGAGGAGCCAGCAGGGAGTGCCAAATTTAGAATGCAGCCTCAAATCACGGGTTCTAGATTTAGCATTTTTATCATTAACACTACTGAGACAGAAAAGCTTGGAGCATTCCATGCTGGTGTTCCAGGCTACTGCCTGAGATTTCAATTCCAATCCCCAGCAATTTCAAAAGGAAGGGGAGGAAAAGAAAACAAAACCCACTGTCAGACTGAAAACTTACCTTGTTTCTGTGATGGAATGTTTCATTTGGTCCAAGATATGTTCATGTCTTATATTACGATTAGAGTCACTGGCTTAACTAAATTGTGCTGTGGAACTCACCTTAGACTGGCAAAACTCCAAATTAAAATGTAAACAATGCAGGGAGCTGGTGAATGCAAATAAAAAAAAAGAAAAGAAAGAAAAGGCCAGGCTTCTCTCCCCTCCCTGCTATATCATTTTAAACTATTTTCCCTATTTTTTGGTTAGCCAGGTTTCCCCAAAGCATAAACCAACGTGCCTCTCACAGTGAGACCCACTGGTACCACTTGCCCTGTTTAGAGAGACTTTGATTCTTGTACAGTACCATATGTCCAAAGAAAAACAGCCCCCCCCCCCCAAGTTTTTCTTTGCCATTGCGCCCCTTTTTTATG
>NW_017729034.1:5733637-5755069 GCF_001723915.1 Gavialis gangeticus
CCCCCCCCCCCCCAGTTATTTCTGTGCATGTGGCCCCATTTGAATAGCTATATGCTCTTTGTTGCTATTTGTTGATGATGATCGCCAGCAAAAGAAACCACCAAGGTGGAAAATTTGGATCTAGCTCTCTATTTCAAACACTCCCAAGTTCTGGTAGGGATGGTCATTTGAAATCAGGCTTGATCCCTGATATACCTAGGAAAAGATCTACAAAACTCAGATCTTTTAAGCTGCCAGGGATTTGCATCTAGAGTCTGGGGATAAGCCTGCTTCTGGTTTTAGGGCCTGCGCTGGCTGCTGTTGAAATCTACAGAAGTACCTTCAAGAACTTCTAGTAAACTTGAGTCATTTTTATATTTCCTTGAACTTGTTTGACTGTTCACTTCTGCTCCTGCAGTCCCTGAAAAATGCAGTATGCCTCTTTACCCTATCTTGGTCTTTGCCTTTCATGGAACATCTCTTTTCCTATTTTATAGACTTCTTGCCATTTACTTCCTCCCTATTTTCAGACTCATTCATTTGGTTCTTTCCCAAGATCAACAGGGTCAACCTCTTTGAGGGAACCGTCAGGCTCCCACATTCTACCTCCTTATTAAAGGGGCGGTTAAAATAAACCATCTTAAAAATTACACACAGACAGACAGACAGACAGATAGATAATTTAAGCTACCTAATCACAGCAAGGAACGCCAATGAAAGGGTCATGGGGAGTTTGACTGTCAACCTTTGCTTATGCATTTGCATATGTTCTGCTCTGGCTATGAAATCATATGTGTCTCAGTTGAACTCCATTCCTGGTCAGAACTGGTGTTTCAGTTGAGTTTGACAGGTTAATGTTTTCCAGTCCTAGCACACTCTGGAGCATACTTACTGTACAGCAAAGACACAGACTGGTCTTTGTAGTGTTCCCCTCCCTGCTTCCATACTTACTGTAAAGGTATAGGCTGGCGTTTGTTACTCCCAGCTTGTTGACAGCCACGCAGGTATAGTTGCCATAGTGTTCTTCAGTGACATTGGCCACTGTCAGAGAGGACTCGGTCCCTGTGCTCTTGATCTCCAGGCCATTGGCACTGTTTATCCTGAGAAGCCAAGAAAAGAGATATGCCGTGTAATGTCATAACAGGGAGCAAGTTGGTTCCTGTCAGATGGGGGAAGAGGTAGATGAGAACAGGAGAGAGAAAGGAGGCAGATAAATGACCAGAGAGAAGGATGGATAGGTAAAGATGATGGGAAGCATAGGGGAGTGAAGGAAATGAAAGAAGATGAATGAAGAGTGAAAGAATAAAAAAAAATGAAAGCAGTAGATGAGGAAAAGGTGACAGAAAGAAAGGAAAGGAAAATTAAACTGTGGCAAAGGTAAAATGATACTAAGAGAGAAGGAAAAGAGGAAAGAATGGGTGAGTGAAAAAGGGGGATTTTATAATTAGCACTGGCCAAACCTTGGATACAAACACTGCATACAGTATACACTGCCTGGGAATAAGGTGGAAGTTACTGCCAAAGGCAAAAGGTAACCAAGATTCTGCTTTGAGTGGGATAAAAGTGTTTTGTATAAAATGTCATCTATTATGCTTTCACAAGCATATTTTAAAATACAAGTGTTGCTTTAGCTCGTGATACTGGTGGAGTTAAAATCCAGGATAGCAACCCCTATTTTTAAGCTAGTCAAAAGAAGCATTCAGGTGAAAAGGGTGCCTTCCTGGTAAAGGAAAGATTTGGATATCACTCCTTTAGGGTTTGGACACACGAGGCAGATCTACATGAAATGCTCACTGCACATTAGCTTAATAACCCTGCACAGTAGTGTGGCGGTTAAAAACCAAGCCATGCTAATAGCCTACTGCGCAGTGTTATTAAGCTAATGTGCAGCTAATGCGCAGTAAGGATCACAAAAAACCCCCATGAGCTGGCGCTACTGTGCAATAACTCTACTTACTGCACATATAGTTAGTACTTCATTAAGTACTAACCTAAATGTGCAGTCACTAAGACACATTAATGAATGCATAGATGCACCCACTATGCATTTACAATAGTATAATCATCCCTTCTACCAATGTAAATAAGGTGTGAGTCCTAAACAAATGTAAGTTCCAAGAATCCAGTGTAAAATCACCCTGGGGAGAATCAGAGGTAAAATGTGTATTGCAGTAGATTACTCTGATTTAAGTCTTGGGTGTTCACAGAAATCCAGGGTATAGGTGGATATTCCCTGTATGCAAGTAGGCTATTCCCTGTTCTCTGCCACCTAATGGTGAGGTACTGTCATAGCCACCTTGGCTAGGGGCAGAAATTCACATAAACTGGAATAAATGATCAGAAACCTGTTCAAATCTGTAACATAACAGAAGCTAAGTGCACATAAACTGCTTTCAAAATGGCTGGAACTGGTTTAAGATGAACCTGGATGGGTTTAGTATCAGACTTAACTGATTTAGGTTAAATTGTTTTATTCAACTTTTGTTCCAGATCTCCTCCAGATTCAAGCTAACTCACAGTCCCCCAGTATCCCAGAATGGTTTGCACCTCTCCCACAAACCATTCCTTGCGGGGTGGGTGGGCCAACCTTGGCCCAAGCAGGGAGGAGAGCTCTAGCCTGGCCCACCGCAGGCATGCGGCTGTATTTCTGGAGTCAAAAGCAAATGCCGGTTCACTTACTTACCAGTTCAATCTATGCAGCTTAGATTAACCTATAAAGATTGAATCAATTCAGCATTGGGCTTTTTGGCTGTCTGTACTTAGCCCTAGTCTGAGCAGCTATTCCCAGATGCCTACTCATTCTTCCCCTCTGGGTCTTGGTGCAATGCATACGTTATCACTGTGAATTACACTAAGGTAAACATAGCATGTATACAGGCCCTTTGACTGTTACCATTTCCTTTTCATATGCAGACAGATGGCTGCAGTGGTTCCAATCATACTGGCATGGAGGAACTTAAAGAGTACCTTCCCTTGCGTTTAGGTAGCTAGACTGTAATTACTCGGGTTGGTATTTGGTCACAGATCCAGGACCAATACCATTTCCTCCTGTGCAAGTGTCCTGGGTTGTGGAATACATAGACGTGGTCAGGACCTCATAGGAGAGAGAAGGAACCTTTGCTCCTTTTATCCCATACCAGGCAACTGGTGTGGCATTCAAATCCTGATCAGGCCTTCTTTGCTTAGCTAGTCTGACTCAATGAGATAAGATGTGAGTTTTTGTGTCTGTGATGCTTGTGTCTGGGGAGGAGAATGAGAATAGTGGCACTCTCTTGAGCAGTCAAAGGGGGAAGAAAAAGGTGGACAATGCCATTACCTAGTATCTTCTCGGTACCACTCAAAGTCAGGCGTAGGCACTGCTGATGCCTCACACTTGAGTGAGACTTGCCGTCCTGTAGCAGCTTCATTGCTCTTGGATTCTGTGATGGTCGGGGGGTCTGCAGGAAAGAAAACATGGGTTATTTCATATTCTGTCTCAGGTGTGAAAAAGCAGTGAACCTATCTGGGGGATGTCTGGCTCAAGCAACTTGTGGCTCAGGTGACAAGTGACTTGCACTGGTGTGGGACCACAGATACTGGCTGTAGGGAAGGTGACAGCTTTGGACTTCTTAAGTATAATCACTTCCTGAGTTCTTCCTGGGGCAGAGTTGTCCATGTATTAGTGCTGTGTCCATGGCACAGTGCAAATCTATATCAGAATGCATAAAGGCAAGAAGGCAATGTTAAAGTTAAATATAGAATTCATTGATTTCTTAGGAGGTGTTGGTTATAGCCACCTTGGCCTGAAGAAGAGTTTTGTGCCTGAAAGTCTGTAAAGAATTTTTTTCCAACTATTTAGTTGGTCTAATAAAAGATATCACATTTATCCAAAGAACCTTGTCTGATTTGTTAGAGCATTTCACAGGGTGTCCTTAATGCTTTGTTTGCATATATATTGTTGCATGGAGTTGTTAAAGAGCCAAAGAGGGGACAAAGACTTCATTAAGGACAAAAAAAAGCAGAGGAGGGAGGAGCATTCATTCACTAAACATGAAATCATTGTAGATATCACCACCACTTCTGACCTCAAAATGGGAGAAGCAAGGAATCAGCTTATGGTATTTGCACAGCAGAGAAGTAACTTTATGGTTTCAGACAGAAGGAATTCAATAAGAAATCAATCCCTTTGAAAATAAGAACACTTTTGAGCTATCTGGCAGTCAAGGTTCTTTGGGTAGTTCTATTGAGGTGTTCCTCCTTCAGGAAATTCAAGTCTGAAAGGTCAGGCCTAGTAAAAATTAGTCCGTGAATTCTGGAATTTCTTTGCTTTTCACCTTTCCTCGTGACTTCAGATTCCTAAGCAACACCTGCTTCATTTGAAGCCTGTGAATTGTGATCTTGACTCTTTGGAATGACTAGCCAGCCAGAAGCTGACCAGAAGCTGCAGTGCTTTACTGGGGAAAGATCTTGGTGCCAGCTAGTTATTAGATGGAGAGTCCTGAGAGTGAATATTTTAGTTGAACCAAACCCCAGGTACTCTCTGGACAGCTCCATTTCCCCTGGTTTACCACTGTTTGAATTGTTAAACAAACTTTACAAGGTAAAATGTGCTTTTCCCAATGAGCAGTTCTACCAGGTTCTTGTGGGAACTGGGAATCCAGCTGAGCTTCTGTAGCTTCATATTGAATCATAAATGCTGAAGTTCCTGCTGCTGGAACTCAGCTGACCATCTTGCTGATGCCTATGCCAAAAAAGACTTCAGACACTTGTCAGGTAGCTTCTTTGATATCTCAGAGCTAGCAGGAATGAAAATGGGATTGTGTCAGAGAAAGAAATCTGCCTGGAAGACATCTGTTTTTTAAAGCAATCAGAATTTATACAGTTTCTTTCCTGACTGTCATCCTAGTGGTATGTAGGACTTTAAGGATACTTTAATGTTCACTGGAACATAATAAATATTAATATGTGTTTGCAAATACTATCTTTCTAGGAAGGGCTGTGTGGTTCACTTAAATATTTTAACAAGGGAGGAAAAAAAAGGATCCTGTAGGGAGATATTTTCAAATATGCAGCCTGGACTTTCCTGCTCTAGCAGTATATCTTTCTGCTGTCTGCAGTAGGACAAACCATTTCTACTCCATTGAAGCCAGAGCATGAGATGAGTCATGAATCAAACCAATACTTTCCTGAAGACCTGAAAACTTCCCTGCAAGGTTTGCGCAGGCTCTAAGCATTCTGTGCTCTGATTACCAACCAAAAAGGACTCGGTCCCTCATTCCCAGAATTCTTCATATTAGCCATGCCGGACAGCTCTTTAAGAGGAACTTTCTGGGTGCGTCGCATGGCCTGAGCCTGCAATGCTATTCCAGATTGGCCGCTTTTCATATTTCATAGACATTAGGGCTGGAAGGGACCTCGGAAGATCATCAAGTCCATCCCCCAGCCCGAAGGGCAGGAAGTCAGCTGGGGTCATAGGATCCCAGCAAGACAAGCATCCAATTTTTCTAGCTAAGAAATGGCCAACCAATCAATGCTGAGTGCTGAATAAAGATTAGTTGGTTCCTGCCAAATGGGGGAAGGGATGTCCCTGAGACATCATAGAATCATGGAAAATTAGGGCTGGAAGGAACCTCAGGAGGTCATCTACTCCATCATGCCATGAAAAGCTGCAGTACTTTGGGTGAGTCCTCAAGAGGCCAATGTTATATTTAAACTTATCCTCAAAAAAGTAACTGGTCCTGGATTTATTTAAATGTATTGGCAGAGGAAGCAGGGAAGAGGGTTGCATCCTGGATTGTGCTCCCAACTCTTTATTGCTCTATGCCTCAGTTTTCCTATCTGTAAATTGAAGTGACATACTTTACAGAGGGCCTCATTATGTGAAGCACAGTCCATTGGGAGTTATAAAATGCTCTGGAAGGGACTAGTTAAGGCCAAGAAACAGATCAGTGAGTTGACACTGGCAGAACAATTTATTTGGTGTAAGACATTATTACTGCATGTGATATTTTCATAAAATAAATTACCAAGATATCTAATCATGCCAGACAATACTTCCACTTCCCACCTAGACTGCAGACTTCTCTCCAACCTTGAATATTCTGCATGCTGCCCATGCAACTCACACTGATATCAATGGCAGCTTTTCCTATCTTCTCAGCTGTCCAGCACTGCTATATCTGAGTAATAAATGCAGGGTTAGTGCAGAGTTATTCTGGACTAGGGAGATGCTTTATATCACATGGCAATGGATAAGAATGGGCATGCCGGTGAAATCTGTGCTAGGTCAGCATGGTAAAAATGCTTTCCTGTTGGACATTGACTGCCAGCAGGGATTTGGTTTGGCCTCATTATAAAGCTGGGGTTAGCTGGGCCAGATTTTGGTTCAAAATTGGGATTTGGGATCCAAAATTCAGGGATTTGGGTTCAGGGATTTAGATTTAGGTCCATCCATAAAGCAAATAACAGCTGACCTGAGACACTAACCAAGACTTGAAAGAAACCAGCACATTTTTTTCAGGTTGAAACGTGCTTGGAGTGCTCTGTCTGGAGTGGACTCCCCCTTGAATCCTGCAGTTGTGGTGTGTGTAGGGATCCTAAAGAGTCAAGCTTTCATCAGGAAGACTCTTACCAAGGTATTTCCAACCTAACATGAAACCAAGGTGAACTGGCAATTTCTCTAGAAAGTCTTCTTGGGAGATACTTGATCTGACTTGTACATCTGGGCTGGAGAAGATCCAGGGTAGATACAGTGGTGCAGACCTACCACCCTTTCAGTCAATGACACAGAAAAAGCAGCAGCCAGAGACTTTTTTTTTAAGTCCTTCTCAAATTGGGTAAGAATTCCCTGAATCCTTCCTCTTTGGCACCTTCCTTCTCTTCCCACTTCCATTCCCCACTGCTGTTGCCACTACTTCTGGCTGCCCCAAGGAGCAGGGGCAGGGGAAGAAGCAGAGCTCCAGAGTTGCTCCTGACTCCTTTAGCTGAGCTCTGGATGGAGCTGGGCTTAGGCCAAGACAGAAGAGGTTCCCTTTCCTTGCCTGGTCCCCCCTGGCAGCTCCGCAGCAGGCATGGGGGAAGGAAACCTGTCCACTGCTGCTGCTGCCACCACTGCAGCTGCTGTCTCAAGCCAAGTCTGGCTTCATCTGCAGCCCAGGTAAAGTAAAGCAGGAGCAGCTCTGGAGCCCCCACCCCATGTTGGGTCACCCCCCCCCTCAACCCCTCTTGGGTCACCTGGGGGACAGTGACAGCAGTGGGAGGGGAAGGGAGAGGGGGAAAGGAGTAGATGGGAGGGGAGGGAATGTATTGCTGAGTATGGAGAGGAAGGGAGGGAGGAGGGAAAGTTATCTGCTTGAGAGACTTAAGAAGAAATCCCTGATGCTACTCCTGCAGTGCAGTCTGCTCACCCCAGAGTAGTAAGAAGAGACTGGGAGCTGAGGTGTAGCCACCTCTGCAATGTAGGTCACTGTTCCTGCCTCCCCCTCTCCAAAATCCTGGATCCATCCATGCACCTGGGAGAGGAGTCTGACCATCTGTTGTGGCAGAGCAGGTTCTCACAAGAGTCCTTCTTCTGAAACTGGCAGCTCTCTTGAGCAAGGAAAAAAAAATCTGCTTGTTTTTACAATAATACAATGGAGTTCAGGAGCTTTGGCCTCAGGAAAAATCTTCAATCCCTGTCCAGCTATGACCTCTTAGCCAGTGATGGTAGACATTTTTCTCTGCCTACATGGACAAAAATGCTCTACTGTGGTCATTAAATAGGAAAAAAAAGTTTTCACCTTTAAAACAAAGGGAGGGGATTGGGGGATGACAGGCGTATGGCAATAAGAGAAGATAATGCATGAAATGTCCTACACATGTGCATAGAGCTATGGATACTTGGAGGCAGATGATTCATTCATTCCAAGTCTACTGCAGCAATGTAACATAGAGTTTAGAGGAACTACAGGTGGCAAGTACTCTAGTGGGACCTGTGAGGAGGATGTTTCCCCCTGGGCATCCCGAAAGGATCACACAGAAGGTCAGTGCCAGGGCAAGGTATGGAACACGGCTCTTCCAGGTTCTAGGCATGCACCTGTACCTCTGAACCATCCTTCCTCTCCTGGCAGGCAAGGATAATATCCTACAGGCTTGGGGCTCTCTCAGTCTTTTCCCCACTGTCATTCTGCCCCATTGGGCCACAGTCCTGTCCTGTGCTATTGCTCAATCTTCATATAACTGTGGTGAGTCATAAAGGACACTTTTGAGATGTAAGTGTGAGCTGACTTGGAAATGTTCCCATTGCTAGTGTCTTGAAGAATTTCAGCTTGTATGGGAAGGGACCGCTCTCACCATCCAGTAGGGATGTCAGTGGTATTTCTGCATCAGCTATAATGTGTAGGGACTCTTGATCATCTTGGCTGGGGAAGCCAAGCTTTAATTCTGAGGCTGACAAATGGCGATTAACCATTTGGTGTACTCCTGTAACATGAAGGGATGGCAAGGGAGGCTGTATTTTCATTCTGTTTGTGCAGTACCTAGAACCATGGGGACTTGGTCTATGACAGGGGAGATGTTCATGCCAAGAGAAGCCTAGTGACTTTGAGTCGAAGTATATTCCTGCAATTGTGGCTGAATGTTGTATGCTCCATTATATCTGTGATTGGCAATGTACAGACAAAGCAGCTTCCTGAGGCAATTTTTAAAAATCATTTCCCCAGCCCCCCACCAGCCTTGGGACTTACATGGCCGCTCACACTATGCAAGTGAGGAAGACAGGGGAAGTTCTATGTTGAAGTTGGGAGGGAAGGCCAAATGAACGTGATGGATTCTGTGTAGCCACCGATGGACTTTTCTTTTAATTATTATTAGATCTGGTCAGAAGTTGGAATTCCTGTTTGGGGTAATACCTGAAATTTTGACTTTTTTCCTCTTCTAAATTGCATCACATAATAATAACAAAATATAATACTATGCTGTGCCATGGTATATCCTATTATATCCTATTATGAATTGACATAGTATAATAGTCAACAGTATATGATACATTATGACACAATTTTACATCATATCATATCACATATATCATATCACATCATGAGACTGTGCTGATTGTATTGAAACAAATTCTGAATTGACATATCCATTTCTGACACGAAAATATATTATTCTGGAAAGTTTCTACTAGTTCCAATTGCTTTCATTTGTGCTAAATTAATTCCTTTTGATGCATACATTTATTCATTTAGGATAATAAAATGATTTGCTTAGGCATGTGCCTCCACATGGCAACGGATTGTTTATAGATATTTCCCCCAAATGGTATTCTTTATTAAACAATTCTAAAAACAATGCAAGCTGTGGAGATGAGAAGTTACAATGTACGATGCATTTAAATGTGGCTCCCACATTTGAAAGCCAGGAGAGATAGCCAGGTAAATCTGCTGGGGTTGTGCTTTTTTGGGGGGGGTGGTGGTTGGTAGGGGGGCCTCTACATATTACTTTAACTGGTTAATTGTGCAATTAATTTACAGTAGCAACATGTGCAAAAAAATTTTTATCAGGCCATGAAAAGATCCATCCAGCTTTAAAGTTAGAGCTGGAAAATGTGTAATAACTTCATAGCTGTTTTTTATCCAGCTTTAATTTGCACTTGGGGCACTACCATGGCTGTATATTCTGCCAGCTGTGGGACTTTCAGCTGCAGAAGCTTGCTACTTGCCAATGCAGTGGGAGCCTTGGATGGCTATTCCAAGCTCCCCCTACACTGGCAATAAGGCATGATAGGATCTGATGTTGGATCCCACAATCACACCTGTCATGCATGTGTGGCATGGCAGGAGCCATGACTGTGTAGATTGTACATTGGATCCTAGCATGCCTTTACCTGAACATCTAGAGAAGCCCTTACAGAGTCACTAGGGTGCAGACATAAAGGATATGTCTACATGACATGATGCAGTGTGCAAATTCCTGTGCTAGTTCTAAACAAGAAACAGGGTAAATTATCGCATGCTGAGATCTGTGTTGCTGCAGCTAGCCTGCTTTAGGTACCTGCATTAGCTCGTTTAAAGCCAGCTCAGACATCTGTGCGCCACACTGTAAATTACAGTGTAGACACATCCAATAAGTGTCATCCAAGACACGCAACAGAGCACAAGAGACAACTAACCACACAGACTAAGAGAAGGAAGAACATCTAGAATTACATGTTAAGTACTATGCCATATCACTTTATAATATCACCATGGATGGATCTGAGTCACAGGCCAAACTATCCCATGAGCAAGGGTAGTGTGTTCCCAGTCAGTAACTGCTTATGAACCATTGGGCACATGGGCACGAACCACACGTTAAGTTAATCATGCCCCTAAACGATGACAGCCAGTAGAATAACTGTGCTGCAGACAGACACTTAACTATTTTCTTTGTGTGTGTAGGGTCTGTGTTGGGGTACTTTATGTGAGAAAGGGTAAGGTGAAGCACACCCATCCTATCCCATTATTCATGGACACCATTTATCCTCATGCCCCCAGCAACCAAATATATAAGTGAGACCTGAATAGGCCCTTTAGTAGAATGGGTTTCAGCTTATGCAAGGATGCTGAATTAGTTTAAAGAAAAGTTTAAGTAAGTTTAATGGAGTCAAGTTTACACTTCACACCTCACTCCTAAATCTGGCTCTTGATAATTTCTCTACCCCTGGCTTTTTGTGAAAGCTTCTTTTCACAGTATGGTTCTCCTGAACATTAGTCACTAAAGCCTCTTCTCTAGTAAGAAAAGATAGGAACCCTCACAGACACTCTTTCTACATTGGTCACTAAGTCAAAGGAAGTCTTGTTGCCTTGGGTGGGTCTCCCTTTGATTTCAGTGTAACCCGTGCAGGTCTATCCAAGGGCAGAAGTGTCCCTCTTATCTCCTTTGAACAGAATCAGGGCTCAGGGCTTGGGATGTCAGCATTATTTTCAATCAGATATGACAACTTCTCTTCCTCCTGCTGCCATCATCTGTTCACTGCCACCTCCCCTTGCCCCCAGCATGGTGGCAATGTACTCACAGTTCACAATGACCCGGACTTGCTTGACATCTGCGGAAGAGACCTCATTGGCAGCTTTGCATTCGTACTTGCCCGACTGCTCCCGCGTGATCCCGAGTATCTCCAGGTACTCTTCCTCACCTTCAAATTCTTTGCCTGAGAAAAGGAAAATATATCACAGGATCTGGTTAGGGGCATGGATTTGGATGGTTACATCATCTGAGTAACTGTTAGACAAGGATCCATGAGCCAATGATGGGCCAGAGGTATTTGAAAACTCTCTCAGTCACCATAGCATGAGAGACCTGATTTTATTCCACCTATTGGGCATCTATGTGTGATCCTCTTCCACCAAAGGAACATTAATGTGCCTACTTTTTAACCTGATATCATGTTAATCTTCAGGCTAAGTCACAGGGAACACTGATTGGGAAGAGGGACCTCACCACCTGCTGCATAAACTGTTTTTTAGGGACTACAGCAGGGTGGAATGGAATCACACATAAACACCTAATAAGTGAAAGTGGCTTTGGTCCTTAGTGGCTTATTTTTAAACAAAAACTCAGATTCTAAAGCACCTAAAGGAATGGTGCAAGAAGCAACAACAGGCTGTGCAGCACATACTGGCCCAAATGGGGCCTTGGGGCTGGATGAAATGCCATCATAGGAGCAAAAACCTCAACATGCAAGGGCAGAGTGGGCATGTCTATCCTGTGTCTTGAAATAGACTCACCCCCAGAATACCCTGCCTACCCACTCCTGTTTGTATGTTTCCAAAGCTGGAAATGTGACAGTAAGATCACTCTGAGAATGTCTTCAGTAACTGTTTTCAGGTACGCTAGAGACCAACATCTTAAGAGTTAATTGCTGGGGGAGAGCAGTGGAGGGAGGGAGGGGGAGTGTGCAGCACTGGGTCCACCAGTGCATTTCTTGGTTTGGAGCATGACAGCAAGAGTAGATGGTAGGGCATGCTGGGAATGTCCTGATCAGCACATATTGGGGACACGGTATGGATATAACATCGAGTCCAACAAGCTGGTTGTTTAATGCTACTAGTTAGCTGAATTGTAATTGGTTCTGTGTTAGCTAAGGTTCTCATGAGCTGTGGCATATTGTACCTTGCAGTCCATAGGCTAGAAACAGTCATGACAATCTTTCTTTGGTTTTGGAAAATGGAAACTTCCAAACCAAAGTGTGACTGATCAGAATAAGCTACAGGTAAACACCTCCACATTGAGAGGAACTGAACTCCAGAATGTATCATTTGATTCACAGAAACCAATAATCACTACAAACCCCGGTTCTGATGTATTGATAAAAATGACATGTTTAAATCACACTCAAAACACTGCTCTAAAAACTGGGATATAGAAGAAGCGCATGGTTAGAGCCAGGCACTGTGTGTCAGGTGATAGGAATTCTGTCTTTGGCCAAGCCATTGTTTCATTATGACTAGGGACAGATATTACACACAAACCAGCTTAAGTGATCAGAAACTGGTTTAAACCTGTAACAGAATGCAAGTTCAGTGCACACAAACCAGTTTCAAAATGGCCGAAACTAGTTTAAGATAAACCTGGTTGAATGTCGTATCAGACATAACTGATTTGAGTCAAACCTGTTTATGCAATGTCTGTCCCAGACCCCTTCCTCATTTAAGGTAAACCAGAGTCCCCCAGCATCCCAGATGCTTTGCAGCCCTGGCTGTGCTGTCTGCTCCAGAGAAGAGGGCTGACGCTGCCCTCTGCTCCCTAGCCAGAGCTCCGTCAAAGACTGCAGGCACAGCAGGGTCTGCCTGGCTTCCCCTTGCCCCTCCCCACCTCCCCACTGCTCACAGCTCAAGCAGAGATCCCTCCCATCTTCCACAGTGCAGACCCCCAGCCCCATAGACCCTAGGCATGTGGTATGCTAGCTAATGCTGAGAGGTGTCTGTGTGTGGGTGTTTCCAATTTTCCTGGGACTGGCAGATGGAACAGTGTTGGCTTAGGGCTCTTTGGAGCTAATCAACAGGTCGGCTAGTAATGTCCCACCCTTCCTTACTTGGAAAAAGCTGTTTGAGAAAAGCTTGAACTAATGAAAGAGGCTTTTGTTTTGTTGATAGGCTGATAAATGCTCTGTTATCAGCCCCCTGCTGGCTCCCTCGCCTGTCAGGTTTGCAGACAGTATGAGGAAGCAGGGAGAAGGAGATTGAAAAGCTCATTATCATCAACAGATGCATGCATTGCATACCCCACCTTTGCCTCAGGGTGCTAATCAGGGGGATGGGGTCTGGCAACACTTCTGCCCTTGAGCAGTGAGTGGGAAAAGCCTGGGACAGTGCAGACAGGGTGAGGGTTTACACCCCTCTCTAATCAGAGCATCCTGCCGGGGCCTGGCCATGCCCCCCCTCAGCTCAGCACTGTAGAAAGGAAGGGAGGGCTGCTCTAGTGCTGCCCCCTCCACCCACCTGGCTTCTAGCCTGAGCCACTGCAAGCACATGCCTACATTTCTTCAGTTCAGAGGTCTGTGTGGTTGTCTGTATGGTTATAAACCGGTTCAACCTAGGCAAGTTAGACTAACCTGCAAAGATTGAATCAATTCAGGCTCAGGCTTTCTGAACGTCTGTCCCTAGCCTATGTGACCCTGGGTGAATCATTCCACTGCTTCATGATTCATGTTCTCCTTCTGTGAACTGTGGCTAATAATGCCTCCCTTTGACCCCAGCAAAAGAGTTTGTGTTCACTGTATGCTCTGCACACTGAGGTTCCTGTGGGGAGGGTGCAATAGAAGCATAAGGATTAGCCTATTCACACAACTTCTCCAGAAATTAATACACAACTCTTTCTTGAAGGACAGTGAGGTGGTGATAGGCAGCATTGCAATGGGAAAGAATTCTCCCACCTGAGCAGGGCACCAGCACTGCAGAAGAGTTTGCAAAATGAATATCATAGGCAAAGAATATCACAGGTCCAACCTTATTTCTACATCCCAAAGACCATATTCTCAGAAGTCCTCAACACCCAATAACTCCAACATAGAGACTTGAGTGGCCAGAATTTCAATGAAACACAGCATTCCCAAGATATTTTTGTTCTTGATGGTGGGTGGTGATTGCAGAGTACTTTTGAAATTTCAGCCACTTCATCTACATGCCTGAATGGGCCAAAGTGCTTTAGAAGCCTCATCCACAAGTTGCTGAATACAGTTCAAATCCTGTCTATGCGGACAGGGCTCTAATGTCTGGTTCACAAGTACTTGAATGGCAAAGACCAATCTCAGGAGCAGTACTCGCTGGAGAGACAGCATCACCCCAGTGCAGAGGCCCAAGTCTTCTGTGATATATTCACCAAAGTATGTTAACCAGTCAGACTGGCCAAGCTCAATGAAGAAGTAGAGTGCCAGCCAGATCCTATTTGTCTGGCATCAGGGAGAAGAATGCTGCGGACTGATAAGTCTCTTCAGAATTTTATCCCTTGCACTTCACTTTTAACTGATTGGCAGCCTGCAAACCCACCCCATAGGGAAAACAATCCCCATACTTGGATCTCTTACTCTGCCCACTGGAAATGGAATCCTCCAAAGTGAACAAGCTGAGATGTGCAAAACCAGGAACTCTATCCAATCCTGGCTGGATTTTGGAGGCCTTGGAATCAAAATACTCTGTCTCAAGCCAGTCTCTGCTTTTCTGGAGGCCTGGCATTTTATTTTCAGGCCACACTGCCACTGCTGCTGAAGGAATGAGGCCTCTAATGGATGACCTGCTTTGTGCCGGTGATGTCCTTCACTAGGCAAAGAGGACAAGCAGTCTCCTCACACAAACCCCAGTTGTGCATTGAAAACTTTCAGTGGAAAGAAATGTGGGGTGGGATTTCTACTAATGCTTAGCATGGGCCTAATTCTGCTCAATGGGACAGGAAGGCATTGATAGTGCTCTTATCTCACCTACTCTTCAGCAAGTTGCAAGTGTTTTTCCTGAAAAAGGTGCTTTGTGGCTATGGTGAGTGAGACAGATTGGAAAAAGAAGTGCTTTTGGTACTTTTGGAATAACTACTTTCTTGCAAGCACAGGAGACTGGACCCAGGGGCCCAGGATGCCTCTTGCAATTTTATAAACTCAGAGAAATAACAGGGCAGCTTGGCATCCTGGAAAGCAGTAGTGCACAGGGTAGTGGCAACTCCCAGCTGCTGACAATGCTGGCAGAGCCAACCAGCAGCAGTAGTGCCTGTTATTTCCAATGCCTCCCTGCCCCAGTCACCCCACATTAGTTACATTACATACACCTTTGAATGGGGGTTTAACCATTGGATTCAATGGGAATGGTGCAAAGTGCTTTTGATAATCGAACCTAATTTAACTTTTCCATGACAGCTCTCACTCCCTTTGTTACAGCACTCCCAGCTGGAAGGTGACGTGCAGGGAAAAGTAATCAGTCACCAGAAAAAAAAATATTAACAAATGGAAGGTTAAAAACTAATTTCCTCTACTTTGCAAACAATTTGCCTTGGTGTTGTCTTGTTTGCATAGAGGCTTTATTCTAAGGAGGACCCTCTTCTTGTGTGAGGTGATAGAGGAGTTCCTGACGAGTTCCCAAGAGGTTCCTATCAAAAATGGGCTGCCAATTGGAGCTGAAGGCTGGGGGTGACTTCCCAGGGCCGCTTCTCTGGATGCTGCTAAATCTGCCTGTGAGGAGGACATATCCCTGCAGCTCAGAAAAAAATACTCTGGGGACATGAATACTTTCCTAAATTTCCCAGAGGAAGAGATTTCTGGGCACCTCACAGTATCTTGACATACACACACACAATGAGCTCCACATCCTCTCCAGCAAGAATGCTCTCAGGAACAATGTATAGGTTTCCCTCGATTTATACGGGTACTGCATATGCGAATTCGCTCTTATGCAATGACCCTTTTTATATCCAAAATTTATTATATGCGAGGCAAATTCTCTCTTATGCGATCAGCATAGGCACCACCCCTCTCAAGCAGGTAACTCTGTAGGGGGAGGGGAAGGGGCTTTGGGGCTGGGGCCCCACTCAGCCCAGCCCCTGCTGCAGCTGCCCTGGGAGCGGCCGATGCCAGATGCCTGCAGCCGCTGGGCTGCACCATGCCCTGAACCCACCGGGGCGCCGCTTGTCCCCACTCACCCCAGCCCCTGGGCTGTGCTGTGCCATAGTGCAGGCAGGTGGTGTTGACTGCTCCTAGGTCTGCTCCATCAGGAGCTGGAGTGAGTGGGGACAAGCAGAGCCCCAGGGGGTTCGGGGCACGGTGCAGCCCAGTCGCTGCAGGCAGCTGGGGCTGGCTGCTCCTGGGGCCGCTGCAGCTGGGGCTGGGGTGAGTGGGGACAAGTGGAGGCCCGGGGCTGCAGCAGGGAACAAAGCAGAGGGAACTGTTAGCGGGTGCCAGGTGTGGGACGGGGAGGTGCAGCTCTTGCTGCTGTGCACACCGTGGGAGGGCTGTGAGCTGGGGGGCTGCGCTGGGCTCTTCCCAGTGCTCGGGGTGGGCAGCAGCACTGGAAGGGGGGATGCTGCCATCCCAAAATTTGCTGTAGCCTCCCCATACTGCCCTTCCAGTGCTGCCGCCAAGCGCCAGGAAGAGCCTGGTGCCGCCTGCAGCGGCAGCCTGCTCTTGTGCCGCATGCAGATCCAGGAGCACACACCTCGTACCCACTCACAATTCCCTCTGCTTCACTCCCTGCTGCAGCCCTGGGAGTGGCGGACGCATTGCGCCGCACCCTTCCTCCCCCTAGTCCCAGCCTAACTCCCTCTCTCCCTCACCACTGTGGGACTGTATCCCTATTTCTTACATTGTAAACTGGGTTCCCTTTATGTGAATTAGATTTATGTGCAGCTTTCCGGGAATGCATGTACCGCATAAATCGAGGGAAACCTGTATCAAACTTTTCAGCACAGAGTAGATGAGTAGTCAATTTGCCCAGAAGACCTGTCTGGTAAAGTATTTTTGTTTAACCAGTAGAACAAAGGAACAGATCAACCTAGCCCCTCTTTCTTCCCACCACTCCCTCCCCCATTTTAGGATGCCTCCCTTTCCCCCTCCATGACACAAGATTTTGTTCTCCAGATTATCTCCCTCTATCTAGATTAAGTCCCTAAATGCCAGTGATTTGCTCCATGCATTCAGTTACTCTGAACTGCAACCCAAACCCATCCTTCCTGACTGCAGCCATGCACTCTACAGGGGCAGCAATTTTTCAAACTGCACATCCACAACAGAAGGTGTGGTGATATCACAGCCATGAGAGGGCAAAGCCTGGCATAGTCACAGAATGTCAGGTTCTGGTATCTTGGCCAGCCTTGTAGAGCTGGTGCTGCACCCTAGCAACCGGATAAGGTGGGCACTATTAGCTCCAGCTGAAATGGGTCAGTGGAGAGTCCCCATTAGGGTAGGTCTACACCCTGGCAACAGCAAGCTTAGTCATGCTGCAGATGCAATGTCTCCCATTCCAAGCAGCTGCTCTTGAGCATCCCAGAACTTCAAGTCTTGAGCATGGCACCAGAGACATCCTCACTGCCTCACTGGGGTTGCTGAGCAGAGTGGATGTGTGTGGGCAAGGCTTATTTCCTTGGAGGCATGACTAAGCTTTTTGCCAGCACAGTGTAAATATGCCATCTGAGACAGAAGGGGCTAAAGGGCAGGGGCATTCATTGGAGAGGCAGCATATCTGGATGTGGTCAAGTCTGGGTGCAAACACCAGCAGGAATGTTACCTTTGTCACTGTGTGGGTAAGTGGGGGCCAAACTTTCTGACTGGTGTGCCACAAATTAGGTCCCACACCTTCCCCAAGGTCACTCAGAAACCCTTCTACCCCTGATCTGCTGCTCTGCTTTCTGCTTCCTGCCCTATCTGCTGCTGTGTTGCTTGCCCCTTCCCCAACCCACTGTGTGCCACAGATAAAGGCTGCCTTTAACACTTGTGACACATGTGCTGCAAGTTAGCTGCTGTTGGTGTAGGTCATCAACATAAGTTGATGGGCAAACATGGACAGTCCCCCTTGCTAAGGGATGGCAGCGTGCAGACTCTAGTAGGTGGAAGGGTGGGTATGCTACCTGCTTATGGCCACCCAGCCTATTGCCCTTAGCTCAGGATGGCTCCTTACAAGTGCCTCCTCCCCATTGAGTCCAGTGAGGCTAAGAATTTTCTCCAGATTCTACCAATTTTTGTCTGGCTCAGATTTAAATCATCCCAGGAATGGGGCTTCCACTGCATCCTTTGCAGAAACAGTTCCACAGACAACACAGTTAGCTTTAAACAGTTCTCCCCTACCTCCTAGCTACGTCCCCACCTATAACCCCCAGAAACTCCTGCCCCTTGGGGCTTATCCCCTTCATGTTCTCCAAGACAGATGGCTTATTATCACAGCCCCCTTGAATATTGCTTAGCCAGGCTGTACATATGCTGTAGCTCTTTTCATCCATCCTCATAAATGAGGAGCAGGAGCTTCCTGATCTGGAGGATGGAGATAGGGAGTAGGGGGACCAGCAGGCTTAACAATCAAACCAACAGGGAACAATCCAAAGCAGAGAGTGCCAAGGGCCTACAGTTGCCGGGAGCTGGTGGAGGCTGTTCTGCACAGGTATCCGCTGCAGATAGCTTTGGTGTGTGGAAGAAGCAGCCTTTGAAGGCATTCTTGCCTCAGCCAGGTTCGCCGTCCCTTTGCTTCCTAACAGCACTTGCTAGAGTAGCTGGCAACAAAAACCACCCCCACCTCCCCAGCATTAGCCTGACTGCAAACATGCCTCCACAGCTGCATGAGTCCACATGCACACTCCCCAAAGTACAAATTATATACAGGGTGCGAGACCCATACACTCCTAAGTCCACTTACACACCAAGAAACACTAATATACAACCCCTTCCAGTCACATATACAACCCTTCCAACCGCCACAGCACAACATCACATACATCCTCACAGCATCCCTCCCTCACATATTTATACATATGCATATCCTACTTATTCTCCCCCAGCTCTTCCTTTCTATACATTTATTATCCAGACATACAAACATAGAAACCCACGCTCACATTTTGTATTCACAGAACATCCAGTCAACAGCAGCAATGGAAGTGTGTTCAGCTGTGTGCTTGAACAGTTTGATCTTTACTCATCATATACTGTACCCTCCAGTTTCCAAAGAGTGTGCTACCTGCAGAGACCAGCAACCATTTTGTGCTCAGTGCTAGGCTGTCCAGGGGGAGTCACAAACCCTGTACTCTCTCTTGTATAGCCTTGACTGTAGTGCTTTTGTTTTATTGTGTTGTGTTCTCAAAATGAAATAAAGTTCACACTCACTGAAGGTATCTGTTTGCATTGGGTGTATGGCAAAACGGATCAGAAATCCTATTTTTTGTTTGTTTTCTTCAGTACCTCTTTGTAGTTGTGAGGAAGGGAGACCAGAAAGAGCTGTGGGACCATGTCAGGCCCTTCTGTCTAAAAAAGATGCCAGGGAATAAAAAGATTGCAAATCAATAGATGCCATTTGAAGTTTTTTTGTGGAAACTTCTCATGCTGAATGGAGGTTTTTTGTTCTCTCTGCACTTTTCATTTATCAGTAAGGTCTTGCTCACCTAACTCCTTTCTTCCCTGTGCACCTTACCTTCCCTAGGAACATACTTCTGAAAAACAAAAATAGCTAAGGGAGTCTTTGACACCATTTTCTTGCATTACCTCCAGCTGGGATTCTTTTTTTTTTTTCATTTGAAACTTTGAAGCTTTCGTTTAACAGCCCTCATCTCCTCACCCACCACAGATTCTTCTGAGCTTGGCATTTTTATCTGTCCCCTAGTTGAAGAGACTTGTTTTCAGTAAAGAGATCAGTGGAAAGTAGCAGATGGTAGATGGTGAAAAGGAAGGCACGTGCTGTAATGCTATGAGGAAGAGGAAAGACAGAAAACAAGCACAGCATGGCAGGTGGGGGCTAGGAGGGAAGTAGAAGATGGTGATGGAAATGGATGGAGGAGGAGAAAGGAGTGAGTAGGGAAGGGAAGGGGAAAAGAAAAGATTAAGAGGGGGGAGGGCAGCTGGGAGAGAAATGATGACAAAAAGGGAGGTTGGGAAAGTGAAAGGTTCAGAGATGGAAGGAGAAAAATGGAGACAGGTTGCTGAGAGAGAGAAATGTACCAAGATAGAGAATGAGTGAGAAGGATGGAGGAGGAGACAGTGACAGACAGAGATGGAAAGAGGGAAACATGTACTACACAGCAATTCAGAGTGCACTTTTGTGGAAAGGGAACAGTAAAATATCAACTGCTGGAGGGGTAGCAACAGAGGGGTCAAATGCACTGTGGCAAAAATTGCTCTCCTTAAGCAATGAGGCACAATGGGGTGTTTATTGTTTAAACTGGCCTCATGCCTCTCATACCCCTAGGTCCGTTGCTGTTGCACAGAAACCAGAGAGACTAGCACAGTGCCAGCAAAGACTCCAGTCTGGCTCTGGCTTTGCAGATGAGAATGAACCAGACCAAGAGGAAAAACCCTGGCAATGATTTTCTCTGGCCTTCACAGGGACTAGGCTTATCACTCATCATGTTTTCTTTCTCCCTGTGCACAGAGTCAGCTACTGTGGTTCTGGATGGGGTCTTAGTGTGAGGAGTGCCCCTGCTTCTCTGGGCTGGTGCTCACTAGCTTGAGTTGATTGCCTGGAGATCTTTCTTGAGGGATTCTCTCTAAATCTCTCCCCATCTGGCACTTCAGTCAAACCTTCTTGGCTGTACGGAACATATTCCGGTTGAATTACAGGACATGGTGGGTGCTTATGACAGGGATTAGCACTGACAGAAGGAGCAGTAAGGAAGATCCACTGAATGTTAGTTCACCAGTTAGGCTTGAGAGGCAACAGGACATGCATGGTATGTCTGACATGTTTGACTGGACACTGCCAGTTCGGTAATATGAAAACATGCCATCATCCAGCCCGCAGATGTACACCCAGCTTTTCAGGTACCAAACTCATTCAGACACATGAGACACTAACTACCCATTATAACAGCCACCAGTGGGTGGCAGGATGCAGCAATTCCTCCTTTGAGATGCCAGTCAACTTTCAGTAAATTCTGAGGCTTCCAAAGAATTGCTGTTTGAATGACTGGAAATTTTGAAGCACAGTGCAGGGCAAGCTCCACCCCATCAAATACAAACTCAGCAAACCTCATAGCTAGAAAGAACAGAAGCTACCAGCTGAAATGCATGCAGGATAGCCTCTTCATCAGCACCCCTGACAGAGATGTCTTCTAAATAAAAGGAGGTTATGGGCCAGTTTTAGCAGCAACAGGACTCACAGGTTCCCTGAACAGCCCATCTCTCTTTAATAAATGGCCACTACCTGGCACTATGATCATTGATCACCTACGTACTTGATCAGCAGAGGGCAGTATTGCAATAGGCAAAAACCATCAGAGTGAGAAGTGTGTGTGTGTGTGTGCGCACACGTGCATGTGTGTATGTGTGAAAACGGGGGGGGG
>NW_017729034.1:5755351-5757892 GCF_001723915.1 Gavialis gangeticus
GGGGGGATGGGAGGAGGAGAATGGTAGTGGGAGTTGTCTAAGGTCAACCCAAAAGTTATGTTTGATCAGAAATGAATCTTGCATTTTCAGGTATTATTTTCCTTCATTTCTGGAGATTAAATTTTGCTCCAATCCAAAACAAACCTCACTGTGAAACAAAAGTCCAAGTGCTTTATTTTGAAAAAGTTGAAATGAAATGGTATGCGTTTTTTTCTCCTTAACCAACATCATTTGCTACTGAAATGGTCTTACTGAGTGAATAGATTATTCTCTCACAAAATTTACCCTGGTCCTTGTATCAGTCTGTCAACATAAGTGGCCCATTGTCAGAACTGCAGCATTATGATTCCTTCCCCCAAATATTATATGATGCAACACAAGCTCATGATGACATCACCATCAAATACCATAACCTAGCACTATCACAAAGCAAAAGTCACAGCATCATGACACAAATGCCATGACATCGACAAACTCCATGCTGTTGTCATCATCCTCCCAAATTTATTGTGCACCAGTTCTTTTGGGAGAAGGGTATTTTACCTCCGAGTGTGGAAGCTCTCTTCATGCAAAGAGATCATAATGGCAGCCATAAAACCTCTGAGGTAAGGTGGGGTAGACAAGATGGAGAGAAGTAAAAGTTCCTCAAGGTAACAGTGGAACTATTTGGACTTGCAATAGAAAAGAAGAGGTTAAAAACAGGCAGGGCTGGCAACCTGAGGATTTGCTACTTGAGTGTGAAGATGATTAACAAAGCTGCATATAGTACACTGATTTCTCAATAGTGTGATCGGCTGCAAAGGGACCAGTGCTCTCTCCCTCTTATTCGTGACACGTCCATACATGAGATGGGGAGAGACCAATGGTTGCCTTCATCTGAGGAACCATGTTAAGTGCAGGAAGTTGATGGAAATTGAGAGCTGCTTGGGGGACAGGCATTTGCTGCCTATTGCGGAGGCCTTTGAAAAGCAATTAAAATACAACAGAAACTGGTCAGGCATTCCAGTCTCCAGTGACCGTCAGGAAGTTTGCTTTAGCTCAGCCTTATACACTCCTTTCCCTGGGCATAAGCTCATTATGGAGAAGGCACTCACTCTACTGCTGCTCTGTATTTTGAAGGCATGCTCTTTCCCTACAGAACTAGGCTGTGGGAAGCCACCATGGACCATGAAGACCAAACTGAGCAAGTGCCACAAGAGGAATTACTGACTTGCATCGCCCACATACTGCCAGGGAAGACAGTAAACAGCCCAGTGCAGAATCCCATGGTTGCTTATTCCAGGCCTGACTTTAGGGAGGCCCAGCATGGTGAAGCCAGGCAGCACAGGCTGTGGCAGTAGTCATCTGGGGAAGTAGGCATCCAAGGCCAACCACAGGGGCAGTTTGGGCTTGGCAGTCTCAGTAAAGTATCCTGATATTCTTTTCATGACATGATAGTCATGTGCCTTCTCCACAGCAAGGGCACAACATGTGCTGCTTATGCAAAGCATGATGGTTCTTCTTCACAGGGATCTATGCAAATTTTTCCTTTGGCTTTAATTGGTTTAATTGGTTTTAATTTTGGTTTTATTAAACAGTGGGAAGGAGTTAAAGGATTAGCCTGTGTTAGAGAGACGATATTGGTCTAGACAGAGCACTGATTTTCTCTAACGGGTCTAATCCTTATATTTCCAAAATATTTTGGTTTTCAAGGTAGAAGTCAGCTTTTAAGTGTTCCACACACAGCTTATAAAGGGAGGGATTTGTCCTTTATGCAGCAAGCCAGGTGTCTGAGGCCTTCTTAAAATAATCTCAGAGGGCAGGTTTGTTTGCAGGCTGGCATGGTGACTTGTTTCCTGAGTAGCTGTAGGCAGAAGGCAAGCAGTGAGGCTCTGGTTCTGGATGGTGTTGAGAAGCTGCAGTTCCCATGGACTCCAAGTAGAGTTGTTGGTGCTCAGCACTTCTGAAAATCAGGGCCAAGGGCAATAGGGGTGAATTGTTTTGGTAGGCACGCCATAAGTTAGCCCCTCACCCGCACTGAGTATCATGCCAATCCCCTTCTTTTACCCAATCTGCTGCACTGCTTTCTGTTCCCTGATCTATCAGCTCCTGAGTTTCCTGCTCCCTCCCTGATCTGATGTTTACCACACACAGAAGCTTCCCATGTCCCCTACGGCACATGTGCCACAAGCTGGCCACCCCTGGCTTAGGGAACAGCCTTTACAAAAAGCCCAGAAAGGGGACATGGCTGGTGAGGAAATGCATCACAGAGGGAGACTGCTGACATATGTGAGTACTTAAAGTCATTTTCAAGCAAGCACCCGCAACTATAGCCCAGCCTGGACCAGCAAGCTCAGCGGACAAACAGGTAAGAGATGGGGACAAGGGGATTGCTGGGACTAGGGGGTCAGTAACCACATCTCCAGGAGGCCTGAAATGCCTCTACACTAATGCCCGTAGCACGGGGAACAAGCAGGAGGAACTTGCCCTCCTGCTGGCTGACACCAGCCCGGACATTGTGGGGATTACGGAGACTTGGTGGGACTCCAAGCATGATTGGGC
>NW_017729034.1:5758418-5774436 GCF_001723915.1 Gavialis gangeticus
GTGAGGTGGTGCAGGCTCCCACCCTGGGGGTTTTTAAGAGGAGGTTGGATGACCACCTTACTGGGGTCATTTGACCCCAGTGCTCTTCCTGCCATGGCAGGGGGTCGGACTAGATGATCTGCTCAGGTCCCTTCCAACCCTAGAAACTATGAAACTATGCTTTGTCCACTCATGCTGCCCCTCAAGCCTTCTGTATACATAGCTCAAACCACTTTGTTATGCTGCTTCAGATCCCTACTACAAACTCTGCTTTCCCATGACACTGCCAAAAAATACCTGAAATCACCTAGGCTGCTCATGTCCTCAGGCCATGGCCTCCCAGGCTAATCACCACTATCTCATCACACTCCTCCTCTCTGCACCCACCTACACTCCCTTGTCCTGTATGGTAGAATGCCAAACAACCAAGCTCTGATTAGCCACAAAATGCTGCGCTGTTTCAGTAGTGCTGTTTCTTTCCGTCTTTTCAAATTCTGTAAAGAGGTCTTGCTCTTATTTGACCCAGAAATCTCTACTATTTGTGAAAGCTTGAAAAAAAATGCTTTGCTAAATTCCTTTACAGCACTTTAAATAGAATTGTGCATTTTCAAGCTGTGCATCGGGTGCTCACACACCAGTTGCATGTTTCCATGACCATACAGAAGTTGGTCCCAGTCAGAGTGGTTGTTCTGCAATCTACGGCACTTATACTCTTTGGGGCAGGGGATGTATTATTGTTCTGTGCTTGTACTGTGCCTAGCATAATGGAGTCCTGATCTATGAGTAGGTGCTATGACAATGAAAATAAATAATAAGGGTAAGAAGAGAAGAAGAAATGTGTGTGGTATGAAGAGACAGACACATACAGAACACCTTGGTGAGAAGAAGAGAGAGAGAAAAATGATTAGTGAAAGAGAAATAGCAGTGGCTGGGAAGGTAATAAAGAGAGAGAAAATAAAAGTTATAAGGGATGCGGAGCAGGCTCCAAGGTTGAGAAAGAGAAGTAAATGAAATAAAAAACCAGGAGTGAGATAGGGGGAAGCAGAGAAACAGCAGCAGTCCGGGAAGAGATAAGGAGCAGGGAAACAATGAAAATAAAATCAATCAGGTGATTCCAGAAAGTGACAGAAAGAAAAAGCTGCATCCCAAGTGAGCAGGTGTCTCCACTGAGCAGATAAACACCCTGTTCTGGCATAAGCTTCTTATCATGGGATGCTGGATACAGGAAGCAGAAGCAGTCCAGAGGAACTGGGATGAGAAAGTATTAGCAAAACCAGCTCTTTGAAGAAGCAGTGCTCGTCATTATGAAGTTACTAAGGAGTTGGGGGTTTGGTAGAGTGTCTTTGTTACAAGGCATCTGTGGCAGTTGTGTGTTTCAGGGTGCCTCACTGTGTAATTCATACACCTTCAGAGAGAACTAAGGAAACCAGTCTCACAGATTAAGTCAGGACAGAGCAGGTCATGATCGTCTTTGGTTTGATTTCCTTTTTCACTAGGGATCAGGAGAAGGAAAAGGAAAAGAACTGATGAGAAACAGAAGGAAGGGGGGAAGGAAGGGAGGAAGGAAGGAAATAAATGCTGGAGGTCTGGTTGCTCTCAGTCCCCCAGCAGCAGGCAGAAAGGGAAGACCTTCAAGTGTTCTAAGAAATAACACTCACTCCTGAAAATGTATTTTTCAGTAGCCAGATAACAATGACTGCTTTAGGATGGGATTTTCAAAAGGCCCTATGTGGTTTGGGAGATCAAATCCCAATGGCTTTCAAAAGGATTTGCGCTCCTAAGTCACTGAGGTACTCTTGTAAATGTCACCCTTTGTCTTTTGTTGAAGTCAACAGCCTGTTTATTCTCTTTTGTGTTAATCAGAACGGCAAAGAGATGGAAACCTGGGAAAGAAGTGAAGGATATTACTTTCCAAAGATGAGGAAGAGAGTCCTGGTTTTCTCCACCATGTTGAGGAGAAGGGCTCAGGAAGCAACAGTCTTGGGAGGGGATGGGGAAAAATCATCATCCGATGAAAAGTACCAACGACCAAGGGACACTTCAGGAAATAATGGTGCAGTAATTTCCTTCTCACACTCCTTTTGCCTATGTAAGTGGAAATGTATTCATTCCCAGGATGAGGTGCATTGGCAGACTATATGGAAACACTGCTGGCAAGCTAGGAGGCCAGTGGGCCAAAGCTTAATAGGAAAACAGCAGCAATTTGTCTCCACCACTATTTATGTTTCAAGCACATGACAGGTTGTCAGTGGAAGTGAGAGCTGCTAAATTTACTGCCTCTCAGATCCCTGCCACAGTAGCGCACTTGACAAGTCACTTCATTTAAAAGGCTCTGCGTTGGGATGGGCTTCC
Source organism: Gavialis gangeticus (assembly GCF_001723915.1). Lineage (NCBI taxonomy): Eukaryota > Metazoa > Chordata > Crocodylia > Gavialidae > Gavialis > Gavialis gangeticus. Next base: position 5,760,750 of record NW_017729034.1, read on the forward strand.
TTCCACCTTACTCTTAACTAAAAATAACAAACAGGCTAGCTTTACACTTAAAACTACTCCCCCTGGGAGTTGTGTTATCAGGGGGCGAGTGTGCTTGGAAAGTAGGGAGGTTTCTCCACTCTTTGTTGGTATCCCTCATGCATACTGGTTCTGCTCAGGACAATGTGGCTGCAGATGTGTTTCTGAGAGAACAAACCCAAGAAGGAGATGAACCAGAGAGGGCTGAAATGCAGGAGCTGGGTATTAGCAAAGGCATGTGTTGGAATGAGGGGCTGTGTGTGTGTACACATGTACATTTGTGGTGGGAAGTTTTTGTCTGTGCAACTGTGGGTGTCCTAGTCACAGTGTGAAATGCTGTGTGAAAGTCAGTATGCCCAAGGATGAATGAGTGTTTTGGGAGTGGGAAAGACTGTGAGAGTGTGAAATTGTCAGGATATGTTTCTCTGCTAACATGTGTGTTAATTAAAGTAGTCATGTCAAAGTATGGTTCAGTGCCTGTATGTGTGAATAAGGAAGATGGTGAATGACTGAAGGTGAAGGGCATGATTTTTCATACCACGGTGAGGCCTTCAACATAAAAAACCATCATACAAATTTCCCAGACATCACACTGTCCCCACATCTACCCCTGGCAAGGTGCTAGCACTTGCCCCACAACAGTCACCATGATGCAAGGCATACACGGACAGAGTATGTGCCTAATTCTCAAGTGCAGAGAAAAAGGCCTCCAGAATCAAACATCTCTGGTGGGCATGAAAAGATTAGGAAGTTATTCTTGACTCAGTGGCCCCTGCAAAGGCCCCTCCTATCATTATAATTTCAAAAGGCTCCAGTGTGCAGGATACTCTTAGCAAGTCATTAAAGCACTGAATTTGGCTTCCAGATGGATGGAGCAGGAAAGAAAACCACTTGGGAAACTGTTGGGCCTTAGCAAAAATTCAGCTAGTTGTTCTTTTTGTGATAAAGTTGGCACTGGCCAAGCTCAGCTCCAGATGCATCAAAATCTCCATTTCCCTGGGACTACTGTGATCCGCTATTCCAGCAGCATGTGGTTTCTCAAAGGGCTTTCAGCCACAGTGCTCTCAGACAGGCAGGGTCTTGGCTGGATCAATCCAGCACCAGTGCTCCAGGGCCTTGCTGTTCATCTGGGGTACATGGAGAGACTACAGTACAGCTAGGCTAATGTTTGTTCAGCACAATGGACAGCCCCGACCGTTCCCAGATGCAGTTCGTTCTTATGTCCTGTTAACTGGGTAACAAGCCAGCCCCATATGGTTCTAGCCTTCAGCTAGGGGTGGGAGGAGAGCATCAGAGAGAAATCCTGTCCTATCTTCTATCTATTCCCTTTCATTTGCAGTCAAACACTGCAACACATCAGATTACCCCTCCCAAAAAAGGACCACTGAATCACTCACACAGGCTCTTTCCTATTCTTGCTGTGTCATGGGAGGGATCCCACCCCTGTTCTCTGTGAACATACAGAATCTCTCTCTCTCTCTCTCTCTCTCTCTCTCTCTCTAACACACACACACACAACACCCCAGAAACCAAGTATCACACCCAGCAGAGCTTCCTTTAGTCTCTCAGACATGTGTACACATGGGACTCCATTCCCCACCACACCCAGGAGAATTTGCTCTCCTTGCTCCTGCTATGCTGTAGGCCCTGGAGCCTTGTTCTGCAACTGTACAGTGTACTATGATGACGTGTAGCATCCACAGTGTTATCAGCTGGTCTGATAAAGCCAAGAGTTATTGATCCTCATACTTACAAGGGTGATCACTAGCTGGGAGCAATGCCTGCCCCCCCCGCATTGTCCCTTATCACCATGGTGTATAGTATGACAAAGTGTTTTATAAGGATTTTACATTCTCCTCAGATGTACTGTGCATCGACCACTGACTGCTATAAACAGGATATTGGGCTAGGAGGGTCTACTTCTCAGGCCTAGCAGAGAGGGGAGCTGGGATAGTACACTCTATTGATCACAGGTTCATCCAGCACAATAATATATAGGCTCCTGTTGAATTCCTTTTCCTTCAGTTTCTTTTTAATCAGCATTGCTCATTTATGATGAGCTGTCAATAAGTTGCCCTTATACTGCTCATCTGTGGATGCCAGACTATAGTAGAGATTATGACACCAGAACCTCAATGGTGGAAACTGTCCTGGAAAGAGGAGGGAAGAGCAGGAGAAGGGAAATGCATGAGCCTAAAATTAACAAATAGTTCACATCTAGGAGGTAGTGACTACACTCCAAATACCTTCTGTTACTTCCTTTTCTTACTGTTCCCCAAGCCAAAGTGTGAGCATTTTTGGTGAGACCTGGGTCCACTGATGCTTTAGATTATACTGAGGCCATAATGGATCAGTAAGCTATTCACTGTAGGCCTCACTGGAACATTGATCAGTATGCCTGCGGAAGCCTGGGTGGTATTGTGCTGACTACTTTGTCACAGGTACAAATGCCTTAACTCCTGGTCTGATGTACTTGTTAGGCCAAAATGTGTTAGGGCTCTGCTTGTAGACAATAAATCTGGCTGAATCTCTGCCACCAAACCGAGCCTGTGGTCATTCTTTAAGACAAGATTGGTGTTGGAACTTCCTGGCTGCAGCTTTGTCAACACCACAGTTCCCATGACTTCAACACTGATAACACATCAATAACGCTCAATGAGAACAACAGCAATGATGACACCGATAACACCCAATGACATTTACAGCTCTTTCTTCAGCTGTGCCTAGTGGGCTGAGGCCATGATATCTCATCCCTCCATGCCACTGACCCTCCTCAATAGAAGAGTCGCCAGATCACGTAACCTTTTAATCCTTTGTCACTCACAGGCCCAACATGGCTTCTGCTAAGCCCTTTGCTTGAAGGAGGACACTGGATCTTTATCCCCCCCACACACACAAATCCTAGCTATGAGACAGCGAAATAGATTTTTTTTTAAAGTGTGATTTTTCAACTCCACTTATTTCCTTATTTCTCAGTTGGTTTCAGAACTGCTGGCCTTGTACTTCTGAGCCCAGCATCCAAATGGGATGCTGGGTTTGATTAAAACAACTTCCTGGCTTATAGGCTGTATCAATATCCTGGTGGGATGTTATGCCACTAATCTCAGCAGTCTGCAATTTCAGAAGGGGAGAAAGGGGAGGAGGGAGCATTAACTACATTAAAATGGCAAATTCACCTGCAGACTGTAATTTTCACTGCTTAGTAGCAGAAGGTTCTGAGATAAATTTTCAGGTGACATGGGCTTGCTCATCCGGGGGGTAGGGGGAGGGGAAGAGGGGGGTTGCAGAGTTTGGGAGGGAACATGAGCAAGGAAGGAAGGAAAATCAAAGAGGGAGGACAAATCAGAAATCCTGAGGAAAGAGGGATGAAAAAAAGAGGGGTGAAAAAGGTAGAGGAAGGTGGTGTGTGTGTGTGGGGTGGGCATATAGTTCAGGAAATGAATAGATAGTGGAGACAGTCTGCTCACATGCTACAGTCAATGGAACATGGGTGGGTTGTGGAGCACTTGACAGTAACAGGCTGACCCAGCTGGCCACACAACAGTTGCTCCTCCTCCTCAGCTTATCACTGCCACATCACATTAAAGTCAGGGAAAATACATCAATACTGGCTGAGGGTCACTTTTCCACATGAACAACTGCTTTAGTTGCCACTTTATATGATGGTGATGGGAGAGGGGCTACCCAGTAGGCAGCCTCTTCCTTAAAATATGCAATACCCTGTGCAAACAGGCTGAGCACCCCTAGTTCACAGGAAGAAAGCAGAGATCAGAGAAGTCCCAAGCCCAGTCATCCCAGCCCTCCAGGCGCCTGTGAAGCAAACTTCCAACGTCCCGTGCGACGGCTCCTGTGCCTCTCTATTCACCTCTCCCCAGACTCCTGATGCAAACAAGCTCTGCTTTTTCTGGAAGCAAGCATGACTGCCATGAGGCTGGGGAAGGAGAGCATCACAGCAGGAGCCCTCCAGTTGCCTGTCACATGGGCTCTTTGTGGTTTCACTGTGCTCATTCACTAATCTGTTCTGGCAGGTAAAGGTTCCCTTACTCGTCTGCCTGTGCCGGCTTGTCACGCCAGCCAATATGTCAATAGGAGCGAGCCAATGACCTCTGATTCTGTAGGAGGCTGCCAGAACAGGGACCCATGACAGATCTTGGTCTGTAGAAGACCAAGAGTCAATTTCTAATGAAACATGAAAAATGTCCATCCTTTGCCTTGCTAACCAAGAGCACAATGCTTGCCAGGCTTCCACTGAGGCTCTCACATTCACTGTACACACATATCAGGATGCCTTCACTCTCCCTTGCAGCCCTTTATTAGGCCCACCACATTGCTCACCTTTTCCAGACCCCAGCCATTCCCAGCAAGAGGTGCTGTGGGGAATGTCGTAGGAGTGCTGGGTGTAAGAGAGCTTGCACCCACTGCAATCCCACCCTCTCTCCACAGGAGAGGAACCAGGACAAATGCACTGGCTGTGAGGATCCTGCAAGAGTGATAAGCTGCTGATATCTTTACAGGAGGTCAAACATGAAAACAACACTTCCCTGCTTTTGCTTTTGGTAATTCCCATGTGCTCAAGGGGAATTTTACTGTTTCAACAAAGAGTCTCTCTGACCCACACCCACAGCTGGGGCCAGCATCAGGTGACAGTCAGCTCTTGCACTCTGCACCCTCACAGCCATTTATACTTGTGACTGATGATAGGAGTGATAGGACAAGCTCAGTGTTCAGTGTGTCAAGCTGGGGTAGGGATTTGCTGCCCTGGTTGTGCAACCTGGAGGACTCTTCCCTTCCAGTGTTCTGTTTTGTTAGAGTCTGCATGAAATCAGATGCATTGTATTCTACCCTGAAGACAATCATTTGCTCTTCAGAGGATTTTTAGGAGGCCCCAGGGATATATTGTCTCTGGCAGAGAATTTCCAGCAACATTCAGAAAGAAAGGGGTCTATCAAAAGAAGGGAATTTGCCTTGTCTCCCTATTTGATTTAGCTGTGGGATTTAAACAAGAAGCTCCTAAAAGCCCCTGATGACCTGCTTCCCTGGATCACAATTCCTCCAGCCATAACTTTCTCAACAGGGTGGCACTGGAAGGAAGGGGTTGGGGCACCGGCTCTGGGGAACACCTCCATGTACTCCATTCTCAGGTACAGAAGTGCTAGTTACAGGGGTGTCACAGCTGCCCCGGTTCCAGTCTAGCCCAGCCAGAGGTGCAGTACTGACTCTCCTACAAGGGTTGAAGTGATGGGTGTAGTCCCAGGCAGGGGCTGTTCTACAGAGCGGTGATGCAGCACTTGCTGTGGAGCTGCTCTCAGGAGAAATGCAGTCCACGTTAGATTCATACTAATAGCCTAACACTTGTTCCTCTCTAAAAGCAGAAAAGGCCTAAGGCATTTTTCTTTTGCCTGCGCAAAGGCACTGATCACAAACCTGTACATACCACAGCTCTCTGGGTCCCTTCTGCAGGGAAAAGCCATTAAACAAAATCACACGCATACACCCAACAACAAAAAGAAAGGGGAAAAAAATACACGGAGAGTGAGAGAGAGAGCACAGCCACAGCTGTTTCAATTTATGAGATGAGAAATTGTATTTCAAAGAGAGTGAGAAAGTTTTCCCCTCAGAGAGGGTTATTAACCAGAATTCACAATAAACCTTTCTCCGTTCACATGCTGCTCCATTTGCTTCCAAATGCAGAGGCTCTATAGGAGGTTACAGTGCCTTCCCTACAGCTCTGCTCTACCGGGGTAAGCTCACAGGCCTCACACTAACATCCTGTTGGGCTAAGGCACTCCTCCTGCTTATTGCTGCATTACCTTTTTAGCTCTCTCTCTCCCTGTTCTTCCCCCCTCACTCTCTGCCCTTCATCTTTTATAATTCTTCCCCTCCCTCTCTCCACCTCCTTTCTCCCCACTTTCTTTTTTCCCCTAATGCTCTCACTCCTTAACCCTTCTCCCTCTCCTTCCTGCTCCCTCCTCTTGCTCCCCCATACTACTCATTCTTACTCCACACTCACTCCTTTTGTCCCCTTCTTTCTCTCCCTTCTCACTCCCATTTGCATCTACATGTGATTCTGACTATAAACCTGCTGAGCTGCTTCAGCCATATAGATACTCATGAGTGAGTGGGCCTATTTGCAAGTAAATTCAGCTTTTAAAGTAGCCTCCACATACTGTGCTCTATCTTGGTCTAGCCCCAGCTCTGGCCAGGAGAGAAGAGTCTATGTGAAATCACCTGACAATGGAGGTGATGAACTCAATTTTCCCACCTTGAAAGACAAGAAAATCAAGTTATAGGAAAGACAAAGCACAGATGATGGTGGATTGTGCTGTGAGCAAGGAAAAACCTCTGATAAGTGTTTGGTGCAAAGAGCAGCTCCTGTAGAAAGGTTCAAATGCTTAAGGGAAACTCTAATATGAACTACTGAAAATCTGCTGTAAGGGACAAGGACTTTTTAGGCCCTTGTGCTACCAGTGGTTGAAGGTGGACAGATGCCTGGCATGAGGGGCTTTCTGTGCTTAGCAGCTTGATGGACTGGGGTATTCACTGAGAAAGAAGCAGAGTGAAAGAGAACCCCGGCAGGCACTCCCATTTATCTTCTGTCCTTTCTCAAAAGACAACAAATGTTACATGAAATAGAGGAATTCAGTGCTGGTAGACAGCAGAAAGGCAAGGATCCTGAACAGCTTCTGAGTTTCCCCATAAGAGAAAATTAAAATAAAAGATCAAATATTTATAAAGTGAGTAACAATAGCTTCTGCCCTTAGCCTGGCTGTGATAAACAGTGATAAAGGCCTAACACGATCATCAGCTGAGGCCAGGGGGAAAGCTCCCTCCGGGCTTAGTATGGAGATTTCACACTTTGCTCTTGAGAAGCTGTCATTGCCACAGGTTAGAGAGTGGCTGAGAAGGACCAGTGATCATGTCTGGTAATGCACCCAGATACAATTTGTTTCCATCTCTTTATCTCCCAACACCCTATTTTCTAGAAGCAGTATGCACACAACATAAACTCTATTTAACACTGTGTGTGTGTAAAAGTCTAGAACTGAAATGGTAACAAATGGTGCAAGACCCATATTCTTCTTATTAGAAGGAAAATTCCACTTTTACCAGTTTTTAGCTGATGTCTATGCGTGTCTCTTGGACATGTATATTACCTGTACATATAATAAAGCAATACTTAAGCAACTGGATAAAACAGAAGGAGGCTTTCCAATGAGATAGGCGGTCTTTCACACACAGGTCACTGATTGGAATTTAACCTAGGATGGTCATGACTGAAAGTTGTTGCCATCTGGTGGCTGTTGGGTCCCCCTGTAAAATGCACATGGAAAGCCAGTTTCTGTCTGGCTTCCAGCAAGCCAGCAAATAGCAAAAATTCCTATGCGTGCATGTATCTCAGTTGCTTTCCTTAATAGCTGTCTCAATGATGGGACCATGAGGATTGAATTTCATTTCCATCCCAAAGGAAGTCACACCTAGGGTGGCAAAGGTTGAGGCAGTGTAGGGGGGAACTTTTATCCCTGGTGTCCAAGGTGTACCTGCTTTGGGGTTAGACAGAGAACTTCCATCTCCAGGACAGTCCTTGTGGCACTACTTCCAGTCTTTAATCACATAACAAATCAAACAGAAAGTACAGTCTTCCTTAGCAGGTACCTGCTGCCTTTAAAGACCATCTGAGTGGCATTTGAAGCACTGACGACTAAGAAGGCATTCCACAGTCCCACCACCACTGCTCACTCTTATGAGAGGTCCTTACATGCCCAATAATGTGCACAAACCTCTCAGTCACAGCCCCATTCCTCAGTGAAGATCAGTCACTTAACAGCATTAGTAGCGATTATGGGCAGAAAAAAAAAATCACAGCCTGGAAAAACGTGCTTTGTAGCCTCCTGATAACAACGTTTAGAGCAGGAGTCCTACACAGTGGAAGGGATGGCTGTTAACATCTATAGCATTAGGCAACTCATTGATTTCTTTGCTGCCTCTCCTCCTTTGATTCCTCTCCCTTTGACGTGCAGAGGGAGCTTTTGTCTGGATCTCTTTCGTTCATTCTTGCACTGACTTTGTTGCCCATCCCTTGTTAGCAGGCAATCTTCCTCCATCTCCCGTCTTCTCTCTGATTGGGAACACTACTGCCAAAACTCACCTGCAATCCTTAGTTATTGCCCTGACATGGTGTTGCCTAGCCTTTAGAATTCAGTCACACCTTTTTTTTTTTTTTTTTTTTTAACAGTCCCTTCTCCTTCAATCTCTCTATCCCTCCCTCTATCCCACTTTGCCTTTCCCATTCTTTCCTTTTGGAAATGCTCCAGCAATAAAGCAGAAAGGGAATGCCATGCAAAAGGTTAGGCAAACACAACATTATTACCTGAATCAGTAACATATTGCTCATTAAACATTTAAAATCAACAGTTGCTAGCTGGATCTGCCAATATTATGAGAAATGCCAGTTTTAGCTCAAGGTGCCTCTTGGTTTCAATTGGCTTTATTTATGATTTCTAAGCTGCCGGCTGGGAGAACAAACCCTCACCCCAATTGCTATCACCACCAAAGCTTTCATTAACACCAGGTAAGTCTCCAGCCAGCCTGTGCTCCTCCCCCAACCCCTTCTTGCCTCATTCCAGAAACAAATGGATGTGCAAAATTGCAGAAATGTGTTCAAAGAAGATAAATTATTTATCTGGAATTTACGGTAGTGATGTCAGCCTCCTTCTCACAAGCATATTTTATGTGTTGACAGGAGGTTTCAAGGAGAAGAGTTTGGATTTGGGATTCCTCCCTCCCTCTTGCTAACATTTATACAGTAATAACACACCTGGGGAAGACAGCCCATGATGGAAGGGGGTTGGGGGGGCTGCAAAATGGAGACTGTATGCCTGTGGTTTACTGATGCATTGCAGTGAAATGGCATTTCATAAACTGACTGATACGTGTAAATTGTATTTTCTTTTCATCTGGTTCAAAACGTTGCTGATTTTGGATGGTCAAGGAAAAATGGGACTGATGCACCCAGCAATAGTGTGGATGAATCTTAGGGACCTAGAATCATACTGTCTGCTGATATTCTTCACTCCTGCTATTCCAGTCCTGGGCTCCACACAGCTCTGTCAGTGCCCCACACTTCTGCCCTGTGGCCTCCCTCCCCACAAACACATTGCTGTTTTAGTCCTAGATTTTCATTCAGCACTCAAATAGGGAATCTGATTGAAATTATGAGAATTTCTGATCTCAGAAGAACAAAATGGAGTCACAAGTGTCAGCATGACACTTTGACCTCCAAGCATTTGAAGCACAGGAGAAAAAATGGTCCTCTGACATGACATATTAACATATTAATTTCTGGCATACAGGACACACTACTGTGTAAGATACACTCCCTTAAAAAATGATTAAATCCTGCCTTCACAGATGCTTCTAGAAGGTTAATCCAGGATGCATTCAAGAAGGGAAAGCAGTGGTCTACTACTTCTCCCCCTGGCCTTTCCCTGGTAGTGGCCTGGCTCCACACCCTGCCCATGCATGCCTCTTTCTCTTTGCCTTTCTCTGTGAAGACTCTTACTGGTATCTCCAGGCTTATATTCAAGGTAGTAATGAGGGTGAGGGGAGATGAGAAACTGTAGTGTATGTCCTTCCCAACAGCGTCAATGCATAAGATGCAAACAATCATTTTTAAAAGCCCCTTTTAGGGGGAGAAAAATGCCTCTTATACACAGCAAAACATGGGAAATGAAGAGTTCAGATATCAGTGATGTGACTTGCTCACCAACTAACAGCTCAACATTTCTGTGGTCCCATAACACCAATTAAGGCCCTGGTCTTGCAAACGCTTACAGGCAGGCTTTGCTTTAAGTATATCATAGATGGGAAGAGATTGCGCTCCAATCATTTTTTATTGGTTTTCCACATACGTATTCAAGACATCAAGGTCTCCAAAGCAAAGCATCAGTGTAGTAAATGCCTCATTCTGTGCTGCCATCAATCCAAGTCATTTTAGCACGGACTGAACTTTCCCATCCACAACTAACCGTAATTCATGAATATAAGCAGCAAAAGCTGCTCGTCACACCAGTGCCATGAGGTGGAGCTCTTTTTTCCCACCCCTTGTTCACAACTGGTACTCCAGCAGAATTGCACTGTGCACAGCCACAGGAAAAGTGAGTGGCTTTTTGCTGAAAAGTAGCCCAACTATCTTTAAGAGCAGGTGAATCGAGGAATGCTGTGTTCCAAAGGAGTTTCTTATCGCTCTGCCTGGTAACGCAGCGGTCAGTACAAAACAACAGGATTAGACCACCGTCTGGTCCCAGCCCAATACACTACAAAGGCATCGTGTTTATATCATTGCTCATTCATCATCAGCATATTTGTCGTTCCACTACCTCTGCTGGAGGTTTCACAGTGGATAAGAAAGTCTTTTTGATTTAAGAACAGTCAGCCTCTTCCTTGCATCTGGAAGGAACGTATCCCTTTGCTAGTTAATTCTAACAAACGCCAGAAGTGTGGTCAGACAAACTGCTACGAATACTCACTGCTAGAAGTAAATCTTCATCTCTTTGGTTGCAACTGATTATTTTTATGTGATGTTTGAGGCTCCATATGAGATGCAAGCCACCCTCCGATGTCAGGAGCATTAAATCCCCAGATATTATTAGCATTCACAAGGTATCTGGACCCCGCTTAATTTAATTCAAGGATTGCACTCTTTTACTTACATTCTATTATTTCAACCGATGGTGAAGATTATTGTAATTTAATACGTGGTTTATGCTTGCAACTCGAGGCTATAAGCAGAGATCAGGGCTTGATGGTGCTGGACAGGTATAATAATAAGTCAGTCCTTGCCCCCCTCCCTCAAACTGACATTTTATGTACTTATTAATAGGTATGGACAAATGATTACATGAAAATGAGTTATTAGGAGGGTGGGGATTTACCACACAACAACTGACACTGTCCATGTGGCAGTTTACCCCTGAATGAAACAGAGCTGATGGCAGGGACACACAAAATGTTTACTTCATAGTAAATTATTGTTACTGCATACTACAGGTGGAGCAGAGAGATGATACACACAGCTCTACTACACAGTCACTCAAACCCTGCGTAAAATTACCCCTTTAAAAATACATTGTGACTTACATCACTGAGCATCCCTATCACCTGTCTGTCTACTCTTACCAGTTTCATCTGGCAGCACCCTTTGTTTGACTCAACATGGTTCCCCTGCCCCCTAGCAGTGGTCAACTGTGATGACTGTGTCTACTGCAGGCAGTTAGCTTGGGACAGCTAGTAATATGCCCACTCCTCACTAGGGGGTAAATTTACCATGGAGTAAGCCCTGAGTAAATTATTCCATAGTAATAGTGCTGTGTGTGCCCATCCTTTGCCCCAGTTTAGTTTTCACCCAGTGTGGAGTAATTGTAAGCACACAAACAATTACCACGGATCAGCTCTTCTGTGATAAGTTCCTGCCTCCCATTAACTCACTTTTATTTGGTGATTTGTCAATACTGTACATCCACCAACTCCTCTCATCATCATTCCTGAAGACTAGCTGCCTCACGCATGTTGGGCTCTTGGGACATGCCCTGGATACACAGGACAGTGACACCTCCAGCAGCACAGCTCCCTCATACCAAAATGGGTTCTTGGGAATTGGAAAAGGTCCAGATTAGGAGAAAATACCCTGATGGGGTGTTGGTCCTGGAAAATGTTCAAGGTCAGGAAAACATTGCCATTTCCCCAGTATCCCTGGAGGCTGTGATTCTTCCAGCAATGGCTCCTAATGGAGTTTAATAGAGGCCTATATTAGGGGTGCAAGTGGCACTAATTGAACTAAAGGTCTGGATGTAGACCAACATAATTCAATTACTGCCACCTCCCATTTAGGTGTGGATTATGTTTATTTAACTGAAAAGCATTCCTAATTGACACAAACTAAACCAAAATCAAAGCACCCACTGAGCCAGCCTCATGGAACAAGTGAACTAAGCCTGTTTAGATATGACACCTCGAGTTAAACCTGAACCACCTTCCCATGTGCCAAGTCCTGAATTACCTATGTAGGAAGAGGTAACACAGCAAAATCTATTTTCTTATGAGAACCCCTAGAAATAAGTTTCAGACCACTGAGGGAAGGATTAATTTGCCAGTAATGAACCTGACACGCAGGGAAAATGTAAAATCAATCTTGTGTTTAAAGCCAGAACAACAGTGGCTACACTTCCATATTTCTCTCGCTCCCTCTCTCCCATACACTCCCTTCCTCTCTTCCCACAGCGAGCTCCTTACCACTGAGCATACATTATGCACATTACCCACAAATCCCTGCTCTGTTTAAATTAAAAAAAGAAACAGTGTTTTTAATCAATCTATTTGCACTCTGTCACAACTCACAAAAGCACTTTGATTTCTTTTCATTGCTCTCCAGAGAGCTGAATGCAGCAGACTTAAAAGAATTAGAAAAAGGAAAGGAGAAGCATAAAGAGTTAAGAAGCCCTTGACAAACTCAGGCAACATAAACACAGTAAAGGAAAAAAAAACAGATCCAAATTGATCCATGTCTCAATTATGTGTCCTGTCCTGACCCTGCTGACTGCTAGGATAACTTTACAATAACACAGGCTTTTATGCCTTTTAAAAAGCAGGTTGGTCCTTCTGTTCCACAGCTCTGGTTAGCAGGTGTTCTTGATACCTTAAAGCTGCACCATGGGCTGTGGGTGCAGAAATCCTGGATATGGCTTTGAGTTCTCAATGGAAATTTAGTTCCAAGCCAGCTTTCATATACACAAAAGATCAGAATTGGGGGTTTTAGGTCAAAGCCACAGTTAAAAAAAAACAAGAGAAGGCTCTTTAGTGACTTTTTTACAGAGTCATAGCTGCAATTCACTTTATGGTTCAGGTCTAGCTAGCACTGATTTTTGTACTAGTAAGGAATCAATATTGTTCCCATTGTAGTTCTTGCCCTGACTTCAATATTGTTCCCATTGTAGTTCTTGCCCTGACTTCAGTGAGAGCAGAATCAGGCCTTATGTTAGAAAAAGCCTATGTATAAGTAATATTTAACACTTCTCTCTAGTTTCCCGAGCACTTCACAAAGAAGACTATCATTCTCAGCATTCCAGAGAGACAGGCAGGCAGAAATGATTTGGCCTAGGTCACATGGCAAATCAGATGCAGTGTGATCTTGGTCTTCTTACTGCCAGCTTCCTGTTTTAACCATAAGGCTACACACCTTTAATAGGTCAGCAAGGTATACTGCACCCTACCTTGGGCTATGAAGCCTAATATTTGCATTTCTCCAAGCCCATGATCTACAAACCGATCTATGGCATACTCTGCTCTACATCCCCCAGATCTCTCTCTTGACAACCAGATTCTGGCTCTTAGAGCTCCAGTGAATGCTCTGAAAGCCCTTCCAAACTGCTGAGATGTCTTTCCACTTCAGCCACTGAACTCACCCCATGTTGAGTTTGTGGCAGAAAGCCACCTTGGTTTCTCCCCAAAAATCTCTGCCCTGTGACACTGTGATTTAAATCTCTGTGCTGTGACCATTCAATTAGGATGGGCCCAGCACACGGGGGACCGCACCCTCAGCCTGGCTCTTTAGGGAACTGGAGCTGGCTGCATTCCTGAGGGAGGGGGGAAACCTGCTCCCTCTGCTTACGTGACT
>NW_017729034.1:5774831-5782979 GCF_001723915.1 Gavialis gangeticus
TGGTGGCGGCACGTTACCCCCAGACTAGCGAGTGTGCTCCGGGAGAGGGGTCGGCCGGACATAAGGCGCCCCTAGGGAGGCATTCGGAACCTGGAAGGTGGTCGGGTGCAGGGAGGTGGGTGGCTCAATGCAGGAGCACCCCCTACTGGCCCGCCTCACGTGGTGGAAACAGCGGAGGGATACGAATACCCAGCTGTGTTCCTGAGGTGGGATCTCTGCACCCGCCACAGAGTTCATGTGTCATAGGGCCAAGATGAAGACATGTGCCACACATTAATGCAAAACAGTGTAGACTAATTTACAATTTATTAAAAACTCCCTACTAAAAAAAGGGAAGCTGAGGACTGTTTGTAAAATGTTATTTCTGTTCCTGTTTCAAAAAAGGTGTCTGTGTATAGGGTTTTGGTCCATACTGCAAATGGAAATTTGATTGTTTCCCTCTACTGAGTATACAAATGAAGGGGGATTAGCTATTGACCTATCTACTTCTGACAGTTTCCATCACCAGAGTAGCAAACATTGCCTATTTCAAATGGGCCTAAGAAAGTTTAGGGTGGTGTTACAGGTTATCTTTAAAGTTTAAACCATTCTAAAGGCACTTAAAATAGGCACATCCACACATTAAAGGATTAGCACATTAAATTGGGCTAAGTATCCTCTAAGCATCTTGTATAAGGGTGCTGTTACAGGTTATCTTTAAACCATTCTAAATCTGTGGAATGCCGGGCGGTGTTAAAGTTAGAACAGTTTCAGCATAGGCTTACATATTACAAGCACCATGTGCTACCTTCAAGGAATGTTAGGTTGGTGTTAGCACATGCTGCTGGCACGTGCAAGTTCAGGGTTAAAATCCTCCGAAACATGCAGAGATCAGACCTGCCAGCAGAGGGCTGGGGAACAGGGGAATGGCTAGTTGCTGACAAGCTACTCTGGGCCTGACCGGCTTGTTGGCTCTCTAATTGATGTGCGCGCGCACACACACACACACACAGCATAACTGCAGCACACCCCCACACCTCTCCCACCCCTCTCACAACACTTGGCTTTGGCTGCTGAGTAGCACATCTGGGTGATGGAAGTGTTAGCAGCTGCAGGGAGCAGGGCTGCACAGAGACCAAGGGAAGGGGGGGACTTCCCCCACTGCCACTGTCAGTGGTGGTGGCAGTCAGAGGGGTGTGCACGAACACCCCCCCCCGCAACCCTGTCTGGGAGCAGGGGTGTCAGTATGGGGTTGCACTGGGTGTACATGTCCTGGGAAAATGTGCATATGTGTGTATCCCACCAGGTAACCCTATAGCCTGGCAGTTCCCCTCCCTGCTTCCCTCACTCCCCCAGCTGGGCCCCTCTGTGATCTGGCAGCTCCCTGCCCCACCACCCCTTTTCCTCACTCACCAGCCTCTGCTCTGCTGTCCAGCCTGTTAACACCAAGGTATCAGTGTTCAGGAGGACAACTAGTCCAAGTGAGAATGGTGCCTTCTTGGATACTGGAGGCCCTCAGACTGGTTGTTTTATCTCCATGGAACACTTGGAAGTTAAGCTAGAATGAGCTACCCAATGCAGCTTAAAGATAACCCTCACCTCAAGTGGCATAACTTTAAGTGCCTAGAGGGTATTTGGCACTTGTTAAAGATCTTGAACTTGCAAGTCTCCATGACAGCAACACTTGGCATTAGGCAGCCCTTTCCTCCCTCAAAGTTGTAGTCATCCAGCATTCCAGGATGCACAGCTCCTAGCCCCTTGACCCCTGACAAGCTTTCCACCCTCCCAAGCTCTACTGCCAAGGGAGTGGTACTGGCCTCAAGTCAACACCCCCACCCATCCTCAGTGGGTATGACCCCAGCCCACCTGGTGCCACACTGCCAGCTCCAAGGACCCTAGCACATGGCCCTCCCTTCAGAGAGCTAAGCCTTTGCCCAACATCTGGGTGTCTCTCCCTTAGCCAGGAGAATGTGGTTGGGGGCCATGGCACCCCTCAGTCTCCTATGTTCTGGGAGGAGGGGAAGGGCTGCCTAGTGCTGAGTAAAAAAAAGGGGAAGGGCTGCCTAGTGCTGAGTAAAAAAAACACTGTACTTTAAAGAAGTCTTACTGAGGGTGCAGGAACAAACCATCCCAATGTGCAGGAAGACTAGCAAGTATGGCAGAAGACCAGCTTGGTTTAGCAGGGAACTCTCCAGTAAACTAAATCACAAAACGGAAGATTCTAAGTGGAAACTTGACAAACAACTAGAGACGAGTATAAGAGTTTTTCTCGGGCATGCAGGAATGAAGTCAGGAAGGCCAAAGTGCAATTGGAGTTGCAGCTAGCAGGGGATGTGAAGGGTAACAAGAAAGGTTTCTACAAATATGTCAGTAGCAAGAGGAAGTTCAGGGAATGTGTGGGCTCCTTACTGAATGGGGGAGGCAACGCAGTGACAGAGGATGCAGAAAAGGCTGAAGTGCTCAATGCCTTTTCCATCTCAGTCTTCACAGGCAAGCTCAGCTCCAAGACTACTGCACCTGGCAGCACAGTTTGGGGAGGAAGTGAGCAACCAACAGTAATGAAAGAACAGGTTAGGGACTATTTAGAAAACCTGGATGTGTACAAGTCCAGCGGGCTGGATGGGATGCACCCAAGGATGCTAAGGGAGTTGGCTAAAGTGATTGCAGAGCCACTGACCATCATCTTTGAAAACTCGTGGTGATTGGGAGAGGTCCCAGATGATTAGAAAATGGCAAACACAGTACCCATGTTTAAAAAAGGGAAGAAAGACAGACTGGTCAGCTTCACCTCAGTCCCTGGGAAAATCATGGACCAGATCCTCAAGGAATCCATGTCTAAGCACCCGGAGAAGAAAAAGGTGATTAGGAAAAGACAGCATGGATTTACCAGGGGCAAGTCATGCCTGACCAACCTGACTGACTTCTATGATGAGCTGACTGGCTCTGTGGATGTGGGGACACAAGTGGATGTGGTATACCTTGACTTTAGTAAGGCTTTTGATACCATCTCCTACAACATTCTCGCAGGCAAGCTAAGGAAGTACGGGATGAATGAATGGACTGTAAGGTGATTAGAAAACTGGCTGGAGCATCGGGCTCCTCTTGACAATAATCAATGGCTTGATGTTGGCACCTGGTATCAAGTGGAGTGCCCCAGGGGTCAGTTTTGTTCCATATCTTCATCCATAACTTGGAAGATGGTACACAATGCACCCTCAGCAAGTCTGCAGATGACACCAAGCTGGGATGAGTAGTAGATATGCTGGAGGGTTAGGATTCAAAGTGTCCTAGACAAATTGGAGGATTAAGCTAAAAGGAACCTCATGAGGTTCAACAAGGACAAGTGCAAAGTCCTGCATTTAGGAGGGAACAATCCCATGCACCAGAACAGGCTGGGGGCTGACTGGCTGGGCAGCAGCTCTGCAGAAAAGGACCTGGGGGTTACAGTGGACAATAAGCCGAATATGAACCAGCAGTGTGCCCTTGTTGCCAAGATGGCTAACAGCATACTGGGCTGCATTAATAGGAGTGTTGCCAGCAGATCAAGGGAAATGATTATTCCCTTCTATTCAGCATTGGTAAGGCCATATCTGGAGTACTGTGTTCAGTTTTGGGCTCCCTACTACAGAAAGGATGTGGACAAATTGAAGAGGGTCCAGCAGAGGGCAACAAAAAATGGTGAGGGGGCTGGGGCACGTGACTGATGAGGAGAGGCTGATGGAACTGGCCTTATTTAGTCTAGAGAAGAGAAAACTGAGGTAAGATTTAATGGGAGATTTCAACTACCTAAAGTGGGGTTCAAAAGAGGACAGAGCTAGACTATTCTCAGTGGTGGCAGATGGCAGGACAAGGAGCAGTGGTCTCAAGTTGCAGCAAGGGAGGTTTAGGTTAGATAATAGGAAGAATTTTCTCACTAGGAGGACAGTAAAACACTGGAACGGGTTACCCAGAAAGGTTGTGGACTCTCCATCCATGGAGGTTTTTAAGACCTGGCTAGACAAAGCCCTAGCTAGGCTGATGTAGTTGGGGCTGGTCCTGCTTTGAGCAGGCAGTTGGACTAGATGACTTCCTAAGGTCCCTTCCAACCATAACTTTTCTATGATTCTATGAGTATGGTAAGGGCATGGAGATGGGGGGGGGAGGGGAGTGCTTTCTCAGGGTCCATGCTGTCACCAGAGTTAATCTCTGGCAGCTCTGCGTTGGGAGTGGAGCTTCTGGGCGGTGCAAGCATGCAGCTCAGAAAGCATGCTTCCCTGGGCTCCATGCTCCTGCCATGCTTAACCTCCAGGGCTCCCCTTCCAAAGAAAGGATCAAGTCCTGGCTGCTGGCCACCCCCCTGCTTGCCAGGCCATCTAGTGGCAAGTCACAGTTGTGCAGGTGAGAGACAACATTAAGCCTTAACCTGGGGCTGTTCTGAAACTGTCCTAACTTTAACACCGCCTAACATTCCACAGATTTGGAATGGTTTAAAGATAACCTGTGACAGTACCCTCAGACATCCTAAATTGTACCTGCAGTCACTGGGATATGGATGCCTTAACCCATTAGGCTATTTTGAAAACACTAGTGCTTTCAAACCAGAAACCAAAAGGATATTTATTCTCATTTCTGATGGGAAAAGAAATATAAGAAGCAGATGATAGCTTACTGGGATGACTGGAAGTTGAACCTGCCTTTCTATTCCACGACATCAGTTAAAACAGTCAGGCAAATGGGTGGAAAGCAACAACCCTATGGCATAGAATTTCTTGACCTTGTCTAGTCCAAGCCCTCCATTTGAGGATGCCAAACACTGAGTTCTTGGAAGAAATATACAAAAGAGAGACATGCTTGAGAAAGTTTGGAGCCCTTTTCTGGTTAAACAAACAACAAAGCCACTGTGTATAAGAGGCCTTCTGCTTATCCCAAATTGGTTGTTCTGCCCCTCACTGATGTATACTATTAAAGCAGTGAAAGGATTGGTGCAACATAATTTTTTTTCCTTCATCAAGAGCAGATCTAGGATGTAACCCCTCCCCTCTCCCCACAGGCAACAAAGATAGGCATGAGGTTTGCCACATTCAGAACCTGCTGCAAAAGTCATCCTTTCACATAGACTTCTCCATTCTCCCATCCCCACTACTTCAAATGAACCTAAGGCAGGCCCTACCAGTGTTCTTGAGGGAGACAGCAAGCTATCAATAGTTAACACAGAGAAACACAGATTTGAGGCCCTACCTTAGTCATGAATCTTGATAAACACAGTCCACAGCCAGCTATACTATAGTGATGGTTGCTTTAGAAATGTGGAGGGAGAACTCCAAAGAGTTAAGGCAAATTACAGATATCAATCCCAATGAGTTTGCCAATGGCTTTGGAGATTATCAGATGAGCTACTTACAAATGCAAATGCATATGTTTATAGTAGGAAATTGACTGCACCATGAATCTCAGCTTTGAAGAGGTCTATTCTCCTAATGAGCGTTAGTTTCAGATGACCCAGCTGTTGTATGAAATATGCTGCTAGCAGTTTAGATGGATAGCGCATTGCTGCCTGTGGAATGGGCTTTAAGTTGATTCATTATGCAATTATCCACTCCCAAGGTGAAGAATTTGCAGGTGTTGTCTTTGCTCCCCCTGGGCAACAGGAGGCTGAAACTTTACTCTTGTGATTATCTGTATTAAGATCACTTCTGTCCTCAGGGCCCCTAATTTTCTGACACTGGATTGTTCTTAGCATCATCTACCTTGCTGACTAAAGCTTGACTGATTTACTGAAGGATGGCACATGACTATTAAAGTCCGTACTACAGACATTACACTTTAACATGAAGGAATGTGACTTTCCGCATCCACCAAGTCCACAGAGTCCCAATAGCCCTTGCATTAGGAACTCTCTTCCAGCTCCATTTAAGACCCTGGTTATAGTTAGAAGAGTGATTGAGCAGAAATGTCATGGGGGAAGGCTCCCCATAGATATTCCCTTGGTAATTCCACATCAGATGCACTCACCTTGAGAGTTTTTCCCTCTCTAAATCCCAGCCACAACCATTCCACTTTGTGATCTGAAAAGAGTGCTCGTTCTTTCTGCCTCATGAATCATCCCTGGCCATTATGGCTCTGGCTTCAAAACTAGCTGACAGTTCTATTGATGGTGCACTCAGCAGAACAGAACAGCACTCTCCCATTGCTCCACAGGCCCTGGAGTGCCAGCAGAGAACATTTGCTTGCATTAGTAAAATAAAGGGACTCAAGGACATGTGGAAACAAGCACTGTGATGCACATGTGAGGATGCTTACGAAGGCCTGTGTAAAACATGGCTGATTTAAGATTTAAGCCAATGTTGACCAGTGTTTTGGAACCTCCTGAAAAGGCTAAGCACTTTTAGAGTCCCCTCTACACAGAGATATAACTTCCTAACAGAATTCATAACGTGCCATCCTAAACTCCCTTTGTGCATCCCTCAATCTTAAATACTCACGCCAAATGGAGGGCTGGTACTGTGACGGACAGTGCTAAAGAAGGCCTACCCACTCCAACAGTACAGCACTGAAGCGTGCTTTTTTTGAAGGCCAACCTCAAAACTCATGCTCTGGTGCTTGTCTGAACAGGACCAATGTTGAACAGGGCCAATGTGAGGCAGGGGAGCATGTATCCATCTCCTTCCCCTCCCTTTTAAGACAGCTATCATTTCTTGAGGTGTATTGAGGAGGAAGTCATGGGATGTTTACAGACTGCAACTGTGACCAGTGTGGGATGGCAGGAAAAGCTCTTTGCCTAGTTTTCCCAGCCTACCTGGACATAGGTGCAAGACCCAGGGGCTTCCTGCACAGTACTATAGCAGGGTAATGCTAGTCAAACAGGCATTAACCCAACAGGGAGTGGAGGAAGCCCTGACTTAGTGGCTCACAGGCTGAGGCAGCTCTAGCTACTGCATGCAACTCCCCTAATGGAATATATCAGCCAAACTAGCATCATTCACCGAGAATAATTAGAGTGAAGGGGGAGAGAAGGGCAGACAGGTGGGTAGGAGGGAGGGAGGGCATGAGCAAAAAGAAGAAAAGTGAAGGCAGGTAGAGGAGAAAGGAAGAGCAGGAGAGAGACAGAGAGCCTCACAGAGGTGCGGTAAGAAATGATAGTGTAGGAAGACAAGAGAGGAGATAATGAAATGTCTCCAAGACACAGTGCACTGGAAAGGGGGCACTCTTCCCTCATTGGAAAGATGAATAGCTCTTAGCACTTTCGCCTCAAACAGAGCTTGCTGCCACCTTCTGCTATTCCTGCCTTTGCCAGCTAGCACACCCAAACCCAGTCCTCTGCTCCATCATGGCTGGGACTCAGAGTGACATTTTCTGTCTTGGCCATCACCCAGGCTACTGCACAAAGCCTGTGCTCCTGTGCCCTTGTAAATGCCACCATTCATGGTGCTCCAGGCAGGGAGAGAACAATCTGCTTGCAAGGAGCGGGAGGCCTATTTTGTTTTATTATTTAAATGGATGCTACCAGGCACTAATGGGCTGTTGTATGGTCGTGGTCTAAGTGTCTCATGTTAATAGACAAACAAGGTTCTTTGGAAGAATGTGATATCTTTTATTACACCAACTAAATAGCTCTGCAAGCTTTCAGACACAAATGCCCTTCTTCAGGCATGGTGCTGACTTTATGTATGCCTGAAGAAGAGTGTTCATATCCAAAAGCTTGCAAAGAACAACTTTCCAACTATTTAGTTGGTCTAATACAAGGTGGTATCACATTTACCCAAAGAACCTTGGCTATGTCCTTAGACCAACAGGGTACAATCAACAGCTCCAAATCACGTTAATAGATGCTTTCCCATCATGCTGGAGAGAGACAATTGCATCTCAGCTGGGAGGAGTTGACCTGATGAGACACAGGCCTATTGAGGGCCTGGTAACTCAGAAGACAGGCTTTGCCATGCTGGCCCTATCCAGTTGTATATGCTGCCTCCAGCCTGACCCAGGAGGGGATGCTTCAGTTGACAAGGAGAAACTGCCTCACAGTGTGCCTGGGTCAATTGTGCAATGCCCTTTATAGGAATTAGGGGTGAAAGCACGAAGCCTTCCTGACCACACTGCTGCCCGATGGTAATTAGCTGGTGCCCTCAGGAGTCAGAGACCACGGTGAGGAGAGAAGCCTTGACAGATCAGCCATTGCTGGACATCCTCAAA
>NW_017729034.1:5787979-5801367 GCF_001723915.1 Gavialis gangeticus
TGAAAGCACGAAGCCTTCCTGACCACACTGCTGCCCGATGGTAATTAGCTGGTGCCCTCAGGAGTCAGAGACCACGGTGAGGAGAGAAGCCTTGACAGATCAGCCATTGCTGGACATCCTCGAACATTAACCAAGTCACCCACACAATGTCCCTGCAAGGTAACTTGGAATTAGCTCTAGTTTACAGACTGTGTATGTTAGGCCACATCTGTACTATTTTCACAGCACTCCTGACTGATACTGACAAGCATACTTCAGCTGTCAACTCCTGCCCCCAAATACAGAAATAAAAAGGTAAAGTCACTCTGAGGGCACCCCCCATGGCTCTCAAGATCTCTGTTTCTTGGGTACTTGATAATAATGATGAGGAGAGGGAGAGAGCAGGGGTCACCTCGAGTGTGTTTTCACTGCCTCCCTTCTGGGACTGGCATATAAAGCCCAAGTAAAATGATGATGCCCCTTTGGAGCTGCAGTGGCTGGGCATGATATGGGCCACAGTGGCACAATGGTAGTATAGACGTGGGCTAAAGAGCAGAGAAAAAGGGTGACTTACCCAAATTCAGGGTTATATTTTGACTGTCCTGGCTTCCAGACACTAGCCCTCCCTTTTCCCCCTGCAGATCTCCTGGAACAGGCCTCTGGCCAATATTCCTGTCACAGAGAGAGACTCTTGGCCTGAAGAACATGGTGGGCGTTGAATAAGGAGGCTCCAGGAAGTAAGACATTAATGTCCAGAATAGTTATTTCTTTAAAGCCAAGCCGCCTTTAGTGAAGATTCACGGGTATGTCAGGGCACAGAGTCAGAAAACCTGGATAACCTGATGCTTCTCCACACCCACCTGGGGACTGACAGCCCATTGGCACCACAACTGTGAGGGGCTTTGGCTGACAAATCTAGGACACAACAGGGGGCTGACAGACAGGTGAAAGAAGGAACAGATGTGGAGTCAATGGGGTGTGAGGGCTGTGTTTGACCTGCAAGATAGCTAACAACAAAATCAATCTAACAAGGGTAGCTGCTTACTCCATCACCCTTCTCTCCCTGCCCATTTTTTCTACAGTAGCAACCCATTATTCCTTCATCCCTCTCCTCTACCAATCTATCTTTTTGTGTATCCATCTATTCCTTCATCTCTCTTCTGTGTATTTATCTGTTCATCTTGCCCTCTCTCTATTTTGCCTTTCTTTTCTCCTACGCTTTCCCTTTGCCTTTCTATTACATTTCTTTCTTTACTCCCGTCTTCTGACTGTGATACACTCTTTCTCTCTGTTCCTCTATGCCGATCTATTCTCCTCTATCCATTGTTAATGCTCTGTTCCTTTGTCCTTCTTTTGTGGTATTTAGCTTCATGGAGCCTCTATTTACCAATCTACTGTACATTAAATATCTGCTGTTTGTCTGCTGGTCTCTCTCCCTCTCCCCATCACGATCAGAAATAACAAGCTGGCTACCCCTGCCTTAGATGGTTAGGCAGCAGGGTGCCCTGGGTTGTCTGCCTGGGAAGGTCTCGTGTCTTCCTCCTTTGCCCACTGCAGCCTCATTTATCTAAGGATGCAGCTGCTTTTAGCGTATATTATTAAAAGGCCTAAGAAACCAATCATCCTGCAAAAGGCAAGGCAGAGAAACCATTAGGAACACAAGGGCTCTCTGCTAATGATTACCTGAGACTTGCCTGGGGCTGGCAGCTAGGAAGCAGGTTTATGATTGCATCCCACGGCCCACAGTGTCTTACATGTGGATTTTTCAAATACTTTCCTGCTTTTAGACATTTAGTGGAAAAATAAAATATTAAGTCAAGGGTTGAACTAGGACATTGAAAAGAAATGCCCAGTATTGAATCCCTGCCACTTCCTGTCTAACTCTGTGGCCTTGTTATGACCAGTACCATCTGCAGCAGTCTTCAGAAAATGCCCTGCGTAGTCCTCCTTCCCAAACATAGGCTCACCACTGCTCCTGCATCCACTCCCTTCTGCATATTTCTATACCACACCACTCCTTAATATCTTTACCATTGGAACAGGGAACCAGGGGCTCCTATTACTTTAAGAGAGTGCAGCAGGCTAAACTGGCTATGTGGGGCTGCAGGCTGGCCCTTAACTAAAGGGGAAACTCCAGTGTGTGGTTGGGGAGCCACATGACAGGAAGGGGTGGGCTTGGAGGCATATAAGTGTGGGGCCTAAGCCAGAAGAGGCAGTCTGGTTTTGTGTGTTGCAGGGAGAGGAGCTCCCAAGGAAGCTGGCTGTAGAAAACAGGCCCATGGACACCAAGCTACCCATTGGAGTGAAACTGAGACAGCTAAGGCAGAAATATAGTTTGTAGTGGGGCACTGACTCAGGGTGGAGAACTTTAGTGGGAAGCAGTTTGCTTATGTTTTGGGTATGCTTAAGTTTGTAGACTAGATTTTGGCTACAGGGGTGTATGGAATCCTCTAGGGCACCTGAGATGCACCCAGCATAAAGCTCCCTTGCTAGGATCAGCGATCCCAGGGGCAAAGCAGTGTGTGCACTGCCTAGCCAGGGTCAGGGACTCTAGGGGCTGCCACAAGAGACCAGGAGCAGCGGCCCAGATCCTGAGAGGGTGAGACTGGGGTCAGGGACCCAGAACCTGAGGTCTGGGAAAGTGGACCTGGGCTGGAGGGCCCAGCTACAGGAAAGGGACTGAAGTCAGGAAGGCAGAAGTCCCAACAAGGGTTTGAGGCTTGAGGGGCCAAGTGTGGAATCAGAATCAGGCTCCCGCCCTCTCCATATGCTGACTGACATAGGCAGGGCTACAAGGGAGGATGCCAACTGTGATTATAGCCCCTAAAGCACAACTGGGGCTGTCTGAAAGGGGAAAGCTACCTTGCAGAGTCTAGGGCAGCGGGGCTCCAAAGGACTGTATGTAGAGGCAAGGCACCCAGGAGGAGGCTACCCTGGCCTCTGAAGGCAGACCCCCCCAGTTAAAAGTCCTGACAATCAAGTCCTGCCAGGTGAGAGAAAGGAGGTAGAGAGGCTGGGGAGCAAGGCCAGGTGGGCCAGATCACTAGGTGACATCAGATGCCAGGCAGATTGTCTATCTCCACTGAAAGAATGATACCTGTCGCTCTCATAACTCAGAGCCCACCCAACTCTGCCTGTGCCATCTAACTCTCATTTAACCCTTTGCACATACCCATATCACAGTCAGATGGATTGCAGATTGGCTGAGGGGTCGCACTCAGAGGGTAGTGGTGGATGGGTCATATTCGACCTGGGGGGAGGTGGGTAGCGGAGTCCCCCAGGGCTTGGTCCTGGGGCCTGCGCTGTTCAATTTCTTCATCAGCGATCTGGATGATGGGGTGGAAAGTAACCTGTTTAAATTCGCTGATGACACCAAAATCTGGGGGGAGGTGAGCACGCTAGCAGGGAGGGAGAGATTGCAGAGGGATCTGGATAGGTTACAGGGGTGGGCTAACAGGAACAGGATGCGTTTTAACACGGACAAGTGCAGGGTGCTGCATTTGGGCAGTAGGAACCAGCAGCACACTTACACAATGGGGAACTCCTTACTCGAGAGCACGGAGGCAGAAAGGGATCTTGGAGTCATTATTGACTCCAAGATGAACATGGGCCGACAATGCGAGGTCATGGTTGGCAGGGCTAACCGGACCTTGTCGTGCATCCACAGGTGCATCTCGAGTAGAGCCAAGGAGGTGATCCTCCCCCTCTACGCGACGCTGGTCAGGCCACAGCTGGAGTATTGTGTCCAGTTCTGTGCGCCCCATTTCAAGAGGGATGTGGACAATATGGAGAGGGTCCAGAGGAGGGCCACCCGCATGATCCGGGGACAACAGGGCAGACCCTACAGTGAGAGACTGCGGGACCTGAACCTATTCAGCCTCCACAAGAGAAGGCTGAGGGGGGACCTGGTGACCGTCTATAGACTCACTAGGGGGGACCAGAAGGGTTTGGGGGAGATGCTGTTTCCCCTAGCGCCCGCTGGCATAACAAGGAGTAATGGGCACAAGTTGATGGAGAGGAGGTATAGATTGGACATCCGCAAAAACTACTTCACAGTTAGGGCGGCTAGGAGCTGGAACCAACTTCCAAGGGAAGTGGTGCTGGCCCCTACCCTGGGGGTCTTTAAGAAGAGGCTGGATGCCTACCTGGCTGGACTCGTTTGAGTCCCGTTTCTCTTTTTGGGGTTTTTTGTTGTTCTCCCGCCCTGGCGGGGGGTCGGGCTAGAAGATCTACTAGGTCCCTTCCGACCCTTAATCTATAAGATCTATAATCTATAAGATCTATAAGATCTATATACATTTCCCTAGCTCATGATGCCCTTGAAATCCCATTTGCATCTGAGCAGTTAACTTCAAGCTGACCAGGCAAAACCTAGGTATTAGGCTAATTCATTTTTTTTTATTCCCACCCCTTAAAAATTGCCTAAAATATCATGACAAGCTTTATTTATCTTATTAAGTACACTACATTAACCCTGCAAATATGCCAACGCCCCAAAAGTGCTTTCTCAACAACTTTGCAGAATAGGAAATTAACTGTGATCATCAGAGAGGTTTTAATTATTATGTCCACATAATGCAACAATGCCCCTTCCTCAAGGGGCAGCAGATGAAGAGAAGAGCATGTCCCATCTTCTTCCTGCAGAGGTAGAATGTATTCTAGGAGAGAACAAATGTATTCTACCTCTGCTTCATGGCAGACAATGAGAAGTGCACAGAGGTGCCAATCTCTCCACCACACCAGCAGATGGCATTTGAGTAGATATGCAGAAGTTATAACTGGCACTGAGATCTGAGGACTTGATGCAAACAGTAGGGTACTGCTCCAGCCCTTGGAGGGCCTGAGACGTGAGCATGAGTGCACAGGGAACGGAGAACAAATGAGATGGGGGCCTTGTGTGGAAAAAAAGAACCAGAGCCCGCACCTTTTCTAAGGTATACTTGAAATGTTTCCTGAAAAGTTGTCCCAAGCACCCTCACTGGCAGAAAGTAGGAGTCCACAGAAGGCCAGTGTCAGAATACAATCCCAAGGTAATAGGCTCTGTTCTTGGAGTTGCTGGTAGCTACATATCCAAGCAGTGCCTGCCCCTGGCAAAGGTCTATGCCTGCATGCATCAGGCAGAACAACTGTTTTTCCCAGTGAATAACCAAAGTGCAGCTGCAACCCACTCTGAGTTACCCAGGTAAAGTGTAGGAGAAATTCTATTACCCTCTCTGGTAATATATTCCCATTATAGGAATAGGGAGACATCTGCATGTTTCTGAAGAACAGAATAGTTTGTGAGAATAGATCAGTTTGTGAGCTGGTGGCCAGAATCCCACCTGATACAGAGATTACTTCCCTGTACTGTGTTGTTTGGTGAGTAGTGCATCACTGTCACCCTCCCCTTCCTTTTTATGGGCTTCTAATGAGACATTTATGTGGTGCTTCCTACTTCATTGCAAGCTAGATGCTGTCACCCTCATTGTTGACTAAGCCCAGGCCAAGCTGAGCTCAGCTGTGGCAAGTACTGGAGTTGTAGCAACTGCTGCACTCCAAAATTGTGGCTCACTTTCTGCCGTGTCAGTCTTGAGCACTGTGGGCTTGCTGGTCTCACAGGCATTCATGGCTTGCTGCAGTCAGTGAAACTGAGAAGATAACACAAATGTAGTCTTTCCTAGCAGTTTCTTGTAAGCCTCTAAACCCTTTTATTTGTTGGCATATTCTTAAGTGGAGAGATTTAGCTCATTACCAGATGTTATGTTTGAATCCATCCTTGATAAAAGCTGCATCATCCAAGCAATTCCAAGACTAGGAAGCTTATCCCATGACATGGTGAAGGAGATGTCAGAGGAGGATAAGCAAAGTGCAGTCAAATGCTCTTAGATTTATCTGGATGCAGAAAAAGGGATGATGTTATCCACTCTGACACTATATGTTCCTCCAGTGACACAAATCAGATTCTATCGGTCAAATAATGCTCTCCCAGAACACGAGAGCTGTTCTGCACAGACTGTGCAGTGCTGCAAAAGTTTCAAGGCTTAGTCATTTTCTCTGTAATCAGCACTTCTAGATTTTCAGTTTGGAGAAGCTGAGGCAGCAGCAACTGTGAGCAGTTCCACAGATGGTTCTCCTATCATAACTTACGGTGGCATATGGCAAAAATGGAGGTACTTCCTATTTTCCCACAGTCAGCAATGATGCACTGTTCCTTCCATCGCCTCCTGCTGGACAAGACTGAGATTACAGTCAATGCAAGAATGGTTTTGGTCAGCCCGGCAGTAAGCAGAACTGTACCCCTGGCTCATACCGTATCATGGAGGTAGACAGAGTGACTGATTTGGGAAAGGTAAAGGCAATCCACCTCAGACTTCTGCTTGGGCTCAGCAAGTCCATTCAGAGGGTCAGGGAGCAGAGGCTTTTTGTCAACCAGAGATGCTAATTTGGAAGTGTCACATTTCTCCTGCTGCTGTTTAATTCTGCTTTCTTCACATACCTGAACTTTCATGTGGCCCTACCAGATACCTTGCTGCTCAACAGCCTCAGTTCAGTAAAGAAGGAGTGCTTCCATTTAGGCCTAGTGTGCAGAACACAGTCTTCTTCCCCCAGCCCTCAGCTCTCTGAGCTCTTGTGCCTCCATCAAACCTGTATCTGCTAGCTCCCCAAAGATTCACCTCCATCTCCACCACTGGCTTTGATGAGTTCCTGGATGGAACAAAAACAATTTCTACCCTCCCTAGTCACATCTGCTACCCAGAGTGCTCTGTTATTTGGTCTGAGCTGCACTAAGCAGATGATGGCCTTGGAGAGGCTGCTGCTGCATCCATGAATGTGTGACTCTAACAGATGGCCTCCTGTGAGGGGGGATTTGGCATGGCACAGCATGCCTGGGACAGAGATTAAAAATGGCGACTTGTCTATTTACACACACATAGGCATTGGTACGATGAGAAAACACTTTCTCCACCAAGCAGAAGTGCTAAAGGCCCACGTAACACCTTCTTCACCTAGTGTGGTTCCTTGGCATCCTCAGGAACTGGCCAGCATTTTAGCCTTCAAAAGGAGGCCAAGGTGCTGGTGGCAGAGCAGCTGGCATCTTCCCCCTTCTGGATGGGTTAGAGGAGGTCACACAAAAGAATCTGTCTAACTGCTGCCCTTTCATGTGAACAGGCACAAATCACAGCCATATGTGTCTGTGTCTGCTCAGGATGCTTGGTGTTAATAATAATTCTTGAGTGCTGAATGCATGCCCAACCCTGGCTCTGGATAGGGTTGTGTGTGTTGGGAATAGTTTGTCTGTCACCTATCTGCTTTTGAGATAAAAACTGGCTTAACAGGAGAGCAGTAGCTGAGGCATGAGGGGGAAGCACACACATATACCATATTGTTTCAAGTATAAGTTGACTCTTTTCCTTCCATGAAACGAACCATAAAAATATCACCTGACTTTAATGTAGGATTGATTTATAACGAAACCCCCAACAATCCTGACTTGTGTATGTGCAATGATTTTTATGCAAGCAATAAAATTGCCACAACATTTTTGAGGGGCTGGGGGAGGGGGAGCTGGCAGTTTTTACTTAACCATCTCTAGGGTTTTTAACCCTTTGGGTCCTTTCCTTAGCTATTTAAGTCTCTTGTGGACAGAGTCTCAAGTCTCCTCCAATTATACGGCAATAGCACGTGAAGGATATTGTTATCTGTCGTTCTTCCTAACATTAACCCTAAAAACATGGGGCTGACATATAGGCAGTGTTGACCTATAATCAGAAAAACATGCCATTTTAGAGTGGACCCTCATAAATGGCAGCTAAACCTGAAGGGCCAGATTTT
The DNA here is from genome assembly GCF_001723915.1 of Gavialis gangeticus. Lineage (NCBI taxonomy): Eukaryota > Metazoa > Chordata > Crocodylia > Gavialidae > Gavialis > Gavialis gangeticus. The sequence goes on from NW_017729034.1 coordinate 5,795,771, forward strand.
GTACTCAGTTATACCACATGCCCTCACTGCAAGGCATGGAAATACGGGAGAAGACTAACTTGACGCAACGTCTGCTCAGCAAGCAAAGGTGTAGACCAGAAGAGAGCTAGAAAACAAGATGGCACTAAAAGCATAAGAGAGAATGCGTGGAATCCAAACTGGGATCTGGGAGGCTAAGCAAGGTAGTGGATGTGCTGCTCCCCAGCATGCACTGTCTTCCCTGTCCTTTCTGGGTGAAACCCAAAGGATCAGCTTGGACTTGCATCTTCTTTGCTTGCCTGGATCCCAGGTAGATCTAGCACTTCTCTCCCCACATGCTTATTCAGTGAATCAGATCAACCAGAGACAGCTAGACTAGGAGGCTGGGGCAAACTGTTCTCAAGAGTGGGCCCCTCTTCTGTGGCACCTGCATCTGAACTTGGCCCAGCAGAACTCTGGTTTGCTAAGCACCAACAGGACTGGCCTGTATACTTATGTCTGGCCCAGCAGGCCATGCTCAGTGGGTTTAGCTGGGTCTTGGCAGCCAATCATTTTGTTTCCATCTGGCCTGATGGTGAAAGTGGTTATATACCTTTGCTGCAGTTGCCCAGGCTACATTTGTCTAGTTCCCGCATCTATGTGATGGCACCTAAGCATCCTGGTATATTGCCCTGGATCAGGCCTGATACAGAAACTAAAGGAATAAACCAAATACACAGGACTAGCTGATACCTGCCCATATACCCCAGCACCTCACCCTACCTAGTTCTTTTAATGCTAGCTCTAGGCAGAAATTCCTCAGCTAACACCTCAGAAGGCAGATGGAGCTGACGGGACAAAATGTGTGTGTGTGTTTGTGTGACTTGGGAGGTAGGGGGCCTTCCCTTCTAATTATTCAACTGTTCAATGAAGGGAGGTCAGGAATCTTTTAAAAACAGGCTTGCATAATAAAAGCCAGAGTAAGTAGGAAGAGAAGAAAGGAGCATGACAGGAGCAAGAGCATGATCTTGGAAAAGGAAGGAAACAAATAAAAAGAGGATGGGGAAAAGAATTTGATGAATAAAATATTAAATCATCCATTTTTTATGTCGAAGCATGGAGTGCTTCGGCCTGCTGTTTCCTTTTGGTTCAACATGTTAATCGGTGTGGCTCCCCTGTGAGAGTCCTCCTGCTTGCAATAATTTCACCAGGCACTTGATTGCAGGAAGGAGCAATTTGGCTGTTAGAGGAAAAAAAAACTAAGGGAAAAGGAGGAAAAAACCAGGTGGGGAGGAAAGAAACCCCCCCTAGTCCCACCTAAAAGCAGAGCTCTCTAATCAGGGACAGGCTGAGGCCATCCCTGACGAAGATGACTCCACGGCGTGCGGTTGATGAATGGAGGTGGGTTGCAGGTGGGGAAACTGGCTTTTGCCTTCTGTGTGACAAAGCGAAGCCCCAGAAAAACATTTGGCAGTGAGCCACAGATGAGCTGCAGTGGATGCTTCCAGTGTCTGTGGGGAAACGCATGGTCAGATGAAGTGTTTAGTGCTTGGGATGCTGCTGGTCCTTGTTAGGAACAGTCTGCTGTGTTGTTATCTATCTCCTCCGTTCCCTTGCTAGAGCCCCTGGGAAATGATTTCCAGCATCCTACTTTATTGTTAGTTGATTGGACACTTATCTAGCTGTTTCTCTCCATTTTAGACACAGACACTGGCTTTTATTTTCTCTCCCATCTCCCTTAGACATTTCTATAGAACCTATTACTGTAGGATGTGAACATACATTGAAATATAGGAGGTTTTGCTATTACATTCCCTACGTATCCTTAACCACCAATGGAACGGACGTGTCCCTAAATCTGGAAAGACACACTGAGCAACACAGTATAGAATTGGTTTCTCCAACATATTTAGAGTATTTTAATCTTTTTCAAGGAGTATGCATGTGGGTGGGGGGAGCAGGAGACAACTGACCGCAGCCTGGTCGGGCACAGACTGGCTGTGTAACCAACCCTCAGCACTGACTTCGAATGCACCTTGCCACATCCTTCCACCTGAACGCTGATATCTACCAATGTTCCTTTGCTCTTTCCCCTAACAATTTCTCCCACTCTTGATTAGAGACTGACAGTTACTCCACAGCCACATGTTATGGCCAGAGGTTTCAAAAGCAACCTCTCAGCTCCTGCTTAGAAAGCTAGATCAGTGCCACATTCTTAGAAGTGCTTGTCACCTAGCAGCTTGCATGGTGACAGGGCCAGCTTTTCAAAGGGGTTCAATAGCACTGGTTAGTGCAAATCTGGCTCCTTATCAAGGTTCCTACATAGGAACAGAGCATCTTTGAACATTCTGACTCCAGTGACTGAATTACCCCTAGAGATTAGGTTCAGACCAAGAAGTCTCTTTCATCTTTTGTATGAAACTGGATTTGAACTTAAGTCTCCAGAGATAACTGACTTGCTAGCAATAGCCCATTACACCACTGAAGCCCTAAAACTCATTCCCAAGTTGAATTTTCATTTACTAGGTTGGGTATTTTTTTTTTTTAAATTGCATTTTAGGGCCTGTGCCAAAGTTGGCAGTCAATGCAGGACCTAAATGATAACAAGCGTAATGTTAATTACATAGCTACTGTTAAACTTTATTTTAATAAATTCTTTATATTTGGACAGTTTAGGAAAGCAAAACCAGTCTTATTTCCAAGCCATTCTATTGTCTAGACAAGGTCAAAACAGGATACTCTAAAGTAAAGGTTTCTAGGGTTACAGGGCAGGTATCTGGTACTGAGCCTCAGCGGAGCTCTTCTCTGCATGCTTTCTGATTATACAACAAGCAGCAACACCTGTTCCATTGAATACTGGCATCATGATGCTGAGTTAATATTTGAGAATTATAAATAAAGACAATGGGGAAAGGAAATAGTGACACACATCTTGATTCATCTGATTACACAGTAGCTCTAATTTAATCTTGGATTTGATACCCAGATGCCAAGGTGATGGGTGGATTAGGAAAGTATAGATTGGAGAGAATGGACTACGATGCTTTGAGTGGTAAGGATGGAAAAACAGGGCACACACAGGTCTAGGAAGATAGGACAGAAAAGAACAGAGAGATAGACAATTCACTTAACAAATCATTCTTTAAGTGACAGAAACAGACATTTAGTCTTGAAATAGGTTAAGTAAACAACAGAAGAAAGAAAACCTTGAAAAACAGAAAAGTCCAGCAATACAGAGCTTCAGGAAAGTAAAATTTAGAAGTAATGATTTTCACAAGTGCAAAAGAAAATGATTAGCTGGAGCTACTCTGGGGTATATGGACCACCTTCCTGGGACTGCATCTAGATCAGGAGTGTCAAACCCATCTGCCCCTGTGGGCCAGATGTGTGGCCTGTGCCAGATGAGGCCCATGGACCCCTTGCTCCCCCTATGCTGCAGCATGCCATTCCAGGATCCATGCCACACGCAACACCTGCCCCGACCAATCTGGGCTACATGAGGAACTCCTCTGCCTCCTCCCCCAACCAGTCCAGGACTGCACCACAGGTGGTGTGCATCCCAGGCTGGTGTGGGGAATGCCACTTGTGGTACAGTCCCAGACTGCCTGGAATGGGTGCTGCACGTATTGCGGGTTTCGAGATGTGCACCACAAGCAGCACCCACCCTGGCTAGTTTGGGACTGCAGTACATGCAGCGCCTGCCTGGCCAGTAAGGGATCCTCATTGCATACAGAGCCTTCCACCCCACTGGTCCAGGATGTCCACTGTACATGGTGCATTCCTGGACCACCTGGAAGATGGGCAGGGAGGGTGCTTTATATAGTGCTGATCCCACACCACCTGAAGCAGGAACCAGGGGCAACTCTGGGGGCTGGATGAAGTGACTCCATGGGCCAAATCCAGCCCACAGGCTGCATCTTTAGCACCCCTAAATTAGATCATGAAAAATATAAATTGACTGTCTGTGGAGATCTTGGAAGAAACATTGCTCAGAAGTAGTAAAAAATGTGGCCAGGCCATGGAATGATTTCTAAACTCTGATAACATAGACGTTCCAGTTTCATTTGCCAGAAAACTACTTGGTACCAACCCAATGCTACAGCAAAAGACTGAACAAGTCTATGGATTCTACTCTCCTATGCAGGAAGTGAAGCCAATACTTCCAAATGACATTCTAAAACTGAACTCCCTGAGAAGGCACCAGGGACTAAAAGAGGGAGCAAGTCCACCAAGACTGACAGATCCTACCTGATGTGGATTCATTAGCCTTTCTCCCGAAGAAAGTTACAGATAGCCTAGGTAAAACACATTCTCAGCCATGTGGTTGAATAAGTCCCTGAACATGAACATTTTCACAAACTCAGAGCAGGCGGCCTCTAATCAAGGAGAGGTTTGAAACTAACTGTTATGTTGAATTAGGTACACAGCATGGGAGGGATTTTGATCTTGTACCAGCATAAATTTGATATAATTTTCCTGATGTTACTCTAAATTATACCCCTGGCAGAGGTGTGACAAATAGTTTCCATTCCCTGGCCGGTGAGGTGGCCAGGTAAGTGGCCACTATTCTTGCACTGCCTCAAAATCAGAGCTGGTGTTCTGGTCATTCCCCTGCTTCCCCCCCCCAGTTACACTACTGGGCCAACTGTGCACACATATTTACCTGCATTATAAACAACTGAACAATGTGATACACTGTTTTATATGCAGATTCTAAATGCATCATCTGATTTTGACCTGCTTATCCACCTGCCCACGGCCAAGACAAATTCTGATGTCATAGGTACCTGGGCTACTTCAAACACCCACTGTTAAAAGAACCTCAAATCAACTTACAGAAATTCCTCCTCTTTCCTGTCATCCACAAATGTGGAACTTACCTTCAAATCACTCTGCTCAAGACCAGCTCTTTTGAGCTTTTCTGTTTAAAAGCATCACAACTTTAACATATCAAGACCCTTCAAGGATAAAAATGGGAACTTTAAAAATGGGAAAATTGGGAAAGAGAGATTGTTTTGTCTGCTTCCCAATGGGGGACACACCACTTATTGCTAATCTAACTTTCTTCCAAGGCAACAGACCTCTCAAAGCTGTGGCAGTTTTATCCCTAGAAAGTAGGCCAGTATTCGCTTTGGATTTGGACTCAGCTGATTTGGGGCCAGGGATTCGATTCAGTGATTCGAATCATTGTCCCAAATCAATTCAGCCGAATCTAATTAGGAAATTTGGCAGGAGCCAAATCTCTGAATCAGCCAGGCCCATCCCCTGCCCCTCTCCCAGCCTGGCAATGGCTGCCTTAGCTCCCAGCACTTGGGGAAAAAAAAGCCCTGACTCAGAGGGTGCTGTTGGGCACGGCGCGATCCCCGCCACCCCCCACTGCCCCACGCTGCATGGGAGACTCGTGACCCCCCACGCCGCTCTCTCAGCCCCCCCATGATTGCCCCACTCACCCCAGCTCTGGCCCTTTAAGGAAAAAAAATGAGAAAAAGCCCCCAGGCTCACCAGTTCCTTCCTGGTGGGGGGCCATCCCTGCTGCCCCCCGCTACCCCACGCTGTGTGGGGAGCTCTGTATGAGCCCCCTGAAGCCCCGAGGCTGCTGCAGGAGCGGTGAGTCTCGGGGGTTTTTTCGTGTTTTTTTT
>NW_017729034.1:5801683-5801935 GCF_001723915.1 Gavialis gangeticus
CGGGGGTTTTTTCGTGTTTTTTTTTTTTTTTTAAAGGGCCAAAGCCGGGCAGGCAGGACAGCCATGGAGGGGGCTGGGGGAGCAAGGGGGGCCATCCAGGGGTGCATGGCAGAGCCCCCCATGCAGTGTGGGCCAGTGGGGATCATCCCCCCATCCAGCAGCACCCGGTGAGTTGGGGCTTTTTTTTAAAGTACCAGGAGCTGCGGTGGGTGGGGCAGCCATGAGGGGGCAGGGACAGTGGGTGGGGGTGGG
>NW_017729034.1:5802067-5804138 GCF_001723915.1 Gavialis gangeticus
GGACAGTGGGTGGGGGTGGGAGGGCTGGGGAGTAGGTGGGGTATGGGGCCTGGCAGGGGTCTAAGATTCGGAGAGCTTTGGATCAATTCGGAACTTTTAATTTAACTCTGATTGGATTTGGATTTGGCCACCGAATAGGGCCAAATCTCCTCTGAATCGAATCAGCACCTGAAGCTTCACACAGCCCTACTAGAAAGGCTATTGGGGGGGGAGGTGGGGGTTGGAGCATATTCTCTAGGTCCTGTCAAGGCATTTGGTTGCAGACTTAGAGGCATGCAGAAAGAGCACCAATAAAACACTTCTAAGCTATTTCAAGGTATCAGACATGGTATCATGAAAACACAATGGCACAAAAGTTTTAATTGCAGGAGTTTCAATGGGTTGCATTACTTATGAATGGCAAGAATACACATGGGTTATCAAGCCAAATGATAGCATGTCAAAAGTAACCTAATAGGTGCTGGGACACTCATAAGGACAAACAGGTCAGGGAGGATTTCTCCCTGTGGACACAGACTGGAAGCAGAAATGCTTCATGACACCTGTTTCAGCTTTAGGGTTGGAATAGCTTCTGCAGTCCTTGTGTGTGCACACAGAGTCAGGTACCTGGTAGCTGTGTCCCCAAAGGGAAACTTGACAGGATATGCCAGAAGCCCTCTGGAGTTAGGCACCATATCTTGCCATTGTACAGGCTCCTGGTGTCCAGCTCCACTCTCTATACAAGGGCCTGAAGCAGAATACCAACCCTTCATCTACCCTAATAGATGTGAACGTAAAGGAAGGTATAGATTCAGACCCAAATTTTGCCACCTGGACCCACTTTTTGTCAAATGTTGCATCTCAATCATCCTCCCAGTGCTGAAACAGGCCTCCTGTTTCTGTGGTTCTATTGAACTGACCCAGGACCTGGCTCAAATAGCCTTTACTCGTGCAAAGAAACCATGAAAGCCAACTGGAGTTTGTATGATTGTTTGGCCAGGGCAGGAGTTCTGTCTGAGCAGAGAGAGAGGAATATATGCCCTTGAATAAAAGTTTTTGTTTTTTTGTTTGCTTGTTTTAAGAGAAGCAGGATATGAGAGGTTAGGTAATAGCCGTTATTGGATAAATTTGTATACCTGGGAGAGACAGAGACAAATTTTGGGCTTCAAGCACCCGTTATTTAGTTCTCAGAAAGAAGCAGTTACAGCCCAATCTAAGTACAAGTTAGAACAAGTACTTTAACTTAATTATGTTAATGAATTTGACTATGTGGGCAATTATCACCAGGGCAGCAAAGAGGAGTTAGCAGAGGGAGAGGTGGAGGTAAGTTATAATGAGCTATAAGACCAAATGACTCTGCTAAGCCCATGGTTTTTGGCTTCCACTGAAGTTACGAATTTTTATTTCAAGACTTGTCTTCTAAAGATATTGTGTAGGTTTCCCTTGAGGACAAGGACTGTGAGGTCTCTCATATCTTTGGATCATTAAGACTGCAGCAACAACACTATTTTTAAAGCATTTATCTTCTATTTGCTGCCAAATGCCTTGACATACAAGCAACACACTCTGTAAACAAAAACTTGAGAAATGATCAGGGTAGTTCTCAAACAAGAGATGGAAAATATGTGAAAAGGTGGGGGGTGAAGACAACAGCCCAACAAACAACAGTTTCTTTCTTCTTTCCTCCCTTTTCTCATTCCCTTGTTCAGCCATTTCTGTCCAGCTTCGAGTGCATCATTTTTATCTCCTTCTCTTTCCTATAAAAGCCTGGCTCCCCTAGTGAGTGAGCAGATGATGATTTGGCATTGTCCAGGACCATTATGCTGTCAGCTATCAAAGAAGAAAGGGCTTGTAAAAATCCTGTAGTCAGACAAAGGCAGAGCGTACAGCTCAGGACAGTTTGTACTGCAGCCTGCTAATAACCTTTCTGAACAATGGCTTACATGGAAAGATCCACAGCAGAACAAGAAATTCCTGCTCCAGCCTCACTGCCACTTATTCAGAACTCCTGTTCTACCTTCAGCTCTACACACATGACATATGCAAATTTTGTTCCAGCCTTTCGTGTACAGGAAGATGCATGTAACCTGCT
>NW_017729034.1:5809138-5834294 GCF_001723915.1 Gavialis gangeticus
TCTCATCATGATGTGAAATACGTACCATTCAAATTTGTATTTCTTTGTGCAAACTTTCTTTGTTCTTCTAATCTCCCCAACCCACCAATTTTATCCTAGTCCCTCCCCCCACCAATTTTAAAATATCTTATGTGGTAGTAAACTAACAAAATACCATTGGACCAAAAATTAAGGAACCATGAGCCAAGGTGTCCCATTATGACCTTGTGCGCCAGTCCTTTTACTTCCATTTATCATGGAATATTATCTCACACACACACACACACACACACACACACACACACACACACACACACACACGCCATTTCTGTTCCTCTATTATCTCTCTCCACTTCATTAAAACAAGTGACTCTTACTCTCTCTCCTTCTCTCATACACAGGCACAAACATAATTTCTATCCTGATTTGATCTATACTCTAAAACACAATCTTCACCATTCACGGCAGCTTCTCTCTCACAACTTTCACACCTATTGAGTCTCAGAATAGCTCAGCCTAGCACATCACATAGGTTTTATCAACACTGATTCAGGGAAAGTGGATGACAACTTGAAAAGAAAAAGGTAATACCCAAGAAAGCCACTTGGACTGTGCGCCTAGGGCATAAACCTCTGGTGCCTGAGAATGGATTTCTAACAGGAACCAACTATTGTATAACCTCACTGGTCAGCTGGGGTGCAGTCTATGTGTACACAAGCTAGAAAGGATGAATCTGTTCCAGCCTGGCTTTTTACCCCAATCTCTGGAGACTCATGAGCTCAGTTTGAAAGCCCTAATCCCATTCCTGGTGCTGGCCAAGGTGCTAGGCATCACAGCTGCACACTCCCCCCGCCCTTGCCTTTAATGCTGGGGCATGCCTTATTTGCCTTTAAGGGTGTGGGGAGCAGAACCACTGACCTTTCACTTGTTTTCAGACTTGTGGCCAAATTCTTAGTTGCGATGTGGCCCTTTTGCACACCCTGTAGCAGCATAAACATGCTGCAGGAGAGATGTAAGGGATTCCCAAGATGTTAAGTAGGCTCAGTAAGCATGACAGCTTCTTCTACAGGAACCTCCAGCAGAAGAGGCATGCCATGGGGGATCCATAGTGTGCCAGGATGGAAGAAGACATATATATGGTATCCCCCATGGCCATGCTATTCCCCATGAATGAAAAACCCGGAGAGGTTATGCCAACAGAGGCGTATGTGGCATGCATGAGCTTGCAGCAGAGGTTGAACTAGCTTCAGCAGCTGTTGAATCGGGTAGGCACAATGCGATACCTCTCCTTCTACTGTGAGCTGGTCCTAACATCGGGGTAAATATATGGCCACCTGTGCACAAGATCATGAGGCTAGTATGTCAACAATCCTGATCTAACATAACCTTGGAGAGTAGCAGGTTTTGACTTAATTGCCTTGTTCCTGCTCTCACTTAAAATTGTCAATCAGGCGTAACTCCACCAAAAACAAAAACTGGTTTGGCCTGGTAGACTGGTCTAGCTCTGTATTAGTACCACTGTGTCCAGAGGAGTTATTTTAGATGCACAGCAGCATCAGAGAGATTAGAATACAGCCCAGTGGAGTTACAGTGGTGAGAGCAGAGCCTGGCTCTAGGCTTGCCATTCTTCAGCAAGGTATTTGCCAAGCTGGAATCATTCTAGTTTACTGTCAGTTGACTTTAGTGGAAATCACATGTCTCCAGTGAGGGCCAGGAGAAGCCTGTGCCATTCAAGATCTTGAAAGCCTATTAAATTAAAATAACATTTTCATGATACATTAAGGACAGAATCCAGTCCTAAACACCGGGCTGGCCCTAACAGGGCCTTTCTGAAGACTCAATTTTCAGACCTTACCCAAGCAAGTTCTACTTCCAAGAAGGACCATATCGTGCTCTCTGTCATATTCTATCCCACTGACTCCAGGGGTATTGCTTCAAATTCACTTGGTGAAATTCAGAGTTGGGCCCTATATCTCTGAGCCAGAATAAAGCAGTGATGTAAAGGGTCACCTACAGCACATAGTACAGAACAGTCCATGATAGGTGTCACATGGTTAGAAAATGTGTAACAGGTAGCAAAACAGGGTTACCTGGACCAATTTGGCATTGTAGGCATGACAAGTAGTGTGGTTTCTACATGGGCCCATGTTATGGCCCTTTTATAGCAGCAAAGCCAGTTTAACCAGTTCCTGGAAACCAACAAGCTGCATGATTCTTTCCTCAAGAAGAGCAGGACCACTGTGATGGCTCTACACTGCATCCTGTCCCTTTGGCCCTCAGGACAGGGTGCTGCAAAGGGCAGGACTGAGTGTGGCTGCAACACTTTGTGCTTGAGCTGTTGGCAAGGGGACTGAAGGCTACTTCTGTTAGATAATGCAACTGAAGAGAATGCTTTATCTGATATTGGGGCCAAGGCAAGTCAGCCCTTGGACCAGACCAGGGTCCCAGTGTTGTAAATACAGCACAAAACTGCTTTTTCCTATGACATCTGGACAGCATGTCCTGTGTTTTGCTCCATAAGGAGTGCAGAAGTAGACCTATATTAAAGGACAGTATAAATTGAAGGGAGCTGCTGTTTCTGATAAATCCTCCTCCTGATAATTGTTTTTTTTTATGCTGCAGCCTCATCTGTTGCTCACCCTGTACTCCAGAATGTAAGTTTCATTCATTTTATGCATCCACTAAATGTCTAGATTGGAACAAGTAACATTTCACCATTCTTTGACTGAACTTGTCTGCTGTATAAGGTTCATCCCTGTTTGCATCATGGGTTTGGCCCTCTACATGAAGGTTTTCGTGCATCATTTGTTCTCCTCCCCATTTCCACCTTCCCTAAGGGATCCTGAGCCCAACGCAAATCCAACAACATTGCAATTAAATCTTCCAGCCTGCAACATTCAGGGAGCATACCTATCCTTATATAAGTTGCGTTGCACCTTTTTATTGATCCCAGCTGTTGGGATGCAGATCAGTCAGCTAATCAATCTGTCCCATTACTAATACAAGGCACTTGGATATCTATAACAGCAAATACCCTAGCACTCACTGAGAGGAGTTCATGGTCATACTCAGCAGTGCAAGAAATGGCTTCTTTATGGACTATGAAATGCATTTTCCCCCAGGCCTTAGTCTGGACTCTGCTTTATGATGAGACATAATGCAGGAACTGTATAGAGCATTTTACATTCATACCTGCTGACAGACAGACTATCCCAGCAGAGCATATATGGATTTTCCCCATCCCATCCTGCTGCTACAGATTTGCCATGTTGTCAGCCCTAGAGCTGAAATGATCCTCAGTTCTCTCTGGATCTTTCCCTCTGCCCACTACAGGAAAGATAGCAACAACCATCTGAAACAAGAGGTGCAAAATAGCTGGAGGAACGGTCCAGTGGTACCATGTAGCAGTGCACTAGAGGCTGCTTGCAGGTGGGGCAGGGAGCTGATGAGGCACATGAGGGGAAGAAGGCTCAGGCTGGAGCTATATTATCCCTGCGCCTGAGCTGGGTAGGGGGCTCTCTCTCTGGTAGCTGCAGGAGAAGGAGCTCCTGCCCAGGAGAGCCACCTGGGGATGCTAAAAAAACTGCTTTGCTGCCTGCAGGAACAGTGAGGTCTGGGGAGCTCACAAGGAACCCAGGCTGGGAGGTAGGCTGAATTAGGGAGTGAAGGCTTACACTCTTAAAGAGGCAGAGGGCTGTTATCCCTTTATGTTTATGTTGTAGTCCAGGGGCTTAGTGTTTATGTTGCAGTTTGGCCAGTGGGTTGGGTTAGGACTATAAGGGGCGGTTACAGAAGTCCCATTAATGCCTTTGAAGCACGCAATAGCCATGAGCCCTGCCAGGAGCAGGCTCAAGACCTGAGCAACTGTTGAGCCCACAGTGGGCAGAATGTAAGGCCACAGGGGCCCAGCAGACAGAGGGGGCCAGGGGCCTGGTGTCCAAAAGAGCCAAACATCAGATAGTAACACCCGTGTGGCTTGGGCTCTGGTATAAGGGAGGTTAAGGAGCCACACAAGGAGCCCCTAAGATGATCAGTGCCTGGCAAGGGCACAGGCAGACAAAGAGGGCCTGATGGTCTGGGGTGCAGGACTATTACTAAGGGGACTCTGGGAGAGCCCAGTGAGGATCAACACAGACTCAGGCTCATGTAATGCCTACAGGCAACCTCCCTTTTAGGACCTTAATTAAGATCAAGGCATGGCAGACGAGATCCAGGGAAAGGGCTGCAACCAAGTGTGAGCCAGGCAGGGGCCACACGGCTACTAGGGGGCACCACAGCTGCCCCATGGCCATGGACCTTGCTGCATACTGGCATTGTTTGTTCTGGCCCATGTGCAGCTGCCATAAAAACAAAAGTGTTGAGGGCTCAGCTGAAGAGAAGGCTGCAGCAATGCCAAAGCTAAAAGAGCAGCCCAAGAACATGTACCACCTCCACAGCAGTGCCATGCACAGCTGGGAATGTGAGGATGCTTTACAGATGTTAATGAAGATATTCTCAAAGTGGCTGGGGTGGCAAGGGAAGAGAGCAAGAGAGAGAGAGGCAGAGAGAGAGCAATGCCATTTACCTCCAGTCACACATAGGGTGAGTCTCTACCACTTACATGGTGCTGCCTTCAGGCACACCCCGTCCAACCACTCCCTTTCCGCATTTGCTAACCCTGCTGAAGCCATCTTGGGGTCTCTCCCCAGCTCTGCTCTTGAGCTGTTTATCTCTGGTACACTTGAGGATAGCAGGGAGTTGGGGGAACCCTTTTGGGCATCTTTGCCACCTCATTCCAGGCTTGGTAGGTGTGTACAGTAGAAGTGGGTCAGTATGTCACGCTAGAGAGCACAGCCACAGAGCCAAGAACCAGCAGTATGGTGGCAAGGCAACCATGTACCTGGGGCAGCAGTGACTTCCAGTTGGTGCTGTGTCACTGGTGATCACAAATGCAATTGTGTGGCTGCTGGCAGCAGCCTTTTTTTGGCTCAGGTCAGTTGCCAGAGTTACCCTTCCCCAGTTATGTCAGTGTCATGAATAGAGCCCCTGGTCTCATCTAACCATGCTGTCCTCTATCAGAGAAAGTCAGCACCCCCAAAAGCCAGGGAAACAATGAAGCAGGAAACGCAGGGCATGGAGAAATGAACAAAGAACAAGAATTCAAAGGGGATAGGGGCATAGCCCAGAGCAGCTGACATGTGATATCTGCCCATTTGCCCACTCTTACCCTTCAATAAGCAAAAGCTGAACTGGGGTAGGTCAGTCCTGTGTCACTCATGGCTGTTCACCCGCATTTAGACATCTGCCTTGCCTGAGCCTCCTGACAGGTTTCCTCATCACCCTTGCTTGGTGCTTACTCATTAGTGTTCCCAGCCACCAAGTGAAACAGACTGTTGAGATCAACCAGTCTCTTGGCTGGCTGGTCTGTCTGTGGGCCTGTGCTCATGGTTCTCAGTTCTTTGCCGTGTCTGTCCATCCATCCATGGCCTCTGTTGCTGACTGGACAGTGTCACGGCACAGCAGATGCCTCCCCCCAACCTCCAGCTTCTTTCTGCTGCTGAAGAAGTACTCTCCCCCTGGGCTATCATGTACTTAACTGTGTGAGATCACATTGACAGGATGAAATTGACCTGCCAGCTCCTCAAGATAGGCATGATACGTTGATATCGCCATGGGAAACATACACATGCACAAGCCCCAAAACAAAAGGAGGATTTTGCAGCCAGTGGCAACTATCACAGGTTTAAGAATTCAAGACGGCCATGCTAAAATTGGAATAAGGAGGGTGGGGAAAGGGAAAGAAGCCTCTGGTACTTGTGGTGACTTAGAAATAAAAATGTCTAAGGACTTGCCACTGAGTGTGTCAAAACATGTTACAATCAGGTTCTGGATGAATCAGGATCAGGAAAAAAAGAAAACCCTGTGCTTTGGTGTAGGTAGGACAGAACACTCTGAGAGGGGATAATAGATATCCTTTAGCACAACTTCAGGGACAGAGGAAGGTGGGGGGCAGAGAAGGGATGGATGTACTCCAGCTAATACTGCTGTTTACAAGATCCCCGGGTCCTTCTAACAAACCTAACCTTACACTGCGGCCATGTGGGGAGGCCTGTTGATCATTCAGACCATGTAGACAGATTTGCCTACTGTGTGAATTCACTGAAGGCTATAAAGAGCCAAATGAGGCTCAATGACTTCAGTGGAGTTGCACTGGGAGCCCACTACATTTAGGGAAGTTGCCACAACATCAGTTTCCTTTGGGAGGGGACTTTGAGACTCCTTTGTTCTGCTCTTCTCAGGACTGTTTAGAAATAAAGGAAGATTTTATTTTGCACAAAAAGGGGACAAATGGACTTAACCAGATATCCTAATTTCCTTGTAATGCATTGGCAATATTTCCCCAAAACCCATATAGCTCAACTTGAGGGGAATGTCCAGGCTGTCATTTGTTTACATGTTATCATTTCTAGCATAGAATCATAGAAAAAGAGGGATGGAAGGGACCCCAGGAGACCACCTAGTTTATCAAGCATCATTTCTGAAATGAAAGCACCACAAAAAAAAAATTCAATAATGAACTCTCAGAAGTTGGGTAGAAACATTTAGGTTTCCCATTATACTAGCACAAAATTCCTAGTACAGCTTGGAGGGGGTGCTGCAGGAGTTAAAGGGACAAGGCATTAATGGACTGCATCCTTTCCCATTAAAAATACATCCAGAGAATGATTCAAAAGGGCAAATTTAGGAGGAGGAGGTCATGGACGTAGCTCTTGTTAGGATCCCATATCACTTGTTAGAATCTCCCTTGGATCAGTGGGGCACAGGATTAAAGGATGGTATTGCAAATATCTATATTATTAAGGGTTTCAGTGTATCTGTAGTAAAGCACTGAATTGCAACCCTAAGCTAATTGACAATTAAAATTAGGTGACAGGGAATAACTGATGTCCATGTAACTATTGTAGGCAGAGAAAAGCTTAAATCCTCTTCAAGCAAGACAAGGAGGAGGTATTTATAGCAATCCAGGAGAGCCAATGTCCAGCTGGATGGTTGCAGCACACTGGTAGTCACATGGCCTCTCACAATAACTGTTTAAGGTACCTGCAGACTAAAGTAGCCACTGTTGCCTTGGCTAGATCTGGGCCATATTCTGAAAGCTTTCTTCATGTACACGTTAATTGCAGAAAATAACGCAAGCATTATAGAAGTATGGGTATGCTTTATCAGCATGTACCTACTTCCAAAATCAGCTCAAAATAATTTTCTTTGCTCACTCCACTTTAGTCACTTAGCTTTGTATTATGGACAGAATGTCCAAATTATTAGGCCATGGGAAATCTCTGCCATGATGGAGTGCTGGACAGATGAGACAAGCAGTATGTGTGTATTAAATCAAAAGATATCTCCCCAGCTGATTGGAGACCTGGGCTAGGGACAGACATTCAAAAAGCCTGAGCCTCAGTTGAGTCAATCTTTGCAGGTCAGTGAAACCTGGCTAGGCTAAACCAGTTTGTAACCACAGAGACATCCCAGACATGCAGGCACATGCCTGCAGTGGCTCAGGCTAGAAGCTGGGGGGCACTAGAGCATCCCTCCCTTCCCTTCTACAGTGCTGAGCTGGGGGGGGGGTCTGACCAGGCCCAGGCAAGATGCTCTGATTAGGGAGGGGTCCATCCCCCACCCAGCCCAGCAGAGAATTGATAACACACTGTTTATCACCCCTAGCTCAGTGTTTATCACCCCATTAAGAAAACAACACAAGGACATTACCAGCTACCAGATGATTCTGCCTTTGTCTCATCTGCCACAAATGAGCCATAGCCAGCATGTGGTCTGCTAGCTAATACACTGACACCTCTCAGCAAGACAGAGGGGAGAGGGGAATTCCTGCTTAGCGGGGAGTGGTGAGGAGGAGGAGGAGAGCAGTCTGCAATCTCTGCAGGAGCTCCAGCCAGGGAGCAGAGGGGAGGATCCAGTTCTGCTGTGGAGCAGAGCCCAGCCTAGAGAGCATGCTGGGATGCTGGAGGAGTCTGGTTTAACTTAAACCAGCAAGGGGTCTGGGACAGACATTACATAAACCGGTGTGACCCAAATCAGTCAGGTCTGATACTACATTGAACCAGGTTTATCTCAAACAGGTTTTAGCCATTTTCAAACTAGTTTATAAGCAGTGAGCTTATGTTCAGTTTCTGATCACTGAAATTAGTTTGTGTGTAATGTCTGCCCTTAGCCCTAGTGACTGTGTAAAAGGCCTCCTTTCCCCAGATGGTGTTTTATGAGCAAGGAGTAGAAGGAAGAATAATATTTACTGCTGCTGGAATTGGTTAAAGGGAAGGGGATTTTTACAACAGAAGAGGTCTACTTAGGGGAAGACAAAGCCTGTCATGGATGATCCACTAGCTCATTCACCACCTTGACCACTTTGAATTGTTCAGGAAGATAAAAAGAAAGGATGGTCAGAGTTCTCCACTAGGATCTTAACCCAGAAGACACAGCATGTTGACTTGCCTTGTGAGTTGACCTCACGTACCGTGCAGACTCAGAGATGGTCCATGCACAAATAGGAAAATGGTGAAAACTCCACTGAACTCCAAGAATTGGTGTTGGGTGATTCAGTTGGTGATTTTCTTCCTATCGAGTTGCTACTGACTTAGTGTCCCTTGGTGTGATGTTAAGAGGTGGGGTTGCTATAATTTTTAGCATAATAGCAAACTCTCCTGATCACTCATTTATAAAGGTCCTTAGCACCCATGGTCCTTGTTGTAGGACAAGAGATGAGAGAAGTGAATTTCAGAATCCTAGCTATATCCCAAGGGAGTAGTCACATGATGCCTCCTCAAATTACTTTGGCCAGTTATATTTGGAGATAGCCTACACTGCTGAAGAGAAAAGACTGCTGTGTTACTTGCAAGAAGCTCAGTTTCTTTACAGCTTTGTCACAAAATCAGCCTGAACTGGATATAATGGGTTAGCCCCTTAAGTGGTATAACATGACACAGCTCCATGGAAGCTAGTGGCTCTACATTAATTTATACCCAGTGAGCATCTGGCCCAATGATCTCAAAATGGTTCAAGCCAGCAGCTGCGATGGAACCGGTAAACACAGACCTAGTCACATATGTGAATGGGTAAGTGCAGGCTCACAAATGCATCAGCTCACAGATGCACACAGATTGCAGGGACATATGGCTCACAGAAACTTTATGGGGTATAGAACTTGTGGTAATGGGAAGAAATCCATTATCTGATTAAAAGGTTATATACAATAGGAAGATAAGGGCTATAAAAGGAGCCAATGAATAGGGTTTCCACAAAAAGGGTACAATGAGCTCACCATTAGTCAATTTATGTTAATTAGTTTTGATATAATTTTAACTGAAGGTGAGCAATCTGACTCTCACAGAAGTGAGCAGCTAACACTACCAGATTGTGACATACTTAATCTATACAGGTACTCTGAAAGTGTCTATAAAAGCTCTGCCACACCTCTGCCCTGTACCCCCTACTATTCCAGCCTCGGGCTCCCTACACAGCCGTGCCGGTGCCCCTCCCTCTACCCTTCAGCCCTCTCCATGTTGTTGCCACCTTGGAACTCCCAACTCTCCTGTTCCTTCACTAACTGCTCTTTTACTTCTGATCAACAGTCAGGTTGCCCCATTTCTCCTCACGTACCATACCAAGCCTACATCCATCTCTAATTTCTCCCATGCAGCCATGGTACTGGTCACCTTTTAGACAGCTCCAGATTCATAGATTCATAGATGCTAGGGTCGGAAGGGACCTCAACAGATCGTTGAGTCTGACCCCCCACCCAGTTCCTCTATTCTTATTCAGGGATGTTCCTCTTGCCCAGTCTTATCCCACAGCCCTGCTTATCTTCCTGCTTCATCCTTATGCATATGGATGCAGTTGACATCTGGCAAGAGGCTGTTGGCAGGGAAAGAGTTAAAATCATTTAAACCATTACATTTTCAACAGATAGCATTCTGCTGCTGGAGTGCCCTGGAAGCATCTGTTAATAAAAGGCAAAAAATAAATAAATAAAATAAAAATAAAACCCCTCTCCCTTGTATTGAGATTTCTTTCTTCTTCTTTTTTTCCCTTCATCCAGCTGCACCCAGAATGAAAGCACTATCAAAGAAAGCTCCCCCATTAGCCATCAATTCAGAGCAACTTCAATCAGCCAGCTTTGCTGGAGCCTGCGGGAATATCTCCCCAGCAGCCTCCTCCACACTGCACTCGAGTGCTCTGAGAGTGCCACATTAAACCTGCCTGCTATCAATCCCTGGGCCTCCTTTACTGCAGCTTAACAAGGCAAACTGGCTGGTCTTGTAGATAGGGAACTGCTGATTTAGAAAGAGATGGAGGGGAGAGCCAAGCCAGGTGGAAGTTGAATGCAAACAATTAAGCAACAAGATCTTCCTTTTTAGGCTTTCCTAAGCCATTAGCTTGTTGAATGTGTGTGTGCGTGTGCATGCATGCGCACATGCATGTGCATCTGTGTTCACATAAGCACGTTTCATTGATCCCAACCAGTGTCACAGCTCTGTTTGAATAGGCTCCCAAGCTTGGGCTTCCAACGGATACCAGAGAATTGTTTTGGGAGTAGGGGAATAACAGACTCTGTGATTCTCCCTGGTTTTCTGGTTATCAGGCTGATACTCTCAGTCAGTGTGACTTTGTGTCCTTCTACCCAAATCCTAGGCTGGATTAAACCATTGTGGGTGGGAGGGATGGCATTCCCTCTTACACAACTGTGATGTGGTCCCTTCCAAGGGATGCTCCTTTTGCCAGCACCTTCCTGAGGTTTGCCAGCTGACTGCATCATCCTGTGCCAGGCAAGAGGGGCCATTCTAACTGTCTGCTACTCTGGTGAATGGACAGAGGGCTGCCTCTTCCCCCCATGTTGAGCCCCACGGTTCACACAAACCCTTCACTTTCCTCAAGGCTAACAGATGGGGAACAATTTAAACCAACCCATCCAGAATGACCATGTCTTAAAAACAAGCAAAAGCAGAGAGGCCTGTAATTTAGAAGTCTGAAGCATAAGCTATAAACTCCTCACTAGGCTCAGTCTCCTGAGCTTGCAGTGAAGCAGGACAGGCCCGGGCTAACACCTTGCATCCACATATACCCGCCTGCTGATAGGCTTTAGATTTCAGCCTGATTTGTAACTTGGATCAATGATCCATACTAGAGATATAGCTAAGGTACCTTTTTCCATTGGGTTTAAGTGACAAATAATTAGTAAGTAATGGAATTGCCCAAAGTGGATTTCCTCACTTTGTCTCTCAGTCCCCACTTTCTGGAAAAATATATTTCCCCCTGCTTTCATCCATCTACTCTGGAAACAACATGCAAAGAGATGCCATTGTTTCTGAAGACCTCACTAGAATGTAGTTCTTATATTTAGACTTTAAGGTTAGGTACAGACCATCAAAAAGCCTAAGGCTGAATCAATTCAGTCTTTGCAGGTTAGTCTAAGCTGCATAAATTACATTGAAGCAGAAGAGCACAGACATTTACCTTTGATTCAGGAAATGCAGCCACATGCCTGCAGTGGCTCAGGCCAGAAGCTGGGGGGCGCTAGAGTACAGCTCTCTGGCCACGTGTTCACTTCCTTTTCCTGCTGCTCCCAAGGTCTCTGGGATTTGCAATCCAGACTCATAGCAGCAGGACTCTGTAGGGTTGTTCATCACTTCTTCCTGCTTCCAGGTGCCTCTGGGATTTGTAGCCCACAGTTGCAGCCAGCAGTAAGTTTGAGAGGGGGAACAGGTGTCCTCCCTGGCCCCAGATCCCAGCTGGGGCTTCCTGGGGTGGGGGGCAGTCCTGTCCCCCTCTCTCCCCTTGTCAGCTGGCCCTCACTGCTCCAGCTAGGAAGCAGAGGGGCAGGGCCAGACCTGCTCTCTGGAGAAGACAGCACAGCCCAGCCCAGGGCTGCAAAGCATGCTTCCCATTTTGCTTGAAACAACAGCTCTTCTTCAGTCTGATTATTTTCTGCAGGCACTGGAACATCTTTGCAATGATGTTTCTTTCTATTATGGCAGAGTCTATTATCTGCATCAGTGGAGAAGGCACGTGCATACACATGTGTGCATGCACTGAAGAGGAAAGATGACAGTATTGACCCTGTGATCTGTCAAATAGGCCTGAAAAATGCCATTGAAATGTAGCTGCCAGCCAGCAGCACTCTCTAATCAACACTATTCAAAACCAGCTGAAATTAAGAAGAATCAGTGTGGTACTGTGACCTTAGTCTGAGGCCAGAGGCAGGTGATACACCAGGGTCTGGAGGACCATCTCTCAGCCATGTCCTTGTCTGAAGCTTGATTGCAAGGGGCTCCAGCATGGCTAGAGGGTTCAGTGCCCTTGGAACTTTCTCACAGAGAAAGTCTCTGTGATTTGGCTCTGGAAGAGCAGATTGGAAAAAGGACAACAGAATCGTAGAAAATTAGGGTTGGAAGGGACCTCAGGGGTGCCTATACATGAGCAAAGAGGCTGCTTCGACACGCTGTAATTACAGAGCGTTGGAGCAGACTTGACAAGCTTTAGTTAAAGCTTTTTTCACCGTGGAGATGCTGATACAGAAGATGCTCCAGGTGCTTTAATTAAAGCGCCCCAACCCTCACACACACACACTTCCAGAGCACGTGTATAAACACCCCAGGAGGTGATTTAGTCCAACCCCCTGCTTAAAGCAGGATCATCCCAGCCAAGGCTTTGTCTACCCAGATCTTAGAAACATCCAAGAATGGAGATTCCACAACTTCTCTGGTTAACCTGTTCCAGTGCTTTACTACCCTCCTAGTGAGAAAGGTTTTCCTCATATCTAACATAAATTTTCCAATACTGTATAATGGGCCCAGAGCCAGATTACACAGATAACCCAGGAAGTTGATGGGAATATGCTAGGAAGGTTGGCTATTTGGTAGCTCTCCTGTATACCCTCTCTGCTGGTGGAGAAGTTTTAATTTGCCTTTGCTCACCCCTTGTCCCCCCGCGTCCCCCCCTCCTCCGAAGGGCAAGTAGTGGGACTGCTAGTTGCTTGGCCCTGGGCTGGCCACCTCACAGATCTGTGGGAGCAGATGCTTATAGGCTAGTGAGCCATTTCTCCAGCCAGGGAAAGGAAGCAGGTTTCACATGTGAGGTCTTGTAAGGTGATTTTTATCAGTGTGCGCTTTACCATTTAGCAATGGTCACAAACAAAACTAAACAACCAAAGCATGAATCATGGCTACGAGGCAAAGGCTCCCTTACTGCAGACTTCCATGATTACTCAGTGTTTTAAAAGCTTGCACGGTATCTACTTTATGCCAGGTCTAGCTCCATCTGGATAGAAGAACAATAAGAGCTTCACAGTATCTTGCCCAAAACCAAACTCTCTGTCTGGAAAATTCGTCCCAGGAAGGTACTTTCCCTAACATCTCACCTACCATGTCTTGGGCTCAAATCCCTGCATGGCTAGAGTTAAATTGTGGGAAAATGGTGAGGCTGTCCCTGCCTCAGCTAGCATCCTACATACTCCAAAATCTATCTTGATATTCTTTACATCCTCTGGAAAGGATTTCTTAACTCCTTCCAGGTTGCTGCGTTTCCCTTGTCACGTTGCTTCGTGGATAGGAGGAGGTGGTAAGGATACTGAAGACAATGCAGTGAGAGAATGGGAGTGGAGAAGACAGCAGAAAGAAGGCAGAGAAGGAGACAGAAATATAGAGGCACACGTGAAAAAAGCATGTAAGATGCCTAATTCTAAAGAAGCTATTTCTTTTTCTCCCTGGCAGCCACCTTGTTCTCTGGTTTTCAATAGATGGCTTTGCTTTTCAAATGAGTCAGATGAATAAGAAAAGGTTAAAAGTAATTTTGCTGCCACCAAAGTCCACAAAGCAAAGAGAAATATGATAGATTTCACCCCCCCTAGACACATTCACACACTTCCAAAATATCTCCAATGTCTGTAGGGCTTTCAAGGTCCTGTAGCCACAGTAATAATTATACTAACAACAACAGTGCCTTGCTGGTGCATTTCACTTGGCATGCATGCGTGTGCCTGTCAGGGGAATATCTCTCCGCTCACATGCTCATTTACATGCACCAATCTGTTTTGCTGTGAGTTCAAGTACCCATTTGTGCAAGGACCTTTGGAGTGTGTATAGATTTCTGACTTGGGTATGTAATGGGCCTCTCTTACATCTACAATAACAGCCAGATTATGCTGGTGGCAGCCTGTGTGGATGTGTGTTCTGATTTCTGTATCATTTGTATAGTTTAGCCTGCATTTAACTGGTGCTATTTGAGATCTAGGCAGACTTGTTGATTAGGCCTTGTCAAAGAATGTTTCCATCACTACAACTATTTTGGTGACAGGTGCAGTTTTTCTCACCAAACATTTATGCCAGTACAACCTCTGACATGAGCATGGTTATACTGGTATATGTTTATACCAGCATAGTTTATTCTTTTTCCTGCTGGTTTAATGCACTTTTATACCAACACTGCTGTGTCTATATTAGGTGGGGCTGTACTGCTTTAACTGTATCAGCATAGATAAAAGCTACACAACTTTAAGTCAACAGGGTCCTAGTCAATTCTTCATATTAGTGAAGCAAGTTCTGTTTGATTATATTTGTACTGAAGCAAACATATACAGGTTTCCCTCGCTTTATGCAGGTTCTCTATGTGTGAATTCGCTCTTATGCAATGACCATTTTTATACCAAATTTTTTTTATATGCAAGGGAAATTCACTCTGATGCGATCGGCATGGTGGAAGCCCGCAGTCAGCTGCTTTGTGCGGTGCATTGTGGGAGTGATGCACACCAAAATACAGTTTCCTGTGTGGATTGGTGCTCCTCGTTCGGTGTCTGTAACAGTTGTTTCTGTAGTTACCATCCCCACTATGGTAACATTCACCACCACCCTATGCTTGTGCGTACTGTCCGCTGTTGGTGAGTACCAAAATTATCTTGTAAATGTGGTAGAAATGGGTCTGGAGGTCAGTACAATCGAGGTCTTGGAACCTATCCCTATTTGTTACATTGTAAAGTGGGTTCCCTTTTGCAAGTTTGAGTTATGTGCTGTTTTCCAGGAATGCATGTACAGCATAAAGCAAGGGAAACCTGTAGTTCCCCAAATATGGAACAAATCTTCCTTCTCACCTATTCCCTGGACCACCACACAACATCACCACCAAAACACTGCCATATTAGCAACAGTTGTACTTCTGATGGTTCCATTCAGATATTTAGTGTTTCTCTAGCAACTTTTATCCTATGATCTTAAAGCACTTAAACATTAATGAATTAACCCTCATAGTCCCTGACCAACCAACGCTTTAGCTGGTTTAATTTTTCATTGCAAATAACCCAGATGAATAATGTATCCCTTTATTCTACTCATGAATTATCTGTGAACGAGCTGTGGACTTTAGGAACATGTTTGCCATTCAAAATTCTTTGATGAGCAATTACTGTTAACAAATGTCAGGTGAGAGGATGCATGCAAACTTTTCACTTCAGCTATCTACAGCAGGTGATTGGTGAACCCACATCAAATGAAAATGCTTATTCTGCCTGATGCAAGGATGGGAGCCTGATTAAGTGGGAGAAAAATGAATAGAGGATGTTTGTTTACACACAAATACCCTTGTTTGCACTTGAGCTGGGTACTTGTAGGAAGCTCAGTCCCTCTCCAACATTAGTTCAGGCAAGAGATAGTCACATAAATGCAGCAGTTGGTGAATAAAAAGGAACATGGTGGAAGCAAAGAGCTGTTCAAAATATTCACAAGTGTTCTCCAACACTATAATATTTTCCCAATCCCTAGTGAGTATCACTGCTTCCATTGTATGGACAATGCAACTGATACCAAGAGAAAGGAAGTAACTGGCCCAGGTCACAGAAAAGGACAAGAATCTATTGTTTCCTAGAATCTACTTCTATTTCCCAGTCTTGTGATTTAGTTACTAGATCACACTCTTAACTTGAAAGGTGAAGTCATTATCCAAACTGCCTGAGTTTGCAAAACTGAGCTAAAAATTTCAGACAAACACGTTCTCTGCAGAGAATTCTTACTTCCAGCTGAGAAGAAATAGCTTGAGGATAGTTTACTTCCTTGTGTTCTGGCACTTGTGCTTCCTGTCACATTTGAAATCAGGATGCGTCTTGGCATGTACAATGCAATCATAGTCATACCAGAAGTGAGCCCAATAGTTTCCAGGTTCTTGAAGAATTTGTGACTCAGTGCTATAGCTGGGACCTATCTGGATAAGTTCACGCACTCCTATCAACACCTCACCCGGTACCTAAGTGATGTAGTATATGGCTGGATGGATTAAGGCAGAGTAGAATATGGCTACCTACTTCTTTCTAGATGGATTAACTCATTACAATCCATGAAAATCAAAAACTAAATAAATCTTACCATCCTCCCCTAGAGAGAGAGGTTGAGTCCATGAGTAATAAGATAAGCTCCCCCTAAAGCTGGATTTCACCCTGTGTGACAGGTCTGAACAAATAGGAACTGTCTAGACTCAGGTGTGCTCACTGAAAATGAGGGCGAGGACAGGCAGAACAGACCTAATTAGAACTACTTCAGTCGGCAAGAGACAGAACCTTTTTCTTTAAGTCTCCATCCACCTTCAAAGCCATTAAACGATCTCTTTCAGCCTGTCTCTCATGAAAGCCATCTACCCTCCTCTGAACCTATTTCAATAAGAACTAACCAGTTTCCTTAAACCACTGCCATTCCACCAGAATCAGCTTTGTTTATGGACAGTGTTGTCAGTACAGACACACACAAATGCAGTGGCAGTCTTCTGCATACTTTTCAACTGTGACATCTCTGAAATACTGGAGACAAACAGAGCAAACACCCCAGAACTTTGTTTAATTCATTACCCTGGAACAGTAGTATAATAAGCACCACGTACATGCTGACATTCATTCACATGGCTTTACTCTATTTGCAAACAGGAAGAGACTGAAACCCATTCTTCCCTGGACAGCCTGGCTTTGCAGATCTTTGGGACTAGTATCCCCTCCAAAAATCTTGTCTTCAGCTTAGATAGAAAACCTGGCAGATTTCTGATTGCACATACATGGAGAGGCCCCACCAGGAAGACGCAGGAGAAACTAGACCTTGTACCCTGACATGTAACATCCATGATTTGTTTTTCTTCATAGACACTGATTCTTTTGCCCATTTTTGGCCCCTTTCTCTCTTGCTGGTGCTGAAAGATGTGCCAGGGATTCCCCCCATCCCCAGTGAGTGTCTCAAACTAGCACATCTTTGCAGTTCCCACTGAAGCTTGAATTTCCACAAGCATCTCAACTCAGTGTACCTCTGTCACCATAGTGGATGACTCTTTCCTCACTAGTTGCTTCCATGCACTGGGTCATCCTGACTGCTTGCGGGAGCCCATGCTGTTGTAAATCTCCTGTGGCTCCTTTGTGTGCCTCCTACCACTGGGATTAAACCAGCAAATATTTGGGCAGAACCTTGTGCACATGATGAAGTCTGCTGTCATTTAAATGGCTTAATGCTAAACCCAGGTCCTGTTGACTTTGACAGGAACCAATCCAGTGGATTCAAGAGGGAGTTGCATCAAAATTACCAAGAGCAGAAGCAAGCCATTAGTGTGCAGGGGTGTGGACACTGGTATCACTGGTATACGTGCAGTGCTTCAAATCCTGCCCCAAATTCAACTGCCTCAAATCTGAAGTGTTTCAGGCATACAGACAACTCCAAGATGAAGTTCTTCACAGTGAGCTGATTTTAATGCTGCTTTGGGACTCCACAGCTAGGAAGTTAGTGAGCAGGCAACCCCACATGCCTTTTAGCCACAATTCCTCTGGAGGCTCCTGAGGACAGCGGGACCTTCCATGCATTTAACCTCCAGGCTTCTTCTTGGGGCTTCCTACCACCTGCAGGGCAGAGCTGGGCCTGTGACCCCTGAGCAGTGGAGCTGGGAATGAATCACAGAGGAGTTATCTCAGGCATGTAGGGAGACAGGAAGCAGAGCACTGTGACAAACTTGCAGACTGACCAGCTTTCTCCTGTGCTCTGCTGGAGGATACAAACATACCCTAAAGCACTTCAAAGTTGGTTCTGTTTCATCTGGGGCCAATGTTGACAGTCTTCATGCCACTTTGTAGTGCTTTACAACCATGTGTCACTCATACCTTCAATATTAAAGTGCTTTAAAGGCACTTAGACCACTACAAATGTTTAATCTGCCCCTATTACACTAGTTAGCAGCCATACTCACTAATGTGAACTGCTACATCGCTTGTGAGATGGGCCGTGCATGACAGCCTGTAAGCCAATAGATGGCATGCAGCATTGAGAAGGAAACACTCTATTCTGAGAATGGGAATTAGACCCACAAAACTTATGCCCAGGCATGCACATTTCATACACTGAAGTTTCCTCTTTGTCCAATACTTCCTGTCTTTCATTACCATTTTTCACCCAGAAAATTCACAGCCTGCTTTATAATTGCATTTGTCTTTGAATGACCTTGAAAGTGCTTTTTGATTCGTGTATTCTGATTGAACTGTTCTCCAAACTCCAACCTTTCAAATTAGCTATATAAGTGTGTCACAAACTGCACGAGAGAGGGAGAACAAGCAATTCTCCTTGAACACTAAGAGAGTAAGTGCAATGGAAATGAATCTTTTGTTCTTCAGTATATTAATCACAGGATCTTTTATCTTTTTCTGGACTCTCTGTTTATTCTGTGAGGAATAACTCAAATACCCTGAATTCAGCAGTTAGGCAAAGCTATTAGGAGCTTGGTTTGATTCAGTACATACTTATGCCAATGTCAGGATACTGTAATTCTATTGCCAAAGCTCCTAGAGAGTGAGCCTCATAACTAATTCAAAAATGAAAGGCTACCTGCTCCCCTGCTTCTTCCACCCTGTTAGTTTCAAACCTATCCCATCCCCATGCAATTACTCATGTGCCAGCACCTTTGTAAACATGCACTTTAGTATACTGTGAAAAGCAAGTGAAGTTACACAGTGTTTTAAACAAAATAATTCTTATTTGTGCTCACACTTACAACAAGCATCCTTAGGTCTGCTCTATTCAGTGATGAGATGCTTTACACCAGTGCTTCTCAAACTATCTGATGTGGTGGATCGGCAATTTTTTTTTCCAGTGGGCCAGGGACCGGTGCCCAGTTCAGCCGGTGGCAGCAACTGCGTGTAACAGCGCTACACAAATGTGCGACTGGCTGTTTCTTTCTCTTTCCTCACCTCGCACGACATGATGTCACCTGGAATGTTGGAAAGTACAAACTGTGGCGCTATGACATATCAATGTTATGCTTCTGAAAATATATTTCTTTCCTGGCAACTCACTGCAGACCAGCGAATATATTTCTTTCTTTCCTGGCAACTTGCTGTGGACCGGCACTGGTCCGCGGACCACCACTTTGAGAAGCACTGCTTTACACCACTTTCTAATCAACAGAGAAGTTTATTTTTGACTGACAGGTCACTAAAGACTATCAGTACTTCCAAGAAGCAAGATTTGTTTGGAAATGTCTTTTATTAGATCAATTATACAGGTGTGAGAGATATTAGACAAGCTTTCAGGCACAAAGTGCCCTTCCTTATTTTTATTCCTGAAAACTGGTCTAACAGCTCACTCAATGATATAGCTGATGTAATAAGAGATATTACTAAACAAGTCTTGCTTCTTGCATTTTCCAGGGACCACAATGGCTACAACACTACTATTTCATTCAGGTAAGGTACTAATATGCCTTACCTGTTATCTAGATTGCCATGGTCCTTAGCCATGCAAGGTTGTATCCAAACATTGTTCTTCCCTCTGTAAGGTTAGTTCTTACAAAAAGGGGCTAATTCCTCACAATAACTCGCACTGGGTTTGATGCAACTTTGCATGAGTAATGTCAATTTGGCCTAAGATCTAATAATACCCACATGGATAAAGTGATCAGCCATGAGTATAGGAAGGATGATTAATTTCCCTTGTTTCTGTTTCTGTGTTAGTTTCCAGTTACACTGCCAAAGCAGAGAAATGTTGAATTTGCAAACACTGCTGAAAGCATAAGTGAAACTTCTTCCAATGTGCACGGACTGATGCTCTCAATACCATCTATCAGCCTTACAAATGTCCATGGTCCCATTCCAGCAGTTTCTAAGCATTTCACAATTGAGAATGTATTTCTCCTCACAACACCTCTCCAAGGTAAGAAAGTCTTGCTATCCTTACTTACTGATGGAAAGACAAGCAACTTGCCCACCCAAAGAGCCTGTATACGAGGAAAAGAACCTCATTTTTGGTGGCTGAAGATAGCCTCCTGATGTCTAGACTATTCTGTCTCCTCCACCTCATCAAATACACATGAAATCAAAGCATATTAATGTTGAGAGGTCAAACACATAGCCTAAGGAGGGGAGTTTATGGTCATAGTTTGAATTTAGAGAACTCTCTCTTTCCCCATCAGCATGCAACTCAGCCCCAACTTCCCCTCTTTTATATTGCACAAATTTCTTTCCTATTTTGGGGGGTGCTTCTGATAATAATATTTACATTGTCCTACTGACATGAGTGGGGGAGGGTATATTGTCCCATATGGTTACCCTAGTCACAGCCAAATGGACGCAGTGCTGTGATCCAGATAAATAATGCCTAGCACTTGGATGATGCTCTCCACCTGAAGAGCTTTGCAGAGGTGACTAAATGTGCCTATTGCCATTTTATGGTTGATGACAGCGAGGCATAGACAATGCCCAACATTACACATGTCTGGAACTAGAATCCAGGTCTCTTTGCTTCCTCTCCAGTGATCTCCCTTACCCAGCAGGTTGCCCTGACTTGTACCATAGTCTTTGTTGTATCCTTCCTCCAGATGAGTGTGTGGTGTGTAGATCTTAGCTTGCTGTTGGCTTATGAGCTTCTAGAGTGACAAAAGATGTGTCTCTATTTGTGCACCTGCCCCCTTCTTTCGATCCAATTTTTTGAATTCTAAATCATTATATTGGTAAAATCAGGTAGGTAACTTAAGCTAACATATCGTGGGTGATGTTCTGTCCCCTTTATGGTCATCTAAACATCCAGCTCTAGTCATCTACATGACATTTTCAGTTATCAAAGTAGCAAAAATGCCATTGTACCAAAAATGTACATGAGTACAGAGGCTACTCCAATGTTCTGTAATTTCAGCACGGCAATTGTCATGCTCCAGCGGTGTCCTTTGTCTTGTGTGTCACTGTCTCCATGCTTCAAAATCACAGCAAAGCTGCTTGAACTAAAGCTCATTGAACAAGCTTTAGTTCAAGCACCCTGGACGCCATTTTCAAGTGCAGGGATGCTGATATATGTGACAATACAGCGCTTTAATTAGAGCGGCTCTCAGAGTTGGTCAAAACCTGTGACTACTGGACTTAGTGGATGCCCTGCCAGCCACTAGGCCAATAAGCCACACACCCTCTGTTGTGCTCCCTTCCTTCTAGTCCCATAAATCAATAGTGATAAAAGTTATAATTTAGAGACACTCCCTGATTTAGAAGGGTTGGGAACTGGGAGTTGGTTCCTCAGTTAGCTAATAGCTGTTAATTACTTTGAGAGAGACCAAGAGTCTGCAGCGTTTGTCTACTGCTCCACAATGAAGTTCATTTTTTAGTTTTTCTCATGGACATATGCCTACATTTATTGAACAGCAATCACTACAATATCTCCCCTAGACCGCCCCATTGTGGCTGCCCAAGGATCCAGCTTCATTGCAAAAGGCTGTGCGTGCAATGAGAGTGCTGTGTTGTTTAATCAGAAGCCCTTTTTGGGAACCTAGAACCCCAGACCTTCCCAATTCCAGACAAGTGTCCTAGTCATTGAGCTGACTGGCAAGGTAAAGGAAATACTAAATTTGCCACTCTGTAACTGCCAGTGCTGGAGACATTTTGAAAAGCTGCAGAGTAGGAAACAACAAAACAAACCCAAACACAGCCCTTGATCACTGTGGTTTTATTGCACTTAGGGGCAAAACAAAAAGAGCAAAAGCAAGAAAATCAGGCTATAGAAGTTTCAGAAATAAATTTCTTAAGAAAAGTTTGTGAAATTTCAACAATGCAAAAATGCTCTAGTTTCAATACTACAGAAATAATTTCAACATTTCAATTTTTTTTTTCATTTCAACCTGCTCTATTTCCCTTAATTTAAAATAAATGTCTTTCAAAGAGAAGATGTGGGGCTGGGGCTTAAGATGCATAATTGCTACTGTTCTTTGATCCCATTTTGAGTTTTAGTGGCAGGCAGCTATAATTTGTTCTCAGACTTGAGATTTAAAATCTGTAATTGAATCCTTATTGACATTGACCATAACCTCTTTTCAAATGAGCATCTTCTCTTTACCAGTCATCAACCAATCTATTCCAAGAAAGTATTTGTCTACATTCAAGTATAAGGGAGGACTAGCTACATGTTAACCAAATTCCTTAATAACTATTGTATCTTAGTAGATTTTTCTTTCAGTTGCCCAGAATCTCCAGTCTTTAGAGGCCTGTCTAGGAAAGAACTGATGTTCTGAAGTTGTTGGTGACACTTGTCAGACAAAGTTTATAGCCTGCATACAGCATAGCGAGCTATTGTTAGATCCTGAAGGTAAGGCAGCCATTAAAAGGGAAGTCTCTGCTTCAAAGACCCCGAAGGAGAATGCTTTTTCTCTCACTTTCCTATCTTTCCAGCTGCTTGTGGTGTCATGGCGAGCTTTTGATTTAATACTCCCTTATCTCATTCTCATGCAGTGACTCAGCTGACATTGAGAAAACTTTTCAATCACCATTTTCTCCCTGCATAGGGCTCAGCAGGAGATTTCTCAACTGTCTGGGGGCTTACAATTGCAGAACTGAGCTCTTGGAGCTTGTCATAATCCTCATCTGCTAATTGGCATGCAGAATTTCATCCAGTGTAGAAAGTGGTGGGTTTCTCCCATACATGTTGACCACCATTCCCTGTACCTGGGCAGGAGGTCGCAGAGACTTTAATGACAGGCTTGCTTCAGGAACGTACATTTAAAAGTTTGGTTCTAGGAGTTTTCCTCTGAATCAAGGCATATATCTCAGAGTATTTTTCCCCTTCTTTTCTGAGAACAATCACAAGATTTTGACTTGTAGAGGGTTTGCTACTTTTTTGTTATCTGGAATTCATTTGCTCCAAGGCAGGAAGCCTGAGGTTACAGAGGTGATGTACAGAGGTGATTTACAGCCAAAACCTATCCCTCTAAGAAGTGCTGATCTCTCTCCCCTCCAAAGATTTTCCCCATACTGCTATTCCAGTCTCTCAAGATTACTTGTCCAAGCAGTGACAAACCTAAGCCTGAGCTTGGAGTCTTCACAACAAATTAATTGCTAGGGTCACTCTGTGGTTGCTCATATTCATCTCTGACCCTTAAAAATTTCAAGATTATATATCTCAACAGAGCTGTTTTATGTACTAATGGTTTTCATTGAAACACCATGACAACAATGACAGAAGGTGGGTGTATGTCCTGAACTTGTGCTTTTAAGTGAACAGGCAGTTTGCATTAACAGCACTGGTAGCAGGCCTGTGCCAGCTAGGAATCATATTCCTTAAATGACCTCACTCTTCATCATTTAACCTTAGAAGCAAAATGGATAGCATACATGCAACTGAGCTAGATGGTTCGGAGTTAGGCCTGATTTCACACAGCAGAGATACATATACTGAAGTATACTAATTTGGGTAAGGCTCTTCATGTGCTTAAAGTTCAGCATGTGCTTATGTGCTTACCTGCACAAGTGACACACAAATAAGATTTGCAGTTTTCCATTAACTACTGGTTAATTCTTCCTCTTGATTCCTAGCCAAACAAGCTGACCTTTGCAGACTACATATTGCAGGTGGGACTTTTAAAAGAATGTAGCCTTGGATTAATTCAGCTCTTATTGGAGTCAAACACTCTGCTCAGCCACAAGCAGCAGCATCCTTCAACAGAGGGACTCAAAATGCAGCGTGGTTCCCATGTTCATTGATGGGTTGGATAAAAGAAGTGCCTTACCACACAGAGTCAGTGATGGTGTTTGGCCTGGAACCCATGTGTCCTGACTCTCACTTTGATGGCCTAACAGCTGGACAATGCATTGTCATGAAGTATTTTGAGTTTCTCAGAGGATAAGGGAGATGGAAGTGCAAAATACTCATCGTAAACCCTAAAGGCATGTTCCCATGAGCAGGAACATGCATTTCCCCAGGGACAACTAGCAGTGGTACATATTTATGCCACTACTACTTGTCCTTGGGCACGCCCCTGCATGCACACTCTGGCACGCAGCAGATTGTCCCGGATGGGGTAGGGGAAGCTGGGGTCAGCACCTGGGCTGACCCCAGCAGCCTTACCTGGGGTTCTAGGAGCCTCCTGGGGCTGCAGCAGTGGTGATCTAGGTACACTGAGGCTGGCCAGCAGTCAGAGCATCGCTCTAGCTGACCAGGCTCCTGTTTTGAGCGGTGCACACTTCAGCCATATGTGCCACCTTTTTTGGTGCATTTTGGTGCATTTTTGGTTTTTTTTGACACTGGGATCTCCTGTTGTAAAAAAAACTACTGAGCTGGACATTAGTAGTGTGGCAAATGTGCACATGCAGTGTGTGCAGTTCGCAGTGCCTCACATGGGTTTGCAGCACTGCAAACTGCATGTGCATGCTTATGAGGATGCACCCGAAAAGGCACTTACTTCCAATGACAGGACCTCAGACCACTCGGGCAGAATGAGTGGCCCCAGGGCTGGCAGGACCCGGCTGGGCTCGTCATGTGGTCCTGGCGTGCCACATCGGGTCCTGCCACCAGGGGACTGGCCCAGCCAGGTGGCAGAGGAGCCTCAGAGCCAGCAGGACCCAGCTGGGCTTGGCACGTGGTCCCTATGCACTGCACTGGGTCCTGCCTCTGCCCCGCTCTGCCTGCAGGGAGGTGGCGTGCGGCAGAACCCAGCCCAGCCCTGTGCAGCTCACTAGTCTGGCTTTGCACCAGAGCAGGTCACATGGCTCCAGGACTGCTGTGCACGCCTCCTGGAACCATGCAACCTGCTCCAGTGCAAACCCGGACTACTGAGCTGCACCGATCTGGGCTGGGTCCCTCCACACACCACCACCTTAACCGCAGCTGCTCCAGCCACTTGCCTCCTGCAGTCCCAGGGACATCCCCCCCCACCGGTT
>NW_017729034.1:5834304-5877820 GCF_001723915.1 Gavialis gangeticus
CCGGCCGGCCCGGGGACCCCCCCCCCCCCCGGTTTACCCCCCCCCCCCCCCCACACCCCCTGCCACTCCCCATAACCCCGACAATGCCCTCCACTCCCAACACCCCCCTGCCACCCCTCACACACACTCACACCCACCCACACCCATAACCCCCCCACCCCGATTCCCTAACTCACCTTGGACAGTGCCAGGGGCAGCAGGAGCACCAAAGAGACACTGGCAGAAACCAGAGCATCTCTTCTGGAGGACTGACTCTTGTGTTTCCTCCAGGCACGGTCTGGGACCATGTTTTGCTCCACTGTTCTCCGGAGCATTTTTTTTTACCCCTGGATATCCATTTTTCATTTTACAAACATTTTTCGAACATTTTTTCATTGCCGCATGTGGCTCTTGACCCATCTCAAAGGGGTTTGAGACAGGGCAAGAGGCACATGCGCGCTTGTTTGGATGCGCCCAATGAGGGTATCAGTTAACATCTGGGGACTGCATACCAGGCAGGAGCCTTCCTGTAGAGAACTCAGTATGTTGCATCACTCCTTAAGTCCTTCCACTTACACAAACTCTCCCTTCACCACCCCCTTCTTGACGATTCTCTCCACCTTCTTGCACTTGATATGCTTTACTGTGTACTGGCTGACTCTGCAGAACCTGCCCTGTTGCACATTTTGTACTATTTATATTTTATTATTTGTAAAGAGCTGCTTTAGGCTGCTGGCACTGTCAGACCACATTGCCTAGGAATCAACCTAATCAAGGCAATAAATCCAAGTAGTTAATTCAACAAAACAACTCCAATTGCAGCCCAGTGGGCAATTAGAATGAGTTCCTCCTAGAACATTGCCTCCTTTTACTGTTTTGTGCCAGGCAGTATCTATCTACCCTCAGCAGTTTGCTATCTTTACCCACAACTCTCTTCACTAGGTGGTAAGCTTTTCAGAGCTGGGACCTTTTATTCTTATACATCTGCAAAGCAACATGCACACATCTATGGAGTTCTGTACTAAATAAAAAACCAGCAGTCGAGATCTCAGAATATTTTCCTCCAGTTATGTTGATTTATATATCCAGTAGTCCTGCTGAACCCCTTTCATTTCTTCTCCCTTCCTTTGCTCATTCACTTTCTTTAATTCAAACAGATTTCCTGAGCATCCTGACTACAACATGCTTTGCTCCCATCAGTGACTGCTAAGAATCCATCTCTTCAACTCATGGAGATAAAGCTGCCAGCACTTTAGTAGCTACTAAGAGCAGAAACTCTCTTTAGGTTTAGGCTTAGGTAAAGTGGTTCCTACCAATAGGTGCCTATAGATGTGCTCTGACATATTCTAATAGAATGCATTGGAGCAGACTCGATTAATTGAGTTCTAATTTGAATTCTCCAGCATCACCTCGAAGTCATGTGTATTAAACCCCACACATTTTTTAATGGCTGTGGGGTGCTTTATCTAAGCCTCACTGAATGAGCTTTAGATAAAACATCCCAGGGCCATTTTGAAATGTGCAGGGGCTTAATGTGCATGATGGTGAGCCATCTGAATTAGAGCAGCTGCCCAGGAACCACTCTAATTAAAATGCCCCCTACACCTTTCGAGCACGTGTATAGGCAGGCTAAGGCTGTAGTTTGACAATGTTTCTCTCCCTAGTTCTAAAGGCAGAAAATTTGTTAGTCCTCTCCCTCAGGCTGCATCCTAAATCAGAAGTCTTCCAGCTAAAACCAAAAAGAGAGGGGTCCTCTTATGGTTTATTTTGGATGGAGAACAGATACCAGCCTGCCCACAGAACCTGAGCTGTGTATTTATGAGGTTCAAAGAAAGTTTTGGTGGCATTTATCCTACCTAGGTTTTGCCCCCTTGTTTCTCTGTATACTATAGGGCCGACTGAGTAAGAAGGGGAAGTGAATTTTTTTTGAAGAAATGGAGACGGGTATGATTCTGGAATTATCTCATGGAGGTACCTATCTGACCTATCTATTTTATGTATTTCATCTCATGGAATCATCTCATGAGACTCCTATCTGAACTGAATGGAGTCTCTTGAGATTGGCTGAGCATTATTTCTAGTCTTGGGGAAACTGAGTGAGGTCCCTCAAAAAAGACCAAAATGAAATTCCCTGGGCATATACAAAAGATATGCTGCAGCTCAAACAGATATAGTGGGCTTGATATAGAAACAATGGTGGACTGTGCTCTACATGGTGTCCCACTAGATCAGCGATTCTCTCAATAGGATGCCACAGCACCGTGGGGTACCATGTTATCCTTTCAAGGGTGCCACACAGTGTTAGTATGTTAAGAGTGCAAACACAATTCATAAGGTAAACACAGGATTGCAAATAGGAATCCATGAAACATTCTGACTTGTTGATATCTTTCTGAGTTCCTTGCAACAGAAGAAAATACTGCTCTATTATTTTTCTGTAGTTGAAAAAAAAAGAGAGAAAACCAAGAACTAGCATTTTCTGTAGGGTATCTTGAGCCTATAGAAGGGTGCTTCAAGTCTAAAAAGGTTGAGAACCATTGCACTAGATGATCAAGATGGTGTCTTCCAGCTTTAAAATCTGTAAACACTTCCTCTTTCTCTTTAATGCAAATAACTTTGCTCTTTCTCTCCAAAGCCCTTTCAGTTCACAGAAACTGGCCTTTTCCAGTGAGAAAAAATTCAGAGGTTGTTCTTCTTTTCTCTGAGATGTGCTAGTTTTTATTACTTACTCTTTGAGCCTCAAAAAAAAAAAGGTCGCTATCTTCGAAGCAGTTCTTGCTGATGGTAGAACAGCTATTTTGGGTGCCTTGAAAGAGTGATTCCCAGTCTTTTTGGGCAGCTATAAGAATTTACAAGCCAAAAAAAAAAACATAGGCTGTGTGAGCTAATGCCTTCTGTCTCCCCATTCAGCTGTGCGGAATCACAGGAGTGAGGTTTGTGCAGCTCAAAACATCATTGTGGATGAGATCACATAAAGCTGAACAGAAGGCAAGCACTGAGTCTTATTGTTCAGATATGGATCAGAGGACTAGAGTTCTTGGTACATAAGGAGACTGAGAGACGAGTAAAAGTGGGTCGAGAGCCTCTACTTTACAAGTTAATATTTATGAGTTGTTGTTTGGCTAATGCCATGACCCTTATGGAGGAAGTATTTGCAAATAACCCTTTTCTTCCCTCCCAGCACTCACCCGTCCACCCACAACTTCACCCAGTTCTGTGCAGATGGCAACAAAATGACCCTATCAACTCCTCAACCTACCAAATGCAAATAACAAAATGTGATAGTCATCTTGCCTAAGATAAAGCAAGCATTGAAGCAATAAAATGAGTTTTACACAACACATCAGAGGCCAGCAAACTCAAATTTTAGCAGGCCAACAGAAACAGCTGCCAGGGATCTCTGCTTTGATACCATGGTGGTAAAAGCCATGGAAAAAGACAAATGTGGCTGAGACACAGCTATCATCTTGCCCACAGCTGTTCAAATCTAGTAGTCAGCAGGAGTATCCCAGCTAATCTCAACAGTAGGAGAGTAGGCTAACACCCATAACCAGCAGGACAACAATGGGATTAAGATACATCAATTCTCTACCCCAGATAAATAAGCAGGTTTGAATTTTACTCTTATTTACATACAAAAGCATAGGTTGCATAGGCAAAGAGAAATAGTCTGAGCTGTCCAGAGAAACTAAACAATCTCAGGGCCCTACAGCAATTACTGGGGAGGAGCGGGAGCCATGTTACATGACACTTCTATTTTATGTATTTATTTTATACCAAGGATGCACTAATCTTCAAAAATCCATCTTCTCAGAAGCTGAAAAATACATTTTCCAGTCTTGTTGACCCTGTGGCTTTATGGAATCACACTCTGATATATTATCTTATAATCATATTACATACCTGAATGCTGCCTTTCATCCATTCCCTGATGTTGGTTGGTTACTATTCACATGGAATGAATACCGATTGGCTGGGGTTTACATGCCATGAATTCTGACTGGCTGTTTGCTCAAGAGCATGAAGGTCACTCACTGAATTGTTTTGTGCTTCAGTCAATATTGTCCCATGTGCTCCAGCAGTCCTATTTTCAAAGAGCATTATCTAATTGAAAACCAAATCCCTGCATCAGAAAGCCAGCCGTGAGCTCAGCCTATGTCGCTTCCAAGAAACACCACTCCATTCTGGAGCCAATATTCATGCTTCTCATCTTTTTTTAAAAAAACCCACAAGATCTTATTAAAAAGACTGTACATGGCAAGTGGGAAGCTGTGAAGACAGAGGGGTGCAAGCATCATTACGAAAGAATGTGGATGAGCATTGCAAAAACAAGGTTCTGTAAATATTCACTTGAATGCTTGGGGAAAAACTGAGAAGATAGGTTGTGTTTGGCTTCTTTTGAAGCTGTTGTCTATCCATGTTGCAGTGCATTGCCTGGCAGGCAAGTCCATGGAAACAGCTAATGTGGTAGGATATCTGCACAAAGCAAATTCCTTATTTGTATACAGGTATTAGCACCTGAAGCCCAATCTCAAAAGCTTTGCTCATCCAGCCAGAGACCAGACCTAATATCAAGTAATGTATGCATACAGTTGAAATCTCACAATGACCTGTTTGCTAGCAACACACAACAAACTAACGAAAGACATACCTTGACTAACGGTTTCAAATAAGGAATAACTTTGAGAAAATCACAGTTTGTTCGTGGTTCATACACAGAAAAGGAAGCAACATTTCTAGAATAATTTACTTGCAATGAATTATTTTCCCAGCTCTAATTCTTGCCGTTACAGTGAGAATTTTTAAAAACTAATCTATACTAATCTACATTTTATCTGTCCCAAGGATCTTAGTGTCCTCAGTGATAAATCTACCATTGTGTAATCCAAGACACAATTATATATATACCAGCCTATTTATTCCATACGATACTCTCAAGAGATTAATTTATCTATGCATTGTTTATCATTTTTTTTCTACCCGCTTGTATCCAATGATCTGGAAGTGCCTTAAAAATATGCATAAACTCAAAGTTTCCTAATCCCCAAGATAAATTAATCAGGGTCATCATCCCATTTTACAAGTAGAAAAAGTGAAACAAAGAAAATGACATCACTTGCTTTGTGCTACACCATCAGTCAATGGCAGAGCGAAAAACAAAACACAGGTCACCTCAGTGCTGGGCCAATCTTAACCAACCAGACCAATCTTTGCTTCCTTTAACTTTTGTTGTCCAAATGAAGGGGCTTAGATAGGCACAGCGTATCAAGTACAGATTCTAGCTTTGAAGGTGCAGACAGAAGTGTAGCTCTCAGGTCTAACTCATGGCATTTCACAGAAAATACCATGAGGTAAACCGATCCTCCTGACCCAAGAGATGTTAGCTGTCAGGCTGGGAGGGTAGGGGATTGAGATCCAAGGTCCAAAGAAAGAGGGTGCATCTCTGAAGACTCTTCCTCTAGCTCTGCCCCGCCTCCCTCACACCTCCTGTTCTGTCTCAGGATGGGAGGGGGAGAAGGCAGGAGAGGGAGTCCATTCTGGGGTTTCCCCAGTAGTGTGGGGGGAGATCCAATCCACCCACTCCACCCTCCCATGCTGGCTGGGCAACCTCCAAAATGAGCTCCCACTGCTCTCTTCCCCCCCACACTCCCCATTCCGAAAACAGTGCTAGAAGCAGCGCTGGGTTGTTTCAGCCAAGTCCTGCTCCCCGTACATGAAGATGGACATCAACGAAGGCACTCCACTCTGGAGCGCCTTCATCTGAACCCTCATGTAATGAGGGTTCAGATTGTTGTGCAATCAGACCCTTTTAAAATGCTCTGCAGCTGTGCACTTGTGTTTGGTCATGGCTGTAGAGCACTTTCAGGGACCAGATTGAGCAAAAATTATCACTTCTGTGTGCACCTTCTGTTTCCTAGTGTTGAGGAGCATTTGCAAAGGGGCGTCTAATTAACAAGAATGTGCGCAAATAAGGAATATGATGAAACCTTTTGAAAAAATCTAATTTAATGCCGAATTTGGTGCATCCCAGGTTAGTAGCTATAGCTGGGCCATCCTTTCCTTAGCCAGTGAACGGCCAATAATTAACTTTCACCAACTATGGCTGAAGGAGGGGGAAGGAGTTACAAAGAGAAAACTTTAACCATTTTCTTCAGTTTTCTCTTTGAGTGGGTAAAAATAGGGAGCTGGAAAATCCAAATGATCTCATAATTGGTTATTGATGAGCTCTAAAGGCACTGGTGACTGTTGGCTCAGACAGAAGAATCTCTCATGGTGTGTGATATTAGCATTGATCTGCTTTACCAGTATAAAGAAACATCCTTCCTGCCCAGAGTGAGGAAAATGGAGGCAATTAGCCAGAAAACCCAGGGCAGGGAAGTGACCGATCTGCCTGGTCAAAGGAAGAGCATGCTCGTTTTCTTTTGTTGTTGTAACCGAGACATTGCTCAATGAAATGATATCTATAGCACAACCTCCATCGGCTTCGGACTGCAGACAATGTGACTGTATCTCAGGGCACTGAGATTTTGCTTTAAATCAGGTGCTTTGGTTATAAGAAGGAAAGGGGGGAAAAACACTTAAATACCCAACATTGCTGCTGACAGGGGTGTTGAAGTAGCAGAGATCCAAGAGCCATCAGGTACTCAATGTCTCAAAACCCCATTCTTCATGCTTGTCTGCAGAGCTTAATGGCAGGTGATGGCCTCTTCCCTGGATTCTGAAACTTGTTCCTCTCTACCTCTATTCCATCTTTTCTCTCTCTTTTCTTCCTCACTACACCTTCTTTTCACTCTTTACCTCTGTGTTATTGATCTCCATTTCTTCCCCTGTGTTTTCTATTTCTCTCAGATTTAACCCCTTTGGAGCAATCACTTTCAGGATCTCCAAACTTTCATGCACACCAGTATTGCTAACAAACAATAGTTTTGTCTCCCCTTTGACTTCTCACCTTTTCTCTAGTTTCCTTGGTGAACTCCATTTCTCTGTCTCCTGCTCTATCCATGCCTTCCATCCTCTGTGCTCCACTCTGACAATCTTTCATCCTTTCTCTTTTCCCATCTCTCCCTTCCATCACTTTCCCTCTCTTTTTTTCCTCCCTCCATGAATTCCATCTCTATTTGGATGCCACTCCAATTACTGGCCAATTCTCTTTCATCTTTTCCTTCTCTCTGCCCTCTCCCTGTTATTTCCCTCAGGGACTCAGTCTTGTCTCTCTCCGTTTGTTTCAATGATGCTGTTGCTTTGGGTTTCTAGGCTGTTGCAGGATTTTTTCTCCCCCTCCCCATCATCACACTCCTTTCTTGCTGTTTGGCTGCCTGTCACTTTATTCTCCTGTCTCTGCCTCCTCCAGCCAGACCATCATTATCTTCTTTCTCTGTCTTAGCCCATCATTTCCCACGGAGGCCGCTATTATTAAGCAGATTGAAAAAACGTATGAATAGCAGACAGCAAGGTCAGCAGGACCCGTGTTTCAGAATGATGGGTGCAAAAATGGAGCTGGCACCAATGGCGGAAATGGATAGAAAGGGGGGTTGCCAAGGGGTTGCTGCAACCTCATGGGCCTGGACTGTGGAAAGGGAACTGGCAGCAGATCAAAGACTGACAGGGTCTTCAATACCAAACCCCTTCTAATGACACCCTAATTAAAATCACCTGGTGAAAGCTGATGCCACCAGAGTGTGTGAAGGATACTCAGCGACCCACACACTGCCTGTTGCACTGTAGATGAAGCCTCATTTTACAGAAACACGTCTGCCTCAGCCTCCTGACATCTTCAGGCCAGACAAAAATTCCTTTCAATTAGAGCACTTATACATTACAGTAGGAGAAATCACAATGGTAGGAGGGGGTGGAATGGCTCATGGGGGAACAAGGGGGCACCTGCACCTGACAACAACAGGAAGAATTGCAGGTTTCCAACGTCTGCTTCTAGGTGGGAATGAGCATCCAACACTGGGGGTTAACCTGACTGCTTTCTTAACATAACTTTCCTTTTCCTTTTTGGTGTCCTTGTGACAAGGTATTTAAAAGAATTTGCAGATTCACTGGACTCTGACAGGGCCATGTTGTGCACACTCCTGCTGTAACCCTGAACTTGGGACCTCTGGGCTGTCAACCATGTGCCTCAGTGCCCATGCCACGTCTTTGACAGCCTCAAGATACAGTGAGGGAGGTTTCCATTGTAGCAAGAGGAGAGACTTGAGCTTTTCAGTATGAAGGGAATGAACCCTGACGCTTGGAAGTAGTTGGGCTATGGTCTCCGAGTCTAGTGAGGGTGTAGTGCCACTGATCATAGGGCACAGTCTGTGGACTTGATTTGCCCACACTAGTTAAGCCAGAAGTAATTCTGCAAGCTCCAAAGCAACGACACTGGTATGTAAGGAAAAGGAGACTCAGACTCACTGTGCATCTGTGACCGAGTGAGAAAGAGCACAGTCCTTGAGCCCAGGATAAACACTCATTTAGGAAAAGGGCTCCATGACACCAAATAGGGATTCCTATTTCTGATGGGCATCCTATCAAATCTCCTTCTACTACTCTGCACAAAATACTTGTTGGATTTCTGTCTAGGGTGCTTTCTCTTGCCCCTGATTCTTTTCCCATCTTGACCCCTACACTTCTTTTGATCCCTGATGGTCCCTTACCCTGTACCTTATAAGATCCCATAATCAGGAAGTTTCCACAGGGTCCCATGCATCCTTATTCCCAGTGGAACCTAAAAATCCATCTAGGACAAGACACTCCAAGAGGGTGAATTTTCCCTATTCTTAAGGAAAGAGTTCCTGAACAAACAGCAAATCCCTCTCAAATATTTAGTGGAGAAACCACCAAAGATTACAATGTTGTTTCTATCCACTTTTTAAGCCCCCTCTCCTCCCACTACTCCCTAACACACACAAACATTTGGGCAAGCCTGGATATTTCAATTGAAATGACAAATTTATAACTATCGCTCCAACCCTGAAAAACAGAAAAATGCTTGTTTAAATTTGAACCCTAGTGTCCTTCTCTGGGAGTAAATCCCCACTTGGACCTGAGCAACTTTGACTCTGAGCTCCTGTTCCTAATAACTTCCTATGCTGACCACCTATCACACCTGGCATGTAAAACAGGCCTATTTTGGGGACGGAGCTTTGACAAGGATACATCAAAATCCACTTTCGTATTCCAAGCTAAGGAAGGCTTCAACAAGGCTATTTTAGAAATGACCAGGAAAAAAATGAAGAATCAGGCAATACATATATTTGCTTTGGTTTTGTTTGTATCTGCCTGGCTACAGGATTTCCTACCACCATGTTCAGCTCCAATTTGATACATTATTTTTTGGGATGGTTCATTTGAACCCAGTCAACTCAGCTGTAGGGTTAGTACCTGGTCCTTTGGGCTGCAGAGTCAAAGGTGCTTGTTTGTGATGCTAGCCACTTTGCACCCTTATGGGCCATTGCAAATAGAAGATTAAGCATCTTAAACATGTTGGCCCAATGGACAATTCAGGATTGAGCAAACTTTGACCTTAGGCTTGTAACACTGATATTATGGTTTTGTGCTGATATAATGGTTTCTAATTTGGCAATATGCTTATATTCGAAGCCTTGTATGTTTTCAGAAAGCCACCCTGAATGTAGTCTCATCTTGTAATCAAGTAAGGCTTCTTTCTTTTTATTTTCCCCATCCATGATGATACATGGACTAAAAGTCAAGTGCTAATTTGCCACAATGATGTAAAGACAGGTACACTTGGGCATAAAAGATACAATAGCCTGCAATTATCTTGTTAGATCATTTCTCGGTTTCAGAGTCACCTGCAAAGAGGAGGTGAGCCTTGTTGGAGGGCAGAATTGTTTCATGGTCAAAGGAATTGTTGTGTTGAGAGTGATGAAATCAAGGTCAAGTTAAGGTTAGCTACAAGATCTTAATGGGTCTCTCTCTCTCTCTCCTTCTCTTTTTGTAATACTACTAAGTCCCAAGCTAATGTTTGGGACTTGAGTGTTAATTACAGCCTTCTCATATGTGTTGACAGATTTAATACAGACCTTATGAAAAGGGAGTCCCCACAGGAAATATGATGGATGGAGCAAAGAAATGCTCAAGAGTGAAGCACAGCTGTGTAGTGAAATAGGTAAAATTACGGGAACAGGCAGTGGTCATAGCATGCCTGCTACCAAGCAGTCACTCCATCCAGGTGGTACATTAGACCAGACAAATCTATTGGGCTCCCTCCTGCTTCCTTGTTCTCTACAATTTGACTGTTGTCCAGAGCCAGAGTTTGTCAAGCATAGATCAGGCTTGTAGTCATCATAAACTATGTGGGACCTGCTTTCAATAAGCAAACAAGGAGCCCCTCCCAAGTCCCCAGCAAATACCAGTCAAAGGTACTAGTCCTTGTCAAGAGCAATAGATTAAAATGAGGCTGGAAAGTGTCAGCCAGTATGTTCTGGGTCAATAAGGTTTAAATCAATGTTACTGCCATGCTTCAACAATGAACTCAATCTCCATTTTGACTCATCAGATTCTCCAAACATTTTGTCCACACATCCCAGAAGTTGTACTCTGAGCACATTTTAAAGCATTTTGGCAGTTAGTTCTGCATGTTCTGCATGGAAATAGTTTTTAAAAATCTTTAAAATCGAGAACTCCTTTAACCTTATTTCTCAAGAGACTAATGCCTAGGAATCAAGCATAATGAGAACAATAACATGACTTCTGAGGAGGAAGTGTCTCTTCCTAAAATACACATGGTGTGCCTTGCCCATCTCATGGCAGGGGCAGGCTTATAAACCTAAGAAG
Organism: Gavialis gangeticus; assembly: GCF_001723915.1. NCBI lineage: Eukaryota > Metazoa > Chordata > Crocodylia > Gavialidae > Gavialis > Gavialis gangeticus. Next base: position 5,845,072 of record NW_017729034.1, read on the forward strand.
TCTGTAGTTGGAGGTGTGGATTTATTACCTAGGAAACACATTGTGGGGTGGTATGTCTTTCCCAAAAAGCCTCTAAGCCAGCATGCAGCCACAGGAACATTGCACATCTTGTTGGCAGAAAGTTAACTGTGATAGCAAAATTATTTTGTGTCTAATGGTCAACACTAGACTTGAAATATTATGAAGAATATCCTAATTCAAGAAGGGAAGAGTTCTGAGGTCAATGATATTTGTGAATAAGAAAGGAATAGGAGAGTATCCAAGAAGTGAGATCACTTCATTCCTGTTTAATGTCTGACTTTCTCAAATGCCTTGTGAGGTTGCCCTTGTGCAAACATAGAAGAATAGGGCTGAAAGGGGTCATCTAGTCCAGCTTCCTGCTCAAGGAAGGATCAGCTATTTAAATCATTGTAGTCAACTATTTGTCCAATCCACTCTTAAACAATTCCAGGTAATCTGTTCCAATCCTTAATCATCCTTATACTTGGAAAGTTCTTCCTAATAGCCAACCTAAATTTCCCTCCAAAACACACTGATAATTTACTTTTCATTTACTGCTAAGTATGTATTTGATTTTGACCTCAAAGTTAAAGTTGATCAAACAGAACATCACAAAAGTGTACATGCAATGAACGCTTGAACCAATAAGTGTGCCTGTCTATACATACTACATACATGTGTGCAAGCACACAGACAAGAGAAGACAAGCTTGCTTGCAAATGACTATGCTGCAGTTAGCAAAACACTGTGAGTATGTAAAACTTTATTCATCAGTACTTTTTGTGGCAAGCTCATTGTGCTGTTCTTCCAGGACTCGTTCTTGTTGTTGTTTGGATGACTGCTGGTGCAACTGGGAAATGCCTGTGAATCTCAATGTCTTCATGTAATCCAAAACTGCATGCAGAAAAGTGCCCCTGGTGGCCAGTTAAAAATTTCTGTGCAAGTTAGATGCAAGTAGACAGATATGGAATGGAAATGAGCAACGAACAGAAGCAGCAAAGAAGAGACTGTGACTGCACCACCAAACCAAGTAATAGGGACAGGCACTATTATTCACAGCAGATAATTTGATTAGCGCGCGCTCTCTCTCTCACACACACACACACACGCACATATTCATTCAAAGCCCAAATAATGTGATAAATGACATCTTTCCATAACAACTTCTGGCCAGTCATTTTGTAAAAAGCGCTTGAATTACAAACATATTGAGTTTCTAAAAGGAGTGCAATATAAATCAAGCCAGGTGTCAAATAATGAATGAAGAGAACAGACAGACATGGGAGTAAAGAGGATGAAGAAGGGGACTTGAGAGCATATCTGCTAGAGCTTTATGTTCCAAACACACAGGGAATATGTAGGGAATGTAAATGTCAGTAGGTCCCGAGTGATCTTTCAGTTCCATCAAGAAAAACAAGGACTGTGGCCCAATGATTCACATAGTGCACATGTGGAGAGAACCTCTCTGCAATCCAGGAAACAGAGACCCCCTTGAGGCTGCACACAGCTTGGAACTGCTATTTTTCTTTCTAAGGAGGTTATAAAACACTTTCAGGGTTGGGGCCACACTAAAAAAAAGAAGGGGAAAATGAAAAAGAAGGAAAAAAGTAAAAGGGAAGTATTTTGTTTGAAAGCTTGAACAGCGCTAGTCTTTCTGGCTCAAAATAAAGGTACAGGGAAATGGAATGTAAGAGATTTAGCAAGTCGGGACTGCAGAAGTTTCTTCAGATCTGGTCTGCAGTGTATTCTGCTCTGCACCTAATGTTAAGCTCTGCTTCAAACTCTGAATGGAAAAATTACTCTAGAAGAGGATGATGCAAGGCAGGTGTGAGGTTGCACTAGCAGAGCTGTGTGGAGCCCAGGAACAAAGTAGCGGTGGTCTGCTGGTCAGCACTGAAGTGCATTGACAAGAGTCATTTAGTTTTCCCTGCTTGTATCACCAAGTTCCTACATACACATTTACTTTCTGTTAAAGAATGCCCAGATCTGCCATCTCTGGCTATCTTTGCTTTTTCAGCCCCTAACTAAAACCACCTGTGGCTGGTTTTAAAAGATTTCTGTATTGATTCCTCCTTGAGATACAAAGCTGCCAGTGAGATGGAAATCTTCTCATACTCAAGCCTTATTTTTCATAATTATGCATCTTCAGTGTTTCATAACGACCAATTTAATCACTTTTGCCGTTTAGAGGGCTATAACAGCCAATCATGGTAATGGGCTTGGTATTTGGTAGGAACCATTTAACGCCCAAGAGCCCTTGTTCTGAGCCACTTGACGCCACTTAAGTTTGACAGACAGACTCTCATTAGCGCAAGTTGCTAAACCTCTCAGTTGAAGCTCATTTCTTTTAAACAAACTCTGCACTGATCCCCAAAGTGTCTGCTTGAGGAAATTTTCCAGCTTGCACCAGAATACATACAGGTCTGTGGAAGCTGGTGTTCTCTGCCATTCTGCACCATTCCTCCTCACTGGCAAGTCCTTGGCCATCTGCACAGGGATTTCCTCTCCCCAGTGGCTTATCACTGCCCTGCCTCCCTCATGCTGAATACCTTTCTCGGTATTCAGCATCAATTCAACCTCACAGATCATACTCTACAATTCTTCACGGGCCTCCCTTCCTCCTTGACCAGTCTGTACCTGCCTCATGGGGGCATTCCTTTGCGTTCTACATCATTTCCTCCTGTAGGGGAATTTAAATAAGAAATTTAGGAAGAACTGGTACAAATTCCAGAGATATTTCTGTCATTGCCGAGTCTACTGCTCTAATCATGGTGTTCATTCTTGCCCCATCAGCTGTCAGGACAGAGCACCAGCATTTGAGGAACTGAAATCAGAGCAGCTGAGGCTGTTTCACTGATACACAGAAGCTTGCACACAAGTTTAAATTAGCTGCACTAAATTTGGAGAAGATATGCTGTTTTCTTCATGCAAAACAAATAAACTGACTCCCAGCTTTATGTAAAAAGCTCACAAGGAGACTTTTACAGCAGTCATAACTGTCAACTCCATACTTCACATACTCAAAGGGTAAATGGAGAGGGAGCTGGTATTTCTGCAGCACTAAGCATCTCATGTTGAGTGGACTGATAAGCTAGTCACATGGGCCCATGAAGAAAACACCTCTGTAGAGACCTGGCTCAGAAAATACAGCTTTCTTGACTCTCAAAGTCTTCTCTAGAGAGCTGACCAGCCCTTCATTTTTTTCCCTTTCCCATGACAAAATAACATGGCGATGCTCAGGGAGTTTGAAGGAACTTGTAAAAGGCCTTTCCAGAGGAAATATGTGGTGGTTCACATACCATGTGAACAGCCAGCCCATGCACCTCACTGATGTAAATGGAGAACAAATGCTGTGGCTGGACCTTAAGGGACAAACTCTGCCCATGTTGATTAGCAGCTTACTCCCTATTAAGCGGTCCTATGGCAGGGTGGGCAAAATATGACTCACAGGCCAGATCTGGCTTGCCAACTGATTGGATCCAGTCCATGGGCAGCTGCCTGCCAAGTGGCACCCACCCTGAGCCATGTCCCCAGCTGCCCAAATGCGGCTGACAGATTCTGGGTTGCAGCTCTGAAGGGGAAGCAGGGTGTGCTACAGCTACAGGCAGGTTCAGGCTTCTGTGCTGGTTACACCCTTCAGCTTTAGTATCCCTTGTCCCCATCCCCACCACCCTGCACTTGGAGCCCTGACATGGAAGCTACAGGCCACATTAGGGCAGCTGTGGACGTGGCCGGCAGCTGCTGGGTCTGGACTTGCGGGGAGGGGGCAGGGTGTGCTAAAGCTGCAGGTAGATGGACTATAGCCATGCAGGGAGGAGGGGCAGTGCTAAAGCCATCGGCAGGTTTGGGCGTCTGCACTGGCTGAAGCCCCAGGAGAGTGGGATGGGGAGAGGGAGGGAAAGAGAGACAGGAGTGGCCTTCAACAGGTCACCAAAACACATTAAGTGGCCTGCCAGCCCAAATAATTGCCACCCCTGAGTTAGACATTAGGAAGATGTTTCTAACTCTGAGGGCTGGTTCAGCACTGGAGAAGATTACTTATAGAGGTAGTGGGATCTCCACCCTTGGAAGTTTTTAAGAGTAGATTACTGGTAATAAACATGATGGTTTAGACAGTGAGGATCTTGCCTTGGGCAGGGGTTATACTAGATGTGACCTCCCAAGGTCCCTTCTAGTTCTGTTTTTCCATGATTCCATGGGAATAGTCACCTGCAAAATGGGGTGGGGCTTATCATACAGGAGTTACGATACTTTATGGTTATGGCCTGTTTGTTTATCAGATGCACATAAACTTGGCCACAATATCACATAGTACACATTTTGTAACAGTACTGAAAACATGATGTGATGACAGGATGTCTTATTTGAAAAACAGAATGAGACCATTTAATTAGAGACTAGAGAGTAATGAGTATGCTAAAAAGGGACAGAGTTTAGGTTATACTTGTAACCTGAAATCTCACTTTACTTGACTTCTGAGAGCTTAACTCTGTAACCTTAATGATCTCTTAAAATTAGTCTTCTGACTGAATCATTATTAATGATGGTTAGACACGATATGGCTTTGTCAGGTTCCCCCAGTCACACCTCCCCCATACATAAGGAGCATTTGGAGAGCAAGCAGTTAATTCAAGGCCCCAGCTGCTTTTCCTAGCAGCCTCCTTAAATTGAACCACAGCTTTTTGTTGCCATCCTTTACTCCCTTGACCAGTCAGCATGCATGGAGGAAAACCTCTGATAATTAATACTTTCCCTTGACAGGAGCTGCTCCCTAATCTATTATTTTGCTCCTCTAATTACTTTTGTATCTTTCAGTTAGCAGCCTGCTTCCCCAGCCTGCCAGCTTCCAGTGCAGAAACCGGTGCATGTCAAAGGCATCCTTCCTTTCTCTCCGATTTCCCCACCATCTCTGGGCACTGTGATTGTTTTGAGACCAGTACTGACATGTCCTTAGGGACAGCTGAGCACTGACTGGAAATGGCTTGAGAGCCACGATGTCCAAGTCTGTAGCTGGATTTCACCACAGCTAAGGGATATGTAGATCTAGGGTACCGCTAATTTTGAGAGGGGGATGGCCTGGGACTGAGTTACCTGAGAGAATGTCACTGTAGCCAAGACCATTTTACCACAACCCTGCTCCTCAAAAATGATGTAGCTGCCCCTACAAGAGTAAATCTCCTAGAAGCTGGAGGCAAAGACTTGCTCAGTGTCTGACCCATGATTGTGGAGCTCTCCTACAGGAATCAGGACATACACAAATCTTCAGCTTTTCCAGAACCAAAAGCAAGAGTTATCTATCTTTGAGCCCTGGCTGCAATAACAGCCCCTGCCCCCTAACTAATAGATACCACAAATTCCCCCAGGACCAAAGGGGAGACAGAACCAGGAAGCTATGGACCACTTATTATTTATTTGCTTGTAAGATGCCGAGACACAGCATACATAATTAAATACAGGAGATGCAGGTAAATAAGTTGGAGGCTGGACGCACCAAAATCTGGATCCTAAATTGAATTTCTCTAAAGCTGGAGGAAAGCTTGAAATTTGCTCCAACCCCTGGCACTCTGGGTGACATTAAAAATCCCTGCTCATGTTCACTGCTCAGCCAAAACAGCACAAGATTAAATGGTTCAGGTGTGCTTTAGCTAGAATAAGAATCAACCTGAACTTGTGACCCATATTCAAGGTTCACTTGTATTCAGAATGTTTGCTTTCTTCTTTGCTATTTTTATTTTTTAGAGTTACTCATGCACTTCCCATTGGTTTGATGTAAGAGAAGCACAACAAAGGCAAACATACATAGAAAACAACATGCAGGAACGGTGCACACATACACACACATACATACATAGGCCCATGGAGACATACAGACACTTGTGGTGGGGTACACATTCACAAACACAAGACAAGAAGTTAATACACAATGCATGCATATACAGCAAGTAAAGAGATGCCTGCACCTACCCACCCACCCATGCACAGAGGCCTATATAATGACCTAAATATGTACAAACAGACATGGATATGGTACACATAGACACACAGGCACACACTTTTCTGTAGATGTTCATGTGCAGATCTGTGTAGCTATATCTATAATTTGTGCATGAGCATATGAACACATGAACAAACTTTCACATAAGCACACGCAATAATGCACACACCAATATACAGGTAACACATGCTGGGAAACCTCCCTGAGCTGATGCATCATTGTTCCCTTATCCTGCCCTCTGCCCTCATTTTTTCCATTATTTGTCTCCATCTGGCTTGTTTCCCCAGGACAAAAGTCAAGACAAGACATTGATTCTGCAAGCTGCCAAGTAAAGTGTGTGATGAAGAAGGTCCTGTCCTGCCTCCAGGACCCTTCCACCTTCCCTGATGACTCTGCCATGACCCCAGTCAATAGCTGGATAATTGAAATCACTTGTGATCAATGGGTTGGCCTTTCCTAGGTCTCTGCTTTCTGCATTAAACATTGGTGGCTGGCACCCCCAGGTCTGTGCCGACCCCTAGAAACATCACACTCATGGTATATCACTTGAATCACCCCAGCCTGACATGCCTGACAAAGGTTAGCTGAGCTCGATCTCTCTCTCTCCCCTCTTCAGAGGCAACCTGCATTCAGCCCCTCACAAATTCTCAGACTCCTGCTGCTGCCAAACAGTTTACTCCCGTGTTGCAGCCAGTCTGAGGCAGGTACTGACTGGGACTGTATCTGAGAGGGCGATTTGTTCAGCTCTGTGAATGAAATAACAGCACAGACCTGTTTTCCCCTTTGTGCTTTCCAGGCACTGGCAAGAAAGAAAGGGCTAGGAAGAAGGAAGGATAACATCAGTTGTGACCACCCAGCCTTTAAGGAAACAAATTTGTAGCTTGTGCTTGCCCTCCCCAAACAGGAGGGGAGGGAAGTTTCATAAGTCAGAACCAAAGCCACAAAGAAAAACTCTATTAAGGGAAGAGGGCAGGGAAGAAACATACTGCGGGACTTAGGGTTAAATTTAGCCTGTCTGTAAGTGGCTGTAATGCCCATTGACTGCTTGAAAACGGTGTCCAGATCCACCGGATCAGCATTTCTATGGACCTTGGAGAAAATCTGAGACAGACATTACACATAAACCGGTTTAAGTAATCAGAAACTGGTTTAAACCTGTAACAGAACAGATGTTCAGTGCACATAAACCAGTTTCAAAATGGCTGAAACCAGTTTAAGATAAACCTGGTTGAATGTAGTATCAGACTTAAGTGATTTGTGTCAAACCAGTTTATGCAATGTCTGCCCCAGACCCTCGTGGTGGGAGGCAGACTGGCCTCTCCACACGTGTTGTCAGCATAAGAAGCCTGAGGAGCTCCAGCCCATGTAGCTTGTCCCTGTCCTTTCAGGCCGCTCCTGTTCACACTGTGGCTGAGCAACAATCAAATTCTGCTCCCCTCATTTCTCCTTCGAGCCTCACTCCATGCCCCTCTCCTCCTCCGCTGAAACCTCCAGTCACAGCAACCTGCCAACATACCGGCCTCTTTGCTCACAGTGGTTGTCACTAGCTCACATATCCAGCAGTTACTGTTTAGGCAGTAATATCACGTATAACATGATCATTGTATAACATGGCTGCAAGGCTGTTTGTGCCTTTCATAAATGCAGGGTTGCACTGTGCTCAGCAGTTGACTGGAGAGGAAAATGCAGGCTGAAAGAGAGCTGTGACTGGCCTCCATGCTGCACCTGGGGATGCACCACTGAAGAATGCTCCACCCACTCAATCCTGTTCTGTGCCTGGCAGCTCCTGGAAATGAGGCAAAGCAACTGCCTTACAGGACCCTGGAGGACATGTCCGGAGCCACTCTCAGTTCAGCGTGCTGGCATGCACTCAGGGCTGGCTGTAAGGTAGCCACAATGCCTCGTTTCCAGGATATGGGACACACAGAGCAATAGCATGGGTCAAGGAACCCTTCCCATTCAGGATAAAGACACCAAAAGACACCAGAGCATCCCACAAGACACCAGTGAGATCCCACTTCTAGTGTGAACAGACAGGCTGTACAAGTGCAATGCTTCAGTGCTGCAGGAGAGAGGAATCTGGCTATCCAGTAAACACAGATGTTGCCTCTTCATGTGTTAAGGAGAAACCAGGCTGGGAAGGAGAGGAGGGAATACATGGGTCATGGAGCCTGTGGGTCATAAACCAGAGTATTCCCTTTCCTCTTGAACAGATTAATCCTGCTGTCCTCTCTCCCTCACTGCCCCTTAGAGACCTTTTAGTCCAGCTCAATTATTTCTCAAGCTTGTATGTGTTTGACAAACACAGCCTCCTGCCAGCTTCTTTTCCAGCCCCTGCTACCGCTTGCAGGCACATGCCAAGTGGCTTCATGACGGGTTGGTGTGGGGCAGGAGATGAAGCGAGAGTCAGCCAGTCGACTGCATGTGAGAAATCCAAGGCAGCGAGGTTTTGGGGCCACATGTTAAAAATCACACTGCAGCTTCCCGAGCAGTGCTCATTGAAGCATGCAGACCCTGCCATGACAGAGCTGTCATCTGCTTTCACCGGGCCCTGTGGAGGAGGAAGCTATGGAAAAAGCCAACTCCAGCTTCACTGCAAAAAAATTCATCATCAGACACTACACAGCAATGGGGGTGGGGTGGAAATGGGACCTAACCCTTCCTTTAGATAGATTTAAAAACGTGCCTGGAGGAACTCTGAGCCACTCGCCAAACTTTCCCTTGTTATTGCTAAGGTTCATCTCCACCCCTCCCTCACATTAAGAAAGGAAGCTGCCTGCTGGCTGCAAGGGAAAGAATGTATCCATTATCTATAGAAATAAAAAAAATCAACCTCTCCATTTTCTTTTTAAAGACAGCCATTGAAATATGCTTAAGTGGTGACTCTTGAATACCGAGCATCATGAGTTCTTTCTCCTTATTTCACCCCCCGCCTCTTTGTGTCTCAGGAGACTGGAGAACAAGCATGCTTTAACATCTGAGTAATGAACCAAGGCCATAAACATGCAGTTGCCAGAGGGGATTGCTACATACAGAAATTCAAGTTGAGTGAACCCACGACCTTAGATTTTAAAAACAAAAGCATCTGGGCCATTTGAGATAAAGATGCAAGCTTTTTTTTCTCCCCACATGCATTGAGTATATAGCCAGCTGTTGTAGTTGCCAAGACTATCCATTAGAGGGAGACATACTTATATACACCAGTGATTCTCAGCCTCGTTGGACTCAAGGTGGCCCTCATTAGACTCAAAGCACTCCTCGGAAAATGCCAGCTCTTAGCTTTCACTTGTCTTTTTTTATTTTATTTTTAAGTACAGAAAAATCCTAGCAAAATTTTTCTGTGGCAAAGAACCAGAAAGACCACAACAGGGCAGAATACTTGTGTAACCATGGATTCCTGCCTGAAATCTCTAGATTTATCATATGAATCATGTACCACCTATAGCACCTGGCTGACAGCCACTGGTTGGATCACTCTCCAGCACAGTGGTCAACAAGATCTGCTGATGACTGGCTGGAATGGCTCAACTCAGGTCTGACACAGGCCAGTGCTAGGAGCTGGCTGCTACTTCTCTCTAGCTCCTAGCCTCAGCATGGTGCAGGCAAAGCCCCGTCTGCTGAACTCTACTGAGGCCAGTCACTGCTGAATGCTGCCATAGCACCTGCTCTGTGGGCCAGATTTGACCTAGAGGCCATAGGCTGCCAACCACTGTTCTATCATACAGCTGTTCTCAACCCTGGCTACAAATAAAAAGTGCTCTGCTTCACTGGAATCACAGTGCCAACACTGAATCCCTGACCCAGGCATCCATCCCACCTGGATATTGTTCCAGTGCAAGTCCATTGATATCTGGAGGTTCTTGGTGATGAAAGCAGCAGATAATTTTGTCAGATGTTTTAAGCTGCCACTGGGATCCCAGAAAGTGGCTGTGTGCCTTTCCTTTCCCTGCCACTGATGATTATGTAAGATTTTGATCTTCCCTTCTCTTTTGAGATATGTGGCTTTCACCCTCTTCTCCATTCTTCCAAGAGTTTCATAAGCCAGTGGTTGGAGACAGCTAAGGTGTTGTTGCTTCAGCTAGCCTGGATTCCAATTTCCACCCCAAACCACACTACAAACTAGGCCCATTCCCACTGAAATGTGGGTACCAATGGGATGGAGGGAAGCTAGCTGCATGGCAGTCCCCTAGAGGATGCTAATACTCTACAAAGGCTCATGGGATTTTTAACATATGCACAGAGCACCTCAGTCTTCAAAATCTGAGGTAGGAGACACTCATGCTGTCAGTGGTCTGAAACCCATGCCTACTTGGCAAAAGAGGAGGAGACAAGTTGGTTTGAACAGGAATCAAACCTGTGTTCCCAGGGTAACCTAAAGACAGCATTTCTAAGTGAATGGACAAACTGCTGAGCATTATTACATTTCCCTCAGCCAAAGCATACCAAAGACATCAGCTATTATAGAGCAAAACATTACCCAGAAGACCAGAGAAAAGGCATAACTGGGTGTAACTCCACTGAAGCCAACTGAGTTGTCTATTTAGTTTGTTCTCCCAAACTTGGCAAAACGTGTGCTCTGCCAAGACAGCCCTAGCCCCTCTTCCACTGGAACAGCAGAGGGAAATCAAAACTTAAGAAAATGAATATTTTAGGCATCACCAGTGTTTGTACTGCAACATCATTCAAGGCAGTGGGGCCAGGTGGAGCACTGTTACAATAGGAGAAATTTGTGAACAGCTTGTGGATCTCTGGGCACATGAGGAGGAAATCCAAGCTCTCTTCCACATGTGTAGAGAAAATACAGTTTGAGAAAAGAACATAACATAGAAAAGAGGGGCTGATTACTAGGACTGTGCAAAGGTTCGGGTGCTGATTCGATTTGGAGGAGACTTGGCCTGATCTGGTGGCTGAATCGCTGAATCTGAATTGAATCAGGGAACCAATTAAAAGGTCCAAATTGATTCAAAGCTCTCTGAATCAATTCAGAAAAGATTTGGAGAGCTTCGACAATTTGGGCAGTCCCTGTCCACTGCAGCAAGGAGCTGGACCCGGACTCCATGCTAGTAAGTTGGGGGCAGGGGAAGGGAGGCTTGAGGAGGGGGGAAGGGACCATGGGGGGACCCCTGCCAGGACCCATCCGCTGCCTGCTCCCCCACCCTCCTCAAGTACCCTCAACCGCTCCCCCAGCCCCCCCATGGCTGCCCTGCCCAGCCCCAGCTCCTGGCTCTAAAAAAAAAAAATCCACTCACTGGGTGCTGCCAGGCAGGAGGGGGCAATCCCCACTGCCCCCTGTTGCATGGGGGGCTCTGCCACAAGCCCCCCAGCCCATGCCCGTTCTTCCAACCCCCCTCACCCCATGGCTGCCCTACCTGCCCCAGCTCCCGGCCCTTTAAAAAAAAACAAAAAACCCCACCCTCCCAGACTCACCAGCTGCTGCAGTGGCCTCAGGGCTTCTGGGGGCTCATGGCAGAGCCCACCTCCCCACAGCATATGGCAGTGGGAGGCAGTAGGGATTGCCCCCCACCTGGCAGCACCCGGTGAGTGGGGGCTTTTTTTTTTCCAAATAGCCAGGAGCTGATGTGGGCGGCTCAACCATTGAGAGCGGGTGGGGAATGGAGCCGATTTGGAGATTTGGCCGATTTGGCTGCAGCCAAATCTCCGAATCAGATTCGGCCAAATCTATTTGGGATAGTGATTCGAATCACTGAATCGCACCTCTGTCCCCCAAATCAGCTGAATCCGAAGTGAATACTAGCCACTTTGCACAGGCCTACTGATTATACTTCTCTACTCCCAGGCCACGCAATGAGAGAAAAGAAGGGAGGGAGGAAATGATGGTCACAGGAGAGAATACGGAGGCTAAAGCTACTTCTGATGTCTTCTGAGGGGCTTTGAGAAAGACTAGGTTTTCCTGGCATCCCAGCCTCCTCGTGAACCAGCATCCCTCTCTGTACTAGCAGGTGAGATGGATATAGGCCTGAGAAAGAAAAAAATCATTTTGCAAGAACTCTAAAAAAGAGGTTGCAAAGGGTGCAGTGTGGAGTCTCTGTAAGCAGGGATGAGAGACCACATGTATGATAGAAAGGGGAATGAGATGGGCCTTTAACCTCTTTAACTCCCTAAAATCAGGGGTCAGTCCAGTACTTTATAATTAATACATTCTCTGTTCATGCAAAAGCAATGAAGGGGGTGGGGTGGGAACTTGGAGAACCAGGAACTGCAGAAGAAACATCCCCACCTCACCATCTTCTATGTCAGGGTTTCCTTCTCAAGGTTTTAGGAGTATACCAGAGGCAGGGGCTAAACCTAAATAACCATAAAATCCTTTTCTCACCCAGTACCATCACCCACTCTTTGCAGGGTGGCCTTGTAGCAAGGCTGAAGGTCCTCCTCCTACCTCCAGTTATCTCCTCTTTTAGGGCAGAAACTGGCTTTTTATCCGGTGTCCTGTGCAGCACCAAGCTTAGTGATGGGACTTTGCATCTAAAGGGCAATAAAACAGAAACAAATACTGCACAGCAAGTCCAGAGAAATCCCAATGGGAAAACCAAGCACCTTCAATTCCGTGCCTTTACAAAGGCCTTTGGTTCCTTCCTCTTTGGAGTTCTGCTGCAGAAAGGACCTGGATCTACTCCACAAATATAACTGAGCCAGAGTGTTAAATAATCTGCACTGACCTGCATATTTGGTCTCTTCCTGATTTAGTCCTGCAGTATGTAGCTTAATATTCTTTCCATGTTTTTTTTTTATTAGTTTTAATGTTGGACATTCTTCTTGTCCATAGAGACATCCAATCTCCTACAAAATCTGGCTAAGTTCTTGGCTTAAGTGACTCCCTATGGCAGTAAATTGCACAGCCCAGTAATGTGTTATTTGTAAAAGGATTATATACATATCTTCTTCATTACACACATGGTGGGGGTCCCCACCCTATCCCCTACTGTGTCAACATGCTGCAAGGAATGGCTAACACCTATATGACTCAATGGCCACGTCTACACAAGATGCTAACTGCACAGTAGCTCATTACTACTGCACAGTAGCGTCGCGCTGCATGAAGTGAAACATGACACTACTGTGCAACAGTAACGAGCTACTGCACACTCATCATCACCCAAAAGCTGTTCAGTGATGCTACTATGCAGTAATTCCAGTTACTGCGCATTCATTTAGTATTGGTGTATACAAGTAATAAATGACTGCACAGTCAGCATCTCCTGTAGATGCAGCCAATGAGAACTTCTCAGGTGTCATCAGGAGAAAATTTGGCCAAGTGTTTGATAGGCCTTGTATTGTCTTCTTTCCTTTTAGGCTTTGTTTGCTTCTACTGCATGGAATATGGGTTTTGCAAAGACTTTGCATATCTTCTATTTAGGATCTTATGTCACACTTTTCATCATAGAAACTCAACTTCTTTGAGCAAATCAAGTAAGTAGAGACACTGATGCTGGGTGGTTTTAGGGATCTGAAAAGAGCAATGTTGTTCTTTGATCAATCCAGTTTAAACAATATTAGTTCATCCTCATATTTTATAGACTGATATCCTCATCCCTATATTTTAGAGACTCTCTAAGATCTCAAAGATCTTCTACCCTGAAACTACAGATCTAGAGAAGATTTCCTACCCTGAAACTACACTGTCAACTGGACTGCTTACAGCTGAGTTTCTTTGATCAATCCAGTTTAAACAATATTAGTTCATCCTCATATTTTATAGACTGATACAGGTTTGTTTCCCTGCTGCACAATTTCAAGTTGGAAGATTCAGTGGGCACGTGTACATGAGATGCTATGGCGACACTGCGTTGGCAGGCACTAGCCACGATGCTGCTGCTACTGCTCTGTAGCAACAAGCTACTGTCAAGCAGGGTTGAAAACAACTCATGTGCCACCAAGCCTGTGCAGTTCCAACTGCTAAAGCAAGTACTAAATGACTGTGCAGTACCGACTCAAAGTCAGGGGTACATGTAGACCCACCCAGTGGATATCTATCCCACCATTCTTGTGTGCTCCCAGAAGCAGTGTTTTCTGGGAGACTCCAGAGGGCCATGGTTGCATTAGTGAAGTCTGTCATTTACACAAATTGACAGCTCTTTGGGGCCAGCCCTTTCTATAATATTCCTTTACATAAGAAGAGGCAGCCACTACAACTCTTCATCCTTTCGTCAGTAAGGCAGCTGAGAAATGCTAGTGACATACTCCTTGCACTGACTATGGAATACTTAATATGTCCACACCAGAAAGGAAATCCCCACTTTAAGCAAACAAGGCAGTTTCCCTCATCCCCACCTCAATGGCTACCACCTCATTACCGTTGGTTACAATCACAGAGCAAGAGGTCTGGTAAAATGCTGGAGAGGAGGCTTGATGCCTTACTGGTGAACCAGGAGCCATACAAACAGCAATTAAACTGTAAGGGAGAAGTTTGATGGGTGATGGGATTGGAACCCTTCCATGCACAACTGAAAGCTCTATCATTACTATCTGAGCTGAAGAAACAGCTCCCTAAGTAGACATTGTCTGTCTTTTGGAACTCTAGTATCCATAACTAGATAGGCAGGATGTCTTGACTTTATGCCATATTAGCCTGGAGGATAACAAGGAAAATTGTTCTGCTGGGGAACTGGAATTACTGTCTTTCTACCAGCTCACCTGTTTCTTCCAAACCCAACCACCCAGAGAGCAATGGAGTAGCAATAGAGAAGGAATCGGGGGCTTGTGTCATCTTGAGGAATGACATTTCAGCTTTCATTACCAAAACACCTCCAAGAATTAAAGCTGATTTACACTGATATTTGCCATCTAAATTATTTAAGTATTCTGTCTCCTTTATCTCCCCTTTCCCCGGGCTTCAGCACTTACAGTCAACAGCAACAGCCGCAGTTAAGCAATCTCATGGGGGAATGAAAGGGGCCTTCCTATAAGCCACTTCTAGGCTTGGCAACTGGCAGCTGATGTGAGAAAAATCTCTGATGTGTCTGGACGGCAGGGGAAAGGAGGAGGAAAGAAGTGCTGTTTAACTGATCTGGTGAGAATTTTACTTCTGCGTGACTCTGTGGGTGTGTCTACACGACCTGCTTCATCACCATAGTGATGTACTAAGTCACTGTAGTGACCAAATGCATTTACATGTCACTGGCAGCTACTTTGCCATAGCGGCACACTCCGCCATTTTAGCACGCCGCTATGGCAAAGTAGTGGCTAAAACTAATCATGCACCGTGTGCACAGCACAGTACAGGCAGTTACTGCACTGTGCTTTAGTGCAGTAATACCTTGGTTAATGAATCCTCTGGGAACAAAGCTCCTTTATAACAAAGTCAGCCTTTTTTTGCAAAAAAATTAAAAACATTTGAGGCAAACGCGGATTTCTCATTTTACTAGAGAAACGCATGGATATTGCAATTTTGCAATGAGCTCCCTGCAGGCTGGCAGAGTTCCAGTCTGCAGGGAGCTGGGCAGTAGCGGGAGAAGGTGGTGAGACAGGGGCACATGCATGTACATGCACATGGCCCCAGGCAGCCTGCAGAGCAGCTCTAGCAGGTATGTGGAGGGGAGAGGCGGATTGAGGGCCCTGTAGGGAGGGAGGGAGGGTACTGGGCAGAGCTGGGAATGCTGCCCAGGTTGGCAGTGCAAGGGGCTTGGGGCCCAGGGCTGCAATGTGTGGTTGCAGGGCCCCAGCAGGGAGCAGGACAGAGCCACGGGGGAGGAGGAGAGTCGAATCCCCATTGCCGCGCACATTCCTTGGGTGCACTGGAGACCCACACCCCCCCAGATCAGTATTGGGGCAGATGCAGACTATAGGCTCAGGATCCTGCCCTGCTTCCCTCCCTCAGGGCCTCTGCAGCCTGGCGGGCATGACCCTGCATGGCAGGGAGCAGCGGGGCCGCACTGGGATCTCTTCACCACTGTGAGCTCTGCAGTACTTTGGCGATGCACCCCGTGCATGTGCTGCTGCTTTGAGGGGTGGAACACTGCGCTGCTGCTCTCACTGCAGCCCCACATGCAGGAGGCATGTCAGGGCAGCGCAGAGCTCACAGCGATGAACAGCTTCTCCATGCAGGCCTGCTGTTCCCTGCCACCCTGCTTCCCTCCCCCAGGGTCTCCACAGCCCAGCAGGCTCCACCCGGCATGGCAGAAAGCAGCTAAGGTGCTTGCTCCTGCTCACTCTGCACTGCCCTGGCAATGCGCCTCCTGTGTGTGGGGCTGCGGTGAGAGCAGCAGCGTAGGGTTGCACCCCTCAAAGCAGTGGCACACACAGAAGACATGTCACCAGGGCAGTATGGAGCTCACAGCAGTGAGGAGATCCCCACGCAGCCTGGCTGCTCCCTGCCACAGCAGGTCATGCCCGCTGGGCTGTGGAGGCCTCGGGGGAGGGAAGCAGGGCAGGAGTCCGAGCCCACAGACTGCACCTACCCCGCGTACAGATCTGGGGGGCGTGAGTCCCCCCTATCCCCTGGGAGCATGTACAGTGGCAGGGATCCACCCTGTCTGGGCCTGTAGCAGGGGGGAGCAGGGGCCAGGGGTGCGAACCTGGGTCCATAGTCCTGGCAGCTGGGTATCTTTGTGCGTATTTATCACTTATCTTTGTGAGTATTTAATGATATTTTCCTACTGTACCCTGCTCCGTCTCTGAAGTCCTGGAATGCATCTCTATGCTTCCTATGATATTTCTACCTCTGGTAATGAAGTTTTTGACAACAAAGTGACATCATGGAATGCATCTCCTTCATTAACCAAGGTATTACTGTACTTCCAAAGGTGTGTTTGCTTTGTCACAGGAGCTCTAGACTTCCCACCATGATTACCCCAGCCATTATGTGTAGCTATCTTCTTTGAATGGACAACAAGACCATTCACCTGGTTTGTGAGATTTTGTCATCTGCATTCTCCTTTTCTGCTTCCTAGGAGGAAGAATTCCACTCCTCCAATACCTTGCCCTGGCAATTAGCCAAAGGGCACCAGAATTGAGCAGGATGAAAGACTGGCCTGTTTTAACCTTGCTTTTGATACCTTTTCTTTGGGCAATAAGTGTAAAGGTAAGTCTGTCCTCAGAGATATAGGGATAGATACCGGTCTATCTATTTGGCATCTACTTAGACTTAGGCATGTAAGTGCAACTCTATTCCACTTTGTTCAATCCCCCAAAATTCAATAATTCATCCACTTTGAAATGCACCATCAGACCCTTAAGTCTAACTCACAAAAAAGCAGTGAGGAGCAAGATCCACCAATCTTTTCTGTATTAACAGGTTGTTAGGGACATAAGCAAGGTGGAATAGGCTGGTACTTAGGCACCTAAGCCCTTTTATGTGTCTAACAGGCAGAACATAATTCCTTCGGCTCTGAAATTGCATAATTCACAATGAAGCCATGTCCTAAATTTCATCATCGGTCAGCTCTTGTTCAGCTCTCCTGCACTCAAGCTCACTGATCTACTTCTTCTGCTAGGGCTGTTTCTAATGTCACCATAGCAGGTGCCCAACCAACCCTATTCAGAAGACAAGAGTCTGCCAAAGCTGTCTAGATCAAATAAAAGGATGAGAAACCTACATTAATCTGAGTTCCAGGATGGATAGTACACTGGGAGTTTTTTAAGGTTTGCCTTGACAGTGCAGGAAACAGGAGCATTTTCTCAAGGGAGATCTGTCTTCCCAGCAATTATCAAGCATCTGTTTCTCGGCCAGCCTTCTTGTGAGATGTAAGACCCTAAAATCATATCTCCTGGATTTCTAAGAAAGCTAGAAGGTAGTAATATTTCTGTCACTAGGAGGTCTGCATGCTGCTATAAATAAGGCAGCCAAGTGACCAGGCATAACTCTGAACATCAGCACAGGACTTCTCAACAGTAGGACACATCTCACTATTTAGGATATCAGTAAAATCCCTGTTGTGCTCACCAGGCTTGGCCCCACTACCTGTGCGGTATGCAGCTGCAGGGAGATGGATCACCATATAAAACATTACTAGCCTGAAAGTAGGTCTTCCACATGCACAAATTGAGTGTTTTGTGGATGGGGATGTGGGGGGAGAACTTTCACTCACTGGCCCCAGATCCAGCAGCTCAGCTCATACGCCTCAGAAACCAGCACCAGGACATCATACAGCTTTCCACACTGTCCTCAACCTTCCATGGAGTCAGAGAAGCCCTTCCTAGGGTCTTCCAGGCCCTGGCTTCCCCTTACATGGCACCCCAAAACAGGGTTTTTTTTGCTGTGACATAAGTCTTACAGTCCTTGTGGCAAGGAACATGGATGGTCATAATGCTTTTATGGTACGTCCCTGGCTTGCATGTTCTTTATATGCCACATGATACAGAACAACTACTTTAGAAACATTCCAGAAATTTAAAACATATTGAGACAACTTTCTATAACCCTCCCTTTGTGAAACCAGATAGTTTAGTCATCATTAAAATTCAGCTCCATAAGGAGAGGGATAGATACCCAATATATATAGAAACCTTTAAAACTACCTATAATGACTTTTTAATGCATAACAATGTGGAGATTTTAAAACCAAATCTCTTTGGATCCATTTGACAAGAACCACATACCTTATAAACTACGGAAAAGAAAGAGACCCAGATCTATGCTAGCCAGACAGGCCATCTGATATAAATGTGAAAACTCCTTGATGGACTGGAAGGATCAGTTAAATTCACACCACTATTTGCCTTGAGGGCTAGGGACCCTATTTAGAGATCTTGGCCCAACTGGGCTAGGCACCATAGAAATTTATAACTAAAAAGGGGATCCCTGCCCTTGGGACATTCCAAATTAGAGATAAGACCAGAGGCAACAGAAAGACAGAGATGGGCAGGTAGAGAGCACAAGGGAACAATGACACAATATTGACTAATAAGGTGACCAGCAGTCGCAGCTTTACCAGTGTCAAGGATTCAAGGTAGAGGAGGGTTTTAAGGAGGAAGATGAAGAAGGATAATAAGAGCACTTTGGGATTATCTCCAGGGAACTATTTGTATTCACAGTGGAAAACATGAAAGAAAGCATGAAGTTCTGTGCTAGGAAGAGTTTATAAAATGGGCAATGATGGATGGTATTCCTAGCAGAGCAGAAGCAGGAGTCAATATTTCATTTGTGTCTTGGAGAGGGTAGGTGAGGTGGGGATACATTGTGAAGGGTCTTAAAAGGTAAGATACGTTGCCCGTGTTTGACATGGTGGAGGAGGGGGAGCCAGTAGAGAGAAGGATAACATAGTGAGGCGATGAACCAGGAAAATGATCTTTGTCCCAGTGTGCTGAAGGTTATATATGGTATACCTCAAACCTGGGAACTCCTGGATTAAATCTTCTTGAGAACTAAATAGCTATGTGGCTCCCTTAACTCAACCAACACTGGGCAATGCTCGAATATAGCTCCCACTTGAATACAAAGAGAAAGAATTAGATGGAAGTGCAGACTGAACATCTGATACAGCAGGAAGATCAAATGTTTAATCAGAATTGCATCTTGCAGTGAAATGACCCCTCAGAAGTTAGCAGATTGTAAATACATAACTTAATTAAAAGAAAAAAAAATAGGTCATATTTTCCTTTCACACATCTGTGGTACATCCATACTTAATACTGACAATAACAGAAGAGAAAGGCCAGACATATAATAATACTGGATATAAATCACATTATCTCTCATTCTCTGGGGTTCTGTTCCTCCTCCATCTTTTCCTGGCAGTGCTTTGCATTATTTCTCCTTCTGCTTCTGCAAGTGATGTGCCAAAGCCACAAAATATAGATCTGGGTTTCAAACATCCTAAAGTGGTTTAGCTCTGGAGTATTTTGGCTCAGCCCACAGAGCCTAGACAGGAAGTCTGGAGCAGAATCTAAATATCTCCCCAAGTCGTAGCATCTGGGCAGAGTCCAATTCCTAACGTCTCTATCTATGTCTCCCCACCCTTCTTTCTCTGTCTCCATCTCCCTCTTTCCCTGTATCACACCATGCCTATTTTCGTGGCCACCGACTTATACTGGATGATTCGTTTCACAGTATTTTTCACTTGGAGCGAGTTTCTTCACTGGCAGTCATGAGACCTCTTCTATCCCTTTTCCAATAATTTCACAGTCGAGGCCAAAGGCCTATTCAAACCTGCAGGACTGTTGAGCCAGCATGGCTAAAAGGAACCAGCTGCTGGAACCAGTGGCACACAAAGGATTGGTGCAGCCAGTGTCACATTTGACCACTTTTGCCTCCCCAGCTCCAGTGACCAGGTACACACTGGTGGGTCAGCTAGGGCAGCCTTGGTAAGGGTCTAGAGCAAGGTTCAAACTCCGGCCTCAGGTTGCAAGATGCTTTCACCACTTTGCTACCATACCTGTAAACAGCACAACATACTGCTTAGAATCCCACATCTGGGGCCTGCTTCTGCTCCAATAGGAGTTTCCCCCTTCATCTAAATGGACATAGCTAACCATAAATGAGACCAGGAAAGAAGTCCCCCTCTCCTCAAAGAAGCAGCACAAGGAGGAAGAACAGGAAAATGGATCCTACTCCCCTCTCCACTGATAAATCTTTAAGGAATGGTTTGTCAGGATGCTTCAATGTTTTCTTAGCTACCTGCCCTGTAGGGTCAGGCTAATGACAGGACTATTCTCTTTTCAAGACTGCCAAGTGCTGTGGAGTCAAAGGCGCAATTAGTTACTGAGCAGGCTGGGCGATTTCACACTCATCGTGTCCTACACCCTGTCCAGCTCTGCTGTCTTTAAACCTGGAGAAAATACCTTCTTCCCCCACTAATGTGGGCAGAAAGCTGGTGCCTACAAATGCAGGGAGTCACATTTAGTCACTCATATTGCCACCTGCCTCCTCCTTCAAAGAAAAAAGGTTGGAAGGGTATTCAGCAAGTTTCAAAGGGTTTTCATGGGCTTATTTAAACAGAAGAGTTTTTAAATGGAGATGTGTTTCCTTTGCTCTGATGGGGCACATTGCCAGCAGTAGGAACTACAGCTGTTAGATTAAGATAGTAACTAAATGCAACTACAGGGTCAAGAATATACTGCTCCAGCAGACATCATTTAAAGAGTTAGAGAATAGTCAGTTCCCTGAGCCAATCTGGCTTCCCCCCTTTTGCAGACTAAAAGTAGAATTTCAGTGCATTTCAAGGGCTTTCTGACATTACTCATCATGTGAACTTACCCCTTTGTTGCAGCTGTTTGAGGTGTTGTTGACATATCCTCTGCCTGCTGTGGAGGGCAGCAATGCAAGGGTTGCAAGTTACCTTCCTGGGTCACTTACCTGTTGGGGTGAGGTGTCTCCAGGTGATGACAGGCTCAGGTCTCCCATTTGCCATGCACACCAGGGTCACATTGCTGCCCTCATTCACGGTGATATCCGAGGAAATGTTGGAGATCTTTGGTGGAACTGCGAAGACAAAAGGTGGTTAGACCTTGTTATCTAGAGGTCTGAGGGACAGGGAGCCTGGCTCATATGCAGCACAGTCAACTAGAGTTAGCCACTGACCCCTTACACAGGCAGTGCTAATTATTTTAGATATATACAATATAATAACAATCACCACATCCCACCCCAATTATTCTTTAAAGCCCAACAACAGAACCTAAACACAGGGGAAAAGTTACAAGCCTTTTCTAAGAAACGTGCAGTCTGAATAACCACACAAAGCAATCCAGGCACAAAGTACCCTGGGTGAGCTAGAAGTCATTCTTCTCCAAGAGCACAGAATGGACCTGAGCCATTTCTGAGGTACTGACAAAAATAAACTTATTGGAGGTGAATTGTCCACAGGAAAAAGAGCAGAATTTGACCCGGTAATCTTAGGAACCTTCTTTAAAGTAGTCATGTAAGAGAGGAGATTTTCCAGGGAAGAGAGTCTCTTCTTGTTTGTTTGTGGGCTTCCTAATTTTTGTGTAGTATGCCAGGGGCAGCATTTCAGGCTTGCAATGGGAGGCCATTGCTTGTGGGATTCACCAAACAGATGGGTTTAAAACCAGGATTTGAAAGAAGAGATGGCCACCTGAAGCACCAAATGCAGGAGAGAGGTCTTGTGCAGGAGATAGCTTGAGGAAGGTCTGAAAGGGAGAGGCAGGGACTGATACAGAGGATGGTTTTGTTGGGGGCTTGGCTAAGTAAGAAGCACAGGGGTGGGAAGGAAAGAGAAACAAAGAGGAGAAACAGGCACTGCTAGAGGGAAACTGGAAAGCACAGAGAAAAACCCAGTGGGGCCCAATGCCTCAAGAAGCATTTTGCATTAACTTAGGATATTGCCTTATCTAGTTCCTTTAATACCCAACAGCTGAAGTCCAATGGTGAAGCAAATGGTACTGATGGGTTAAAAAACAGGTGCAGGCTGTAAAAACAACAGGACTTGCCTGGATGTAAGCATATTAAATGAGTAGAAAGTATGTATGGAGGAGGAGGGCACTGAGAAGGAAGACAGCAGTGAAAAACATGCAAGAACCCCAGGTGTGAGGAAGGATGGGCAGAAAGGACAGTTTGCCACCACAGCCTCCTACCTGCTGCTTTTCCTACTATTCCACTAGAAGTCAGATCTCCCCCGTGGGTCACAAGCACCTGCTGATGCAAATAGCATTGCACCACAGTCCCCTGTAAGCTCTACCTCCCCCAGTCTCAAGCCTTTAGCGGGCTGCTGTGTACTCCATGTGCAGTAAGGGACGGGCATTCAAAGGGAACTTGTGAGCAACCCACACGGCTGGCCCACAGCAGCACTAAAGCATGGGTACAGCGCTGCAAGAGTCACAGCCCTTCAGACTCATTTCCGCATTCAAAATATCCCAGCTGGGCCCTTTGCAGCTCCGATTGCATCTGTAGAGCCTAGAGGCACTGCACGCATTTCCTAGCACACTCTGGGCACAGGCCCAGACCATGTATTAATTATTGTTACATCCCCTGAGCAGAGACAATCCATGCTGCTAAACCAGAGACTGCTTTATTGGTGCTGTAAACAACTACTCAAGATGAACTTGACACTAAATGAACTTGTTTCATTGGTGACCAAAGCAGCTGGACTGAAACCTGAGCACAGGAACCAGAGAAGGGAGCTGCCTACCTACCTTAAAAAAAAACCAAACAACCTTTCCCTTACAGAGGATTACAGTTAATAATAATGATTGAACTTCTACAGCATCTTTCACCCAGAAGGACTCAATGAGCTGTCTGCAAAAGTAAGTAATATCCACGATTAGATAGGAGCGTGCAATGCAGTGTAGGGGTAGTGGGGAAAAATAAGACAGGTTTAACTAAGTCCATGGAGGAAAGCCCCTGTCTCTTGGGTGAGGTTACATGTTTCACTTAGACCACACTAAATCTCTGTGATGTTAAAGCTGTGTTTAAAGTCAGAACATACTGTGAGTAGTTGCATGTTAAGACTCAACACCATTTCTTGCCTGCCCAGTTCTGACTTGCCACTTGAGGACTGGAGAGCAGAGGCATGGCTAGGAGCCAGGACACCTGGACTCTATCCCTGCTCTGGGTTGGGGGCAGGGAGAAGGCCGGGTGCAATGCAACCTGGGAATTCCTCATTTTATCTCTGTGGAGTAGAATAAAGTTACCCTAACACAAACTAGGTTGCAAGGTCCAGTTAACCCTCTCCTGAAGTGGCATAACTTTGAGACCCTCAGAGGGCACTTAGCATGAGTAAGCATAAGAATTAGGGCTGTGTGAAGCTTCAGGTGCTGATTCAATTCGGAGGCGATTCGGCCTGATTTGGGGGCCAAATCTCTGATTCCGAATCAAATGAGGAGACCCATTAAAAGGTCTGAATCAATTCGAAGCTCTCTGAATCAATTTGGAAAAGATTCAGAGAGCTTTGGAGATTCGGGCAGTCCCCTCCCACTGCCACAGGGAGCGGGACCCAGACTCTGTGCTGGTAAATGGTGGGGGGGAGCTGGAAGAGGGGGGAAGGAGCCATGGGGGGACCCCTGCCAGGCCCCATACCCTGCCTGCTCCCCCAGCCCTCCTGAGTGCCCCCCGACCTCCGCCCCCTCTCTCAGCCCCACCATGGCTGCCCTGCCCACCCCAGGTCCTGGCTCTTTAAAAAAAATAAAAATACAAAATAAAAAAAATACAAAAGCCCCGACCTCACCAGCTGCTGCAGTGGCCATCAGGACCTCTAGGGGCTCGTGGCAGCATGCAGCATGGGGCAGTGGGGGGCAGCAGGGATCATGCCCCTGCCTGGCAGCAGCTGGTGAGCACGGGACTTTTTTTTCCAAAGAGCTGGGGCTGGGCAGGGCAGCCATTGACAGGGCTGAGAGAGCGGGCGGAGGATGGGGCCAATTCAGCGGCAGCTGAATCTCCGAATCAGATTTGGCTGAATTGATTCGGGACAGTGATTAAGATCACCGAATCGAATCACCGTTCCCCGAATCGGCCAAATCTGAATCCGAAGCAAACACTAGCTGCTTCACACAGGCCTAATGACAATGCTCACATTTTAAGTGCTCTTAGTCTGACCTAAGTATAATGGGTAACTACACCCTTATAAGTTGTCATGGCATCATTAAGGTCTGTAAAGGTTGACAGGACTAGGACTCAGCTTTAGGAGATTCCTAAACATCCTCCAGAGAGGTAGCTTAAATCATCCACTGATGAAATCTGAAGGGCTGAGCTGACCCTGCTGGGATTTGAGTGTGTGACTCCAGGTATTTAGTATCTGCTGCTTAGGCCTCTAAGGTTTCCCCTGAGGCAGTACAGGCTGTTCCAATCTTTCCTTTCTCACATTAATGTCTCACATCCCTGCTTCATACTCAAGAGGATACGGGGGAGTTCGGTAAAAAGGAATCATCTAATTTTTTTTTTTTCATTCTCAGCTTCAGAATGTGTGTGTAGTGAGGAATGAAACAAGATCATTTTCTGCTTTGCTTACCACAGAGTAAACAGACAGACGCTCCCCTCACCCCATCGCTGGCAGCAGGAACGGATGGGTATTTGGAGGCAGCTTTGGACAAGGAGGAGGGAAGGCTCTCCAGAAGGGGCAGCTTGCTCCCACCTGGTCCTACCACATTCTCAAGAACAGGCCATGATGCCTCCATTTCCATTCTATAGGCACCAAACTCATGGCCAGTGTTTTGGAGTCAGGTCAAGCTGAACAGACAGCACGGCACCTCCTTTCTGCACCAGGCTGGTGCTAAAAGACTTTTTTTTTTTTTGGTGTTCTCTCGTCATAACCTTTCTGGTGCTCTCCTGAAGTGCTCTGCACCAAGGGCAGCAGTGTTAGATAGGATTACAGTAAAAATGAAGTCTGCTCTCAATCATGTGTGAGCTCTCAGCTGAAGTTAATGGAGGTGCAAGCACAGAAAGGAAATCTCAATGCAGTCAGGGGCATTTTAAGGGGGCGAATAATACTGCATTTACCTATACAGGCAGGGCCCCTGTTTTCAAGGATTTCAAAGTCACAGAATTACTATTCCATGCATAATTTGAACCTAAAATCTGAGCAGTGATCACCTGCGCCACATGAGTCAAGTAACAAGCCTAGAGCATAATGCATACCTGAGCCTGCTAGTAGCCGGAAAAAATAGTTCTGAAAACTGCATTTTGGAGACCCCCAGCATCTATCGGCCACATAATATGGCAGCTTGCTGTGGTCAGACATGCACCACTTCATTACCACAGGAGGTGGTGGAGGCAGATAGCATAGCAACATTCAAAGAGGGACTACACAAATCCATAGATGATAGTAGCTATTGAACAGAATGGTTGGAGATGTTCCCTCTGGTAGGTATTGAATAGGGGATAGATCACACTAGAGATATCTGGTTCAGTGCTCTCCCTCCACAGAATCCACTTCTACCACTGTTGGAGACAGGAACTGGGCTAGATGGACCATTGGTCTGACTGAGTATGGTATTTATATTTTCTCTTGCCTTCCTACCCTGCTAGGATCTGCTTACTGCTCTGCAGCATCCACCACAAAGGGAGTTATTGGGACAGCTGTGCTTGCTTTCAGCATTTTTCTCTGGAGCCAACTTGAGCAGCATGTAGGGAGGAAGCCAAGAAGCTGGGTAGTTATGACTGCAGGCTGGTGGAAATAGCTTCCTGGAGAACAGCAAAGCAGCCTGGGGCAAAAGATCCAGGGAGATGAGGTGTCTTAAAATAGCTGTCCCCTCCCCTGCAACATGTGGAAAAGAAAAGCGATGCTGAGCTGTACCACCTAGTCAACAACCTGGAGCCAAGGCTTGGGGGAAAGCAAGTCAGGTTGCCTACAAAGGACCCATGTTATCAAAAATAAATCCCTATGCAATTTTACATCAAATAAGTATATCCAGCTAGGGCCCACAGTTTTGTGCTGGGGGGAGAGGGAATAGGAGTAGTGCCCTGGGGCAGACTACATTTTTGTGATTGGGGAATGGAGGGGTTACTGCCATGGCACTGAAGGGCCATTGCTACAGAACTTGGCTCCACTGTGCTGTGGAGTACATGAAGACTAGCATTCCAAAATGATGGATTAGTTAGAGACCCATTTCATCCTCCTCTTCCTAGCAACTCCATCTGGGATGTAGCACTACAGCTGCCTAACAGTGCAAAACTAGAACTACCCACAACTATACCACTGACACCACAAAAAGGCTTGTAGGGAGCCAGAAAACCGCTACCCCATTCGGAAATGAGGTGGGATGCAGGATCTCATATCCTGATGTCATTGGGGGGAAAAAAATGTCATGAGTGAACACAGTTGAGGCCTTGGTTATATGCCTCTTGGGCCCTCTAGCACATGACCTCGCATTGACTCAGGAGGAAGAACACTGCATACTGAATAGCTTCATAGTTTCTAGGGTCGGAAGGGACCTGAGCAGATCATCGAGTCCGACCCCCTGCCATGGCAGGAAAGAGTACTGGGGTCAAACGACCCCAGCAAGGTGTTCTTCCAGCCTTCTCTTAAAGACCCCCAGGGTAGGAGCCAGCACCACTTCGCTTGGAAGTTGGTTCCAGATCCTAGCCGCCCTGACCGTGAAGTAGCATCTGGTGTGTCGACCAAATTACCCAGCGTGTCTTGCAGGGGCCCCACGTTACCCGGAACCTTCTTTTTGCCCCCTATGTATTTAAAAAAGGACTTGTTGTCCTTGATCCAGGAAGCTAGTCCCAGTCCCATCTCCGCCTTGGCCTTCCTGACTCCCCCTCGCATCCCCAAGCAACCAAGGTATAGTCCTCCCTGGTGATGGCCCCTCCCTTCCATTGGGTGTACGCCTCCCTTTTAGCTAGCAGACATTCCTGGATGCTTGTGGTGAGCCATGGGGGCTTTTGCACCCTCCTTCCCACTTTGATCCGTGTTGGGATTACCTCCCTTTGGGCTTGGAGGATCGTCTCCTTAAGGAGTGACCACTCTCCTTGGACACCTGGCTCCCCTCCCCTCTGGGACCTCAGTGCTTCTCTGACTATTCTCCTTAGCTCATTGAAGTCCACCCTCCTGAAATCTAGGACTGTTGATGAGGATGTGTGTTCCTCCTTAATATAGAGTGCCATGCCCCCAACTTTCCTTCCTATCCTGTCCCTCCTGTACAGCCTATAGCCCTTGACATTCACCGCCCAGTCATGCGTTGGGTCCCACCACGTTTCAGTGATCCCCACTATGTCCGGGTTGGTGTCAGCTAGCAGGAGGGTAAGTTCCTCCTGCTTGTTTCCCATGCTATGAGCGTTTGATTCTCTTCAATGCACTGAACTGGGGAGGGTTTTTGATTAGCTTCTAAAATGTGACAGAATCATTGTTCAAATTAGCCCAGCTGCAGGCAGGAAGAGAAGTGGCAGTTCAGTTTTAGAAATATAACTTGCTACTCTCATTAAAAGGAGGATAGGGGTATCGGGCTAGTGCTATCAGATGGGTACATAATCCCACTGGGGGTCAGAGTTTAAGATCTCTGACTGACCAGACCATGCTAAGGAGGGCACTGATCGATGGACTTCAACCTAGAGAGGTGAATGGGGAACTGTAACAGAGCCAGAAGGCTCCTGTTACTTGAGGACATAGAGTAGCACGCTGAGCTAATTAGAAGGAAATTAGTCAGCCAGGGGGAAAGACAGAGGCTAGAAATGCTTCTTGCAGAGCTCGTTACTCTGCAATAGTCCAGCAGGGCAAAGCCTTGCCTGGGGATGCAGGGGCCCTGATGCAGTAGCTAGACCAGCAGCAGTAGGCTGCACTGGAAGCCAGATAGCCAGCCTAATTAGAAAACAAGGATGGGTAACTGGGGGAGTCATCTGATCAGAACGGAGAGGGCCCAAGAGGCATATAAGCTCAGGGACTGAGCCAGGGCAGTCAGTCTGGCCCTGCAGGTTGCAAAGGAAAGAGCTCTTCAGGGAGTGGGCTGTAGCTGGACAACTGGCTGGGATCCTGTTATCCCTGACAGCTGCAAACAAGGGACTGAGGGCCTGCAGGGAGCTGGGACCCAGGATGAGGAAGATTTTGTTATAGAGTCAATAGGCACTGAGCTGTGTTACAGCCAGCGGGCTTAGAGTTTGGTTTATAACTGCTGTGCTTATGTTTCCATTTAAGTTTAAACCTATGGCTTGGGTTTGGGACTAGTAGGGGCAAGAGGAGGTCCTAGAGTGCCAGAGAGGCACACAAGGCTGGAGTTGTGTGCACCCCTGGATCGGGGTGCAAGGTGCAGTTTAACCCAAGGCGGCAAGATACAGAGCTGGGGGCCCACCAGTAGAGAGAGCTATACGGAGACAGGGCCAAGGGATCAGCACCTGTGAGAGACACAGCAAAGGTTGGGGACCCGCAGCCCAAGAGGGGCAGAGACAGGGCTGGAAAGCCTCAGGCAAGAGAGGGGCCAAGACTAGGGCCAGAAGCCCACAGCCCAAGAGGGACAAAGATAAGAGCCCATACAAGGGCTGGAGCCCAAGAAGCTAGGCCCAGTGCAGTGGCTCTAGGCTAAAGGGACCAGCTGAAGCAGAAAGGCAAAGGCCAGGAAGGTTGAGGCTGCAACAAGATAGTGGAGGCCTGAGATGGCCTGGTGGTCTTTTGGGGCAAAGTGCCCACCTAAGTGATGACTGGGGATACCTGCAAGGCATGGGTATGGTGATAGGGAAGGTCAGAGGCCATGCATAGCCCATAAGGTGACTGGTGCCCTAGAGGCACATACAGGCCAGGAGGGCCCACCTAATGTGAGATCTAGGTTGGGATTAGCAGGGTCTGAGAGTGATCCACTAGTAGAAGAAGGACTGAAGCTTGCTCTAGGGCTCTTGGGCAAGTTCCCTTCCAAGCACTAACTAAGAACATCAAGACATGGCAGGAGGGAACAAAGGGAGAGTACTCTAGAGCCAGAGCAGGGCAGGGGGCATCACAGCCACCCCTGGAAGACTGGTCCTGTCACAGGAATATCTTTCAAAGTTCAGCCCCTGAAGCTAATTCAGGATAGACACAGATAGATTTCATAAGGACCTAACCACAGCCTCCCTATACTGACAGGAAGGTTCAAAGTGATGTGAGGTCTTCAAGGATATGAAAAAAAGAGAAAAAAAAGGAGGAAAGATTTGAGGGTGGGGGGAGTGATAGAAGAACTAAGCTTGTCCTCCAGAGAGGTAACACAAGAACTGGGAGGAGGAGGAAGAAGAGGAGAAGGTACGCCATGTTTTAGGTTCTTACCTTAAACTCAAGGGGCTGCCCCTTTCTATCCATACAACAGGACAAGCAAAAATCTGTTCTGGACTAACCTAAGATAGGAACACATGATGGAACAACAGGTCATAAGTGAGGCTCTGGCACAACTGTGCAAAAGCTGGTTGGAGTGGTATAGCAGGGGATCTCAAAAACTGATAACAGGGCTCAGTAGTGGAGCTGTATTGAGGAATTCTGCACTGTGCCTGTCTGGTTTTTGCCAGAGCTATTGTTTCATCTTCATTTGCTAAGCACCAAAATAAACCCTGGAAATAAAAATAGGTCTCACCTACCAAGCAATCTAAATGCCCAGGAGGAGGAAGTTGTAACCAGATGGTCACATCTGGCTGCCACTTCTCAGATGAGGGGTGGGGGGAGGGAGAGAGGAATGCTAATATTGGAATCCAACTAGGAACATTGCTGCTGGTTTCTTCCAGCTGCTGCCTTAGCCTGGGGATAGGGCTGAAGGGGTGGGGAAAAAATTTCACAGCTAGCCCAGAGCTGAAAACATGGTTTGGTTTGACATGTTCAGAATCCAAAGCCGCATAGTGCTAAAAGCTACTGGATCTTAGTGCACAAGCTGATTTCACACATGTAAAAGTTGGAAACTTTTTAATTCCAAGGGTGTCAAGCCAGTGTGTTAAAACATCAAAGGTGTTACCACCCACGATGGCTTCCTTTGTACCCCTTGCTTTCTTGGCGCCTGTCACTTTTTCATATGCAGCTTTTTAAGACAGTCTTAAAATGAGATACTCTGACCTTAATTTTCACACGGGGTTTGCATTGCAGTTTCTCAGTTCTGGGGTGGCTGGAAGCGGGGAGACTGAGAATGCCTCTCTGCCCCAAGGACCTCTGGGTGTTTAAGCCTGCCCTCACCTAGCCTTTTCCCAGTGACTCTCATATATTAGCATGTTTGCTGGGCACGAAACAGAATTCAGGCTGGGCTGTTTTGAAGCTGTGAGCATTGTCAAAGCTACACAGGCGTACGAATCCCATGACAGACAGAGAAACAATCAGCTTTCTGAGGGACCAACTCATGGAGAGAAGAGGAGCTTTTTTCTTACTTGAACTTGGAGGGAGCTCTCTCATGGTAAGGTGGGGACTCCTGCCAAACACTTTCTGGGGCTAGAGAACTGAAAAGGCATGGCCAGTGTCTCAAGACCTCTTTGGGATTTTCAGAGCAGAAAGTTGGTGAGGAGGCCACCACAGAGTGCTGGACACCTTTGCCAAGCAAGTCAAGACTGGCATAGGACCGTTCCTGCCTCTTTTCCACCATGAGCAGATCACAGAACAATCCAAGTCCTACTTTGCATGCACTGACGCGGAGCTGAGTAGGCAGAATGCCACATCTGGGAAAAGCAGTCACCACCAAAGTTTATACCATGCAGCGACATGTTGCTTTGCCCCTAGAGGTGGAACAGATGCCAGCAACAGATTCTGGGTGTTTTGAAATAATTAGCTCTCAGGAAAAAGATGTATGCAGGGTCACGGCCTTTCCTCTCTGGCTCCTATCAACAGGGCACTCGTGATACTAGCTCAACATCTCGGCTTAGGCACCGCTGGAGAGAAAGAATACCACAGGCAATTAAGCATGGCTAAGAGTCTCTGTGCAAGAGAAGCCCAGAGCTAGAATAGCAGAGGGTGCTGCACACAGGAGTAAGGGGCACTGGCAAAGCTGTGTGGGGAGCCCAGGGATGGGACAGCAGAGGATTGCTGCCAGGCAAGAGCAAGAGGCACTGCAGTCATGCTGGAGAGGCTTGCACAGAACCTGCTTGTACTGCACTGACTATAGTTAACTGCTGTCAATCCCTCCCTTTCACAGAACTGCAACTCATGCACATTTAAAAAATAAAAAGAACAAGATATGGGGAAAAAAGACTCAGCTGAGCTCCTCCAGTGCAATCACTGTTACTCTGAAAGCAAAGTGATTGGTTTCCACAAAGCATGACTGTGCTTCCAGAGAGCCTGCTACAACCATTATTAGCAAAACGGATGGGGAGAGGAGGGGGGTACAGGGGAAGGGAGCAGCAGGGGAACCACCAACAGAAACATAGACAACATTTGTCTCCAAACTGCCTCTCCTTATAACCAAAGCCTTTCAGAGATCAACAGCTCCCCCCTTCCCTTCTCTAGGACCTCCCTGGAATGTGTGCGATGGGGCAGCTTGTCACTCGCAGCAAAACAGCAGCAACCAGAGAGGCTGCCAGGGAGGGCAGTAGATGATCTTTTGTCCTAGGGAGCAAGATGACCCAATGGAGGGTGTGCTGGTCAACGGTGAGAGAGATACACACCTTTGCACAGATGTAATGATTCCCTAATGAACCAGAGAGGGGAGGATTGGCTTTCAGGAAATGCCTAAAGCGTCAATGTCCCACTAGGGAACTTCCCTCAGATGGGTTGCTCAGATTAGGTTATAGCATCTCTTCCTTCTTCACCATCCCTCTAAAAGGTATCTCCTTTGTTTGGCTGGTTTTGTCCAGCCTAGCTCACGTCATCTCACACAACCTCCTTAAGCCAAGCTGGCTAAGGGGGCCTGAGGCCTGGTCAACACTGCAGAAATTTCTGATGGTGCAGCCATGTCAGCAGTGTGAAATATCACCATGCCCTAGCTCAGGGGTTGGCAACCCCCGGCATGCATGCTGAGCATGGCACGCAAAGCCATTTTAGTCGGCATGCACTGGGGCCTGGGTGGGGAGACAACAGCTGTTTGCAGCCTTCCAGCTGCAGCCAGCCCAGGCTCTGGGTAGCTGCTGCCAGTCGGGAGCCCCAGCTGCTCCCAGCAGATGGCTGGGAGGCTGCAAGCTCTGCTGGGAGCAGCTACCCCAGAGCAAGGGCTGGCTGCAGATGGGAGGCTACAAACAGCTGCTGCCTGCCTGCCCAGGCCCAGGCCCTAACAGATGCAGTGCTGGCACGTGCTGCCTTTCCACCCAGGGCCAGGAGACAGCTGGGGCCGGGGCCAGGGGCAGGAGGGAAGCAACTGTTTGTAGCCTCCTGGTTGCAGGAAGCCCAGGCTCTACGTAGCTGCTGACAGCCCTGGGGCTGGGGCTGGGGCTGGGAGGTGGCCGGGGCCTGGCTGGGACGGGGAGGCTGTTTGCAGCCGGCCCAGGTTCTGGGTAGCTCCTGATAGCCATGGAACCTGGGCTGGGGTGCAGGGGCTTTGGGTGGGGGG
>NW_017729034.1:5878772-5883466 GCF_001723915.1 Gavialis gangeticus
GGGGGCAGAGGCTTTGCATGGGGGGAAGGGGCACAAGTAGGGCATCCTGCCATGTACCCTCTTGTCCTCATTTTGTTTTTCTGGCATGCCGGCACTCCGGCACCTTTTAAGGTAGTCGTGTTTTTTTTCGGCACTCTGGCCAAAAAATGTTGCCTACCCCTGCCCTAGCTAATCTAGGTAAGCCAGCAAAACTCTACTGTGGATACAGCCATGCTGACGGAGAAGTGTTTTGGTTAGTGTAGTAACTCGTGTCATTTGGGGAGGTGGCATTTTCCTTGCTTATCACTTCTATTTATGAGCTTCTGGTCCTGGGCTACCGTTCTCTGGTCTATGAAACCGTGCTAAGGCTTAACATGCACATGTTTCAGCCTCAGCACACTCCAAAAAAGGGTAACATCCTACATTACAGATGAGGAATCAGAGGTACAGGAAGGGGAAGTAACTCACCCACAGGCACAAAAGACTCAAGGACAGACATAGAAAGGGAACCCAGCAGCCCATAATCCCCACTGAGCACTCCAACCACGGGTCTCAAGAAGCAGGATAGTCATTTGCTTGATAGCCTCCCTTCCTCTTCCCCATTGCTGGGTACCACTTCCATGGTGCTAGGGAAAAACAGGGCCCCACCCACCACTCATGGGATCCCACACGCTCAGGTCAAGAAGAAAACCATTAAGGCCCTCTGTCTGCAGTCAAAGAAACTTTCAGCCACTAAAGCCTCCACAGGCACTTTTCCCATTAGACCTTGACAGCCCTTATTTCCTTTTTGGGGGTGGGGGTGTTCTAATTAATAACATTTTAAAACAAATACAAAAAATCTAATCAGCCCCAAGGTGGGGGGATGGGCATACTGCCCATCATGTGGCACCTTGAACATTTTGGAGTTGTCACCTTGCCCACCACAATTAGAAGTCCTTTTCTAGGGCATCTAATTGGCACAAATTGGCCTCATTAGCCATTGTTTAGTTAAAGTATGAGTGGGGACAGGGGGCTTCAAGAGGGGATGAAGCTGGTAAATACAACCTAATGGCTAATTTCCCTCTTGTGTGTGCAGCAGGCTAATCACAGCTCTTTACACTAGTAACAAGGAACAGCTTGATGCTGCTCAGGTTCACTTGAGTAACAGGCTTAGGGCTAGAAAGAAAGAAAAAATCCAGCCCTTAGGGGAGAAGCCTGCTAATGTTCCTGAAGTACTTTGAAGATGCTAAACACTACACAAATGCTAGGTATTTTTCTGCCCGGGCTGCTTCATGCAACAGCGTCTGATTGAGAGACAGACAGAGGTTGCCATGGGGCTATAAGATCACATCCCTGCTGGTAGTTACTAAAACTGATTTTTGTTAAATAATGTAAACTTTAAAATAAATAAATAAATAAAAACCCTTCTGCAGTCTCTAAGTCTTGCGGTCTGCTTTTGTAATTGCTTTGTTACGCCTCTCCTTTCTGCCTCAAAAATATTTCAAGCTGGCAGAAGCTTTGAAGATTTTTAACCCACTTGCACCCAAGATGCTTTTCAATAGGTATTGCTGAGCATTTGTCACAATGTGAAAGCTAACCCTATTTTGTCACTGAGTCTGCCACGCAGTCACCCCGTCCTCTCCCTGCTAAATCAACCATGTACAGCCAAAGCAAAACTACCGCTGTTGACATTCTATAGAGTACTTACATCAGAAGGGGTGCAGGGGATTTGGAACTACTTTGCATTTAGTAAGACTCTAAAAACAAAATAGGAAGTTGGAATGAAAATATGCAATGCACAATTCATTTGCTGGATTATGTGGAGTGTCAAGCAACTAATCGCATTTAAATGATGCAATCAGCTGACAAGCTGCAACACCCCTTGGTCAAAGCAAGGCTTCATCTTGGGACTTCCAGCTAGACCTAGAGGACTAGGTCTTTTGTCTTCAAGAAGAGTGTGATTGAACCACTTCTGGGTAACAGAGAGAAGGCCAAGCAAGTCTCCTTGGATATGAATGACTCTGAATCAATGAAATATTAGGATCCAGACTTGAATTCTGCAGGCTAGGCCCATCCCTCCATCATTATCTCATTAATTTTAGGCTGTATCCATATAATCGAGATATTTCTTCAAATAAGCTATTTCAGTACTGTTTGGAAGGTAAACTGAAAAAGGCTTAGACCAAATCTTAAACCAACCCTGGCATTTTTTAGAAGTGTTATGATGTTGTGGGATGGAAGCCTAGCTTCTCAAGCCAACCATGCAGCCCAAATCTCACACCCCAAGCTTATATCCTAAACCAATTTTAGTTCCAGGAGAGGACTCAACCTATGGGCTCACCTACCAATGAGGTTCATCCATTCATAACTTTACTTTGTTTGGTCTGGCGAGGCACAAGGTGAAGGATAGAGATGTTAATAAACCCATACCTGTGGATTTATGTCTTGGCAATATACTGAGTATGGATACATAAAATAAATGAAAGAAAAATATAACAGGCCAAATTCTTCCTGCCTGTCCATTTGCTGATGAACTTGGACTGCTGCATTGAAAGTATTTGTATCTTTGATGTAAGACTGATTTTTGATTACAGTACCAAAATCTTAGCTTGGCCAATAGCAACTCCGTTATCCACAGCACATCTCTCTAAAGGGCAGTTCTATACATTTACAATTCATGCTGTTCTGGGGCTTTCAGCCTGCAGAACAGATGCCAAGCGCTTTTTGAGTAAAACACACAGAGGCGTGCTGTGAATGCACAGCATTGTTCGCAAGACATGTGTAAACAACAACAGCAAAAAGTGTTTGCTAAACTAATTCCAAGGGATTAACCCATGGGATGTTGCCTAATCCACAAATCCTAAAACACTTTGAGGACTAGGGATGTATGTAGGATTTAGTCTTTTACTATTTTTAATACCAGAGGGTATTTATTTACATTGCTATTATTTAAATATTAATACAATTGATATGCATTATCATATATACAAATATAAATTACATTTATATAGGCTGAATTAATGCAAGATCTCAAGGTATTCTAAGCCCCTGAGGAAAATAAATACAGCAAGAGGAGCAAATTTTCAGACATTTTGGTCCCAGAAATGGATTTCTGAAGACGTAAGGGGAAAAAAAGCCTCCTAAAACTATAGAAAAATACAACCTTCAAATCCAAGTATCAAAAAAATCAGGTTTGTATAGGTTGTAACAGAATCCTATTGCACTGCTCCCTTAGGGTCTGACCCACTAAGCAGGACCCATGGGGCTTTACTCCATGATAGTCTTTGCTTTTGATGCTACGGTTCTTAAACTAGACTCAAACTGGGAGTGGACACAGCACTCAAAACCTACTGTACCCAGAGAAGGGAGACTGGTCAGTGGGAGGAACACTGATCAAAGGCATGTTTTCAATGAGACCTGACAGTCCCACGCTGCTGGCTGTTACCCTTTCCTTGGGCTGGATGGTGTGAATGAAACCACAAAGCTGCAGACCCAGTGCTCAGTCAGTGGTTGTCAACTGCGGGTACGCATACGCCTAGGGGTACTTAAAAGGGTCATGGGGGTATGCAGAATTGATGTGGCCAATAATTGCTACGTGCATGTGCACAGCTGCAACACAGCCTGGCCACCTGGAAAGCAGTCAGCTCTGGCTGGTAAGTCTGTTATTAGAGCTATGGGAAGCTTCGGTTCCTGATTCAATTTGGCAGAGATTCAGCCCAATTTGGTGGCTGAATCTCCGAATCCGAAATGAACCAGAGGACCCTTTAATCTCTCTGAATTGAATCGGAACCCTCCAAATTGATTAAGAAAGATTTGGCGATTCGGATATGGACATAGCTTTAAATGTTTTTTCTACATACCTTTAGGTAGCAGGCGGCTCGTGAATGGCGCGATGCTGGGGCACATGGAGCGTCCCACAGGAGTGCAGGGGGCTCCTCAGTGTGCTCAGCAGCAGACCCAGAAGTGGACCAAAAGCACTTCTGGTCCACTTCCAGGGCCCCCGGGAGCGTGCAGGGGGGGCCCCCGAACCTCCCCGGCTTGGTAACTGGTGCCTCCTGGGTCTGCGGGTCCCCCTGTGGCCGATTGCTGAGCTGGGAAGGCGCAGGGGGCCTCCCGCAAGCTCCCCAGCAGACCTGGAAGTGGACCGGAAGTACTTCTGGTCCACTTCTGGGTTTGCCGCCAAGCACACGAGGGGCCCCCCCATGCTCCTGTGGGACACTCCATCTACCCCAGCATCGCAGCGTTCACAAGCAGCGCCTGGTACCTCAAGGTATGTAGAAAAAACACTTAAAGCTTTGTCTATGTCTAAATGACTGATTCTCTGAATCAGCATCGAATCTTCAGATTCGGATTCCGAATCAACGAATTGAATCACTGTCCCCAATACAGGTCAAATCCAAATCGAATAGGGCCCATTTTGCACACCCCTATCTGTTATGGGGGAGGGGTGTGGGGGAGAGAGTGGGGCTGGGGCAGCCCCAGCTGTGGCGGGGTACAGGACTAAGCTATGCAGGGGCCGGGGTCCCCTCCCATCACTGCTGCTGCCTGCGCCAAGCACAGCCCAGCCCAGCCCCCACCAGGAAGAGCCCAGCACAGCCCCAACTCCAGCCTGCCCTGCCCCACGTGCCCTCCTGGGGTACATACAGCAAAAGGAGCCACCACCCTCCTCGGCCCCCGGATGAACCACCTGTGGCTCCATCCTA
This sequence comes from Gavialis gangeticus, assembly GCF_001723915.1. Classification (NCBI taxonomy): domain Eukaryota; kingdom Metazoa; phylum Chordata; order Crocodylia; family Gavialidae; genus Gavialis; species Gavialis gangeticus. Next base: position 5,883,434 of record NW_017729034.1, read on the forward strand.
TGCTCTGCTTTAGCTGGGCAGTGTCTGCCCCTG
>NW_017729034.1:5888466-5888693 GCF_001723915.1 Gavialis gangeticus
CCCTGCCCTATGCAGATATGGAGGTATGTGCCCCCCATGCACTCCCAGGACACATGCAGCAGTGGTAGCCACCAACCCCTCCCTCCCTCACTATGGGAAGCACTCTAGAATTTACTGTAGCCCCTCCAACCGCCCCTCCAAGTGCTGCCACTGCCCACTCTAAGCACAGACCGGCCCAGCCCCTACCGGGTAGAGTCCGGCACCAGCCACAGCCTGTCCTCACCCCA
>NW_017729034.1:5888823-5892972 GCF_001723915.1 Gavialis gangeticus
GCCCTCCCGGAGCCACTCCCGCTGTGCAGCTCAATGCCATGCCCTGCCCTGGCTGGGCAGCCCCTGCACCTGCCCCAGCCCTATTCCCTCCCCCACAGCTGGGGCCTCGATCTGCCCATCCCCCCACCGCACTGCAGTAGCAGCCCACTGTTCCCCATCACGCAGATCCAGTTGCACATGCCTCCCATGCCTTCCCAGAGTTGCTCACAGCAGTAGGAGCCAGCATTCCCTCTAAGCTGCATGGCATGCACAGCCATGCAGGTGCACTCATGCCGTGCTGCCAGGTGCGCCTGTGCAGCCGTGTATACCACGCAGCTTAAAGAGAATGCTGGTGGGAGCTGCCCTGGCCCCCCCCCCCCCCCCCGTGGCCCCATCCTGCACCCTGACCTGGCTGTGCAGCACCTGCCCCAGCCCCACTTCCTACCTCTCTGCAGGGACGTCAGTCTTCTGCCCACCCCTCTCTTAAGGACAAGAAAAAAATATAAAGGAGTACATGAGCTCAAACTTGGAGACAAAAGTGGTACATGTGTTAAAAAAGTTTGAAAACCCCTGCTCAAAGTAGTTCCAAGATATAGATGACTTTTCTGATTAACGAAGTAGGAAAAAGAAGATTAGGAAATGCAAAAGTTGTATTTTGAAGCTGGAAGTGAGGACATCGGTGGACTGAGATGGGAAGGGAGTTTCCCCTCATGCACATGTCTATGGAAGAGTGTAATGCACTCACTCACAGCTTTGTGACTGGTGCTACAGAACTGGTTTTTGTGGTTTTTTCAGTGGCTGCAGCCTGAATGCTGCTCATTTCGGCCAAGTACCAGAACAAAAAATAAGGGAAGGGCATGCAGCTCCTCCGCTTCACTGTGCAGTGAGCTCTGAGTCACGGAGTCTGAGAAGTAGGGCTGGAAGGGGCATGGGCAACCAGCAAAGCCCAGAAGCATAGGAAATACCCATAGTAGAACGCAGGCATAGCTACTCTGAGATAAGCCAGTGGCTGTCCAAGCTCTTTTTGAACACCTCCAGTGATAGAGAGCCCACAACTTTCCTAGGCAGTCTATTTTACTGCCTCGCTATTCTAAGAGTGAAGAAGTTATTCCTGATATCCAGTCTAAACTTCGTATGCTGCAACTTCAAGCCATTGGTCTATGTACTTTTCTCTGCAGCAAAAGAGAAAACGTGTTTGTGGCAGGCCTGCATGCTATCACCAGGGGGATGGACTGCCCCTGAGCCTACTCACCCACCACAACTTTTGGGAGGTGCCTTCTACCCCCGTAACGATGTGCAGTTGTTCTTACTGGCTCTGAGGCTTCCTTCTGGTGCATCTTCCGTGGGGATCCTCCTTCCCTGCACCCCATCCCTTTCCTCTTGGGTGTTCTTGCCGTTTTCAGGCTGTGCCTAGGTGTTTGTCACTGGTGGTTCAGTGTGCAGTTAGTATGATGTTGGGGTAATGGCCACTCACTATGCTCTACTGTATTTTGAATTTTGGCTAATGCAAAAGAGACTAAATAACTCAATGCTGCTCAGGCTAAGCAGGGCAGGGCACCATTGCCCTGTGGTAAGCAGCTTGCTCCTGAGCACTGGAGAATAAGGGTTCACTTCCTCACTCCCTTTGCTCCCCTCCTTTAGGGTCCCCTTTTTCTCAGGAGCTCTTTCTGGTTACCTTGTAGCCAGGTTTCCCTATGGTGCCTTGGGCTCCTTGTCAGGCATGCCTGGGACCAGTAGCAGCTGGTTTTTCCTAATATCTAACCTAAACCTCCCTTGCTTTAACTTGAGATCATTCCTTCTTGTTCTGTCTTCTGTCACCACCGAGAACAGTCCAGGTCCATCCTCTTCGGACATCTTGTCAGGTAGTTAAAGGCTGCTATCAAATCCCCTCTCAATCTTCTCTTCTCTAAACTAAATAAGCCCAGTTGCCACAGCCTCTCCTTAGAATTCATGTGCTCTAATCCCCTCACCCTTTCTGTTGCCCTCCACTGAACTCTCTCCAACTTGTCCACTTCCTTTCTATAGTGGGGGGCCCAAAACTGGACACAGTACTCCAAACGTAGCCTCACCAATGCAGAATAGAGCGGAATAATTACTTCCCTTGATCTGCCGGCAACACTCCTACTAATGCAGCCCAGTATGCTGTTAGCCTTCTTGACAACAAGGGCACATTGCTGGCTTATATCCAGCTTATTGTCTACTGTAACCCGCACATCCTTTTCTGCAGAGCTGCTCCAGAATTCTGTGGGAGACTGTATCAAAAGCCTTACTAAAGTAAGGTATATCATGTCTACTGCTTTCCCCACATCCACAGAGCCAGTTATCTCATCATAGAGGGCAATCAGGTTTGCCAGGCATGATTTAGCTCCTTCAACTTGCTTCCTAAGCCCTTTATCACCTTTCCTGCTTGCCTCTGGACTCCCTCTAACTTCTTCATGTCCTTTTTAGCATGTGGAGCCCAGAACTGCACGTGGTACTCCAGATGAGGTCTAGCCAGTGCCAACTGCATTGGCCTTTTGTGTGGCTGCATCACACTGCAGAATCATAATGAGTCTGTGAACTACCAAGATTTCCAAGTCCTTTTCCATAAAGCTGTCATCCAGCCAAGTGGCTCCCATTTTGTATTTGTGTTTTTCATTATTCCTCCTGAAGTATGGCACCTTGCTTTTGTCTGCACTGAACTTCCATCCTGTTAGCTCTATCCCAACTTTCCAATCTGTCAAGATCCTTTTGAATTGTGTGTGCATCCTCCAGTGTGTTCACAATCCTTCCCAGCTTTGTGTCATCTGCAAGCTTCCTCAAGAACTTTCTTTGCCAGCATCCAAATTGTTAATAAACATGCTGAAAAGCATCGGGCCCAGAACAGACCACTGTGCAACTCCACCCAAAACCCCCTGCAATTCTGACATGGACCCTTTGATAATTACCCTTCGCTTATGGCTATTGAGTCAGGTATCTATTTACCTTGGAGTTTTATCCAGCCCACATTTCTCCAATTTGTTTATGAGAAGGCCATGTGGGATCTTGTTAAAAGCCTTCCTGAAGTCCAGATACACTATATCCACAGCATTCCTTTCATCCACCAAAGTAATTACTTCGTCAGAGAAGGAGATCAGGTTTGTTTGACATGATTTGTGTTTTTCATAAACCCAGGCTGGCTGCTTGTGATCAGTTTTTTTTCTTCCAGATGCTTGCAAATGGCCTTCCTCAGGATATGATCCAGTAACTTCCTAGGTATTGCGATAAAGCTAACCAGTCTGTAGCCTCCTGGGTCTTCCTTCCTGCCTTTTTTAAAGAAGAGCACTACAGTGCCCCTTTTCCAGTCCCCTGGTAAATGACCTATCTTCCAGGACTTCATGATTTTTTGAGGACCCTGGGATAAGGCTTACCAAGCCCTGCTGACTTGAATTCATTCAGATCCAAGAAAAGTTCTCTGACTTGTCTCTTCTGCTATCTCCTCCCTAGGCTTCCATCCTTCTTTATCCAGACAATCCCTGTTAGGTGTCTGGCAGTTGTTTTTTTGCGTGAAGACTGAGGTAAAGTAGCTGTTGAGTAGCACTGCATTCTTTGAATCTTGAGTTAGGAGTTCCCCCAGGCTTGTTAACAGAGTACCCACAGCTTCTTTGGTCCTTTTCTGGCCAAGACACTTATAAAACCTCTTCTTGTCCTTAACCTCCTTTGCCAGGTGAGCTTACTGCCCAGTTAGTGCAGGTCCCTGCTGGAGCTCCATGTGAGCAGTGAGCTCTGTGCTTACCAGTTAACTAGAGTGGGGTCTGGCCAGCACCTCTGCTTTTGCATGTCTCTGGAGCCCCGGGGTGAATGCTGCTGCTGGTTGCCCTTCCCCTCCTTGCTGATTTCAGCAGCAAAGGAAAGAAGAGCACAAGTGATGGTGGCAATGCTTACCCTCTGGGCTTTGACCATAGGAAAGCAGGGCCTCTGGGCAGACCCGGCACAGAGAACTCACACATAGTACAGCCAAAGGGGCTGCAATTGTGCTGCCACGCTCCCTCTGGATCCATCTCTGGTTAAGCCTATAGTATGGATTTGCACTTCAAGGTATGGTAAGATTGCCCTGTCAAAAGTACCTTTCCATGGCCCCTTGTGGAAATTTGCACAGCATTTAAAAAAAAAAAAAAGAATGGTGGTTTCTTTCCCCTGACTTGTATGTCT
>NW_017729034.1:5897972-5901875 GCF_001723915.1 Gavialis gangeticus
TTAATAAAAGATATCAGATTTACCCAAAGAACTTTGTCTGCTATTGACGTGTTCCATCACCACACTGATAAACCACAGGGCAGCTAACTCTGAGCTGTGATTTTCACTGGTGAGCTGCATGTGCCACAGAATCAATTACATGGCTCTGGGGCATACAACTGGAAGGGGCCTCCTGGGCCACTGAATCTGGTCCCCCACATTCAAAGGCAACCATTCACCATCAAATCCCCACTTCATACACTCACACTCAATATAAAACCAAAAACCCTAAACATCAGGAACCTCCTACAAAATACCCTAGGTAAAAACAGGGGAAATGAAAACACTTCCAGTGCAATGAAAAAGGAAGAAGTTGGTTAACACACAGAAGATCCTAGGAAAAGGGAACTAAAGAACTAAATAAACTAAAACTCATTCAATGAATTTTAGTTCAAGTCCCCCCCCCCACCATTTCGAAACACAGGATACTGAATGCACAAGACGCTGTGGGCGTTTTAATTAGAGCAGCTCTCATTTTAATTAGAGAGGCTCCCCCCACCACCCTGGAGCATGTGTACAGGCATTCTTAGATACCAGTGCACCTGCTCTGAGGAGAGTACTTGCAATGCCACCCTACAGTGGAACTGGTTGAGAGAATCAAACAATGACAGCCCATACTTGACAAAGATTAGACTGTGAGAGAAACATTCTTAAGCCCTCTGCTCCTGGTTTCCAAACAACCCCCAGATCATGCCCAACACATCATCAGAAAACAACTCCACACTCTTCAACAAACATCAAATGGGGTGCAGCCTTGCTTTACCAATAGATGCAAAACTTGTCAAGAGAGCTCCACTGCTAAAACAATCAAAGCTACCTACAACAAACCCATCAGAATCCACAGACTCTACACATGCTTTTCCCAAAGGCTAGGGATAGACGTTACACATAAACCCAAGAGATCAGAAACTGGTTTAAACCTGTAGCAGAATAGTTGTTCAGTGCACATAAACCAGTTGGAAAATGGCTCAAACTGGTTTGAGATAAACCTGGTTGAATGTAGTATCAGACTTAACTGATTTGGGTAACACCGATTTATGCAATAACTGTCCCAGACCCATTCCTGCTTTAACTTAAAACAGTGTCCCCCAACATCCCAGATGCTTTGCAGCCCTGGGTGGGGCTCTTCTCTCTGCTCCAGAGAAGGGCTGGCCCCACCCCTCTGCTCCCTGGCTGGTGCTCTGGCAGAGACTACATGTACAGCAGCATCTGCTTGGCTTCTCTCTGCCCCACCCCTCCTCACCACTCCCTGCTCAAGCAGGGATTCTCTCCCCGCAACCTGCACAGATGTAGCCAGCATGTGGTATGCTAGCTAATGCTAAGAGGTGGCTGTGTAAGGCAGACAGGACAGAAGCAGACAGGACAGTGTTCACTTAGGGCTTTTTGGAGCTAATCAGATGGTCAGCTAGTAATGTCCCTCCATTCCTTCCTTGAAGAAAGTTGTTTAAGAAGAGCTTGAACTAATGAGAGAGGCTAAATGCTGTGTTATCAACTCCCTGATGGCTCCCTCTCTGGTCAGAAGCAGCAGGGGGGGAGGGGGAGCCCCTCCCTAATCAGAGCTTCCTCTCTGGGCCTGGCCATGCCCCCCTTAGCTCAGCACTGTTGAAGGGAAGGGAGGGCTGCTCTAGCCCCATACACCACTCCCCCCAGCCCCCGCCCCCTGGCTTCTAGCCTTAGCCACTGCAGGCATGTGCCTGCATTTCTTCAGTCCAGAGGGAATGTATGGACAGTTGTAAACTGGTTCAGCCTAGCTAGGTTAGACTAACCTGCAAAGACTGAATCAATTCAGGCTTTTTGAATGTCTGTCCCTGGCCAAATTGTGATACATCTGGTCCAATGCACCAAATGCCTTCATGATAACTATGTGGGTGACACAAGACAGAAACTATGCATCAGAATGAACTCTCACAGAAAAAAAATACAGAGGACAGAGAAACATAGATGCCAGTAAGGGCACATTTTTCTCAGAACAATCACTCCCTTTCTGATTTCACTTCTCAAGCTGAAGGGAAATTTATAAAACACCTTTAAAAGGTGAACTTGGGAACAAAAATACATAAGCTGGCTGGACACTAAGAACCAAAGACCAAACACTGATATTAATTCCTGAAATGCTTCCTTCATGCCACAGGGGATGATGACCATCTTCCCTTTTAAAAGGTCTTGATCTCCCATTAATCAAGCTTCCTTTATTTTGTAAATGTTTTGTCTGCTACCCCTAGGAATCTCTCTTTTCCAATGCCACAGACCTAGACACTGTGTTAAATCATGGCTGTATTTTCTCTTTTTCCTCACACCTGATGAAAAATGCCTCACATTTGAAAGCATGTATAAGTTTATCTCACCTGTGCAGTTGGCCCAATAAAAGATATCACCCAAAAGAATCCTTGCCTTTGAGACAAACTATAAGGCAAGTAACCATGGGTACTCCACTGAGTGGCTAGTTCAACAATCAGAAAACTAATGCCTTAGCAAGCAGGCTCCTTTTTGAGGCTAAAAGCCTAGTCAAGTAAAGTTGGCTTGAATCAAATCCCTGGACCCAAATAACCCTGAATTCTAAGCAGGATAGGGATTCAAAGTGTCCAGACCCTGATCTTTCACCTCGGATTCCATCGTGTTCATATCACGAATGGTAACCCTGTTCAGCAGACATGGGACAACAGCAAGAGGGTCAGAAATACCAGATGTAAAACCTTCAAATGGTAGCTGGTTTCCTTGCTGGTGAGTGATGAAACAAAGGTGTGTTTTAAGCGCTGGGAGGCTGAAACCAATCAGGTCATATGAGAGAAGCAGAATTCAAGGAAAGGACTTCCGTTTGTCAGATATGTTCTTCTGCACAGGTGTAACAGAGCATGAGAAAACAACAACAACAACAAAACCTCCTAGAGCAAGCCATGGCAAAACACGCAGTAGTCTGGGCAGTGCCATTCTTCTCGCGACCATTTTCCTACAGGGCACCCCTGGATCATGCTTTTCTGCACATGGCGTTTCAGTCCATCTGGTTTCCCTGCCAAAAGAGAGCTTTTCCTTTAGCTCAGCCATGTGCAGCAGCAACATCTTGAGGCCTTGGAACTGCACCAGTGTCTCTTTTGAAGTTTTAGTACATGAGAAAGAGAAGCTGCACACATGCCCACTGCCTTTCTTGGGGTTCAATTCTCTTCCCTCTCTTGGGGTTCAACTCTGCTGCCTTTGAAGTCAATAAGGATAAGGTCATGGATTAGTCTCAGCATGAGCAGAAGTGGCCACTTAGCTCATATATTTTAGATTAGAATGGCAAGGAAGCTGATGGAGCCCATTCAAAACCTCATCTCCACATGGACAGCTCCATTCAACTGTACAATTAGCTGTTAGCATCTGTTAAGAAATTTAAGGAAAGTCCTGCACCTAAAGGTTTGCAAACAGATTCTCACTAGGGCTGTGCAAAGCTTCGGTGCCCGATTTGATTCCACAGAGATTCGACCCAATTCGGTGGCCAAATCTCCAAATCTGAATTGAATCAGGAGACACTTTAATCTCTATGAATCGAACTGGAACCCTCCAAATCGATTCAGACATTGACACAGCTTTAAATGTTTTTTCTACATACCTCAAGGTACCAGGCAGCTCATCAGCACTGATGCTGGGGTGCATGGAGCATCCCACAGGAGCACGGGGGGCTCCCCAGCACGCTCTGCAGCAGACCCGGAACTGGACCAGAAGCACTATCAATCCACTTCCGGGTCCGCTGGGGACTGCGTGCCTCCCCCCACTCCCCTCCCTGGCTCAGGGACTAGTGCCTCCTGGGTCTGAGGGGGCACCCAGGGTCCCCCCACAGCTGATCACCAAGCCTGCGGGGTGCAGCCCTCCCCCCCCCCCCCCCCCGTC
>NW_017729034.1:5901964-5903767 GCF_001723915.1 Gavialis gangeticus
CCCCCCCCCCCCCCCCCGCATGCTCCCCAGCAGACCTGGAAATGGACTGGAAGTACTTCTGGGCTCACCACCAAGCACGTGAGGGGGGCCCCCGGTGCTCCTGTGGGATGCTCCATCTTTCCCAGCATCGCAGCATTCATGAGCCACACCTGGTACTTTGAGGTATGTAGAAAAAAACATTTAATGCTGTGTCTATGGACAAATCACTGATTCTCCAGATCAGCACTGAATCTTCAGATTTGGATTCAGCCAAATTGAATTGGGGACAGTGATCCGAATCAACGAATTGAATCACTGCCTCCGATTCAGGCCAAATCCGAATTTGAATCGAATAGGGCCCATTCCACACACCCCTAATGCTCACCATTAACACCAATGCTTGCTGTAGAACTGGAATGGGGTGATTTCCCCTAGTAATTTATATACAAATAGAAAACTAATCAAAGGAGCCTAAACTTCTGCCACAGCTAGATCCAAATCCAAACTCCAACATTTTTTTACTACAACTTTGCACGTAGGTCTCAATTCCTCTCATCTCCTGGCAAATGGAGTGAACAACTCTACCCCAAACAGTAAAGCAGTAGGACAGATCATTTCTGTCTAGTTCTTGACTCTGCCACAGACTGGGTGGGAATTTGGGCAACTTACTTTGTATGTAACAGTGGAACTGATAACACCTTCTTATCATAGGGAGGTGTTACAAAGATGATGATGTCTGTAAGGCACTCCAGTACTACAATGATAGGTATCTTTTAAGTGTCTCAATAGAAATGACACTCAACACCTAGAAACACCAAGATATGAGTTACTGGGAAGAACAAATCAAAATCAGCAAGGTGCTAGAGAGTAAAAGATACCTGCTGGCAACGATCACACTGGCAAAATTCCTTACTGCAGTGAAACATGCAAAAAGAAAGAAGAAGCTGACCAAAGACAGAACCAATAAACCCAATTCCCCATTGCCTGTATAAATTCAAATATTGTTTTAGCTGGAAATGACTGCACAGAGGGCAAGCAATGGAGAATCGACCCCCAAAACAAGTGGTGGAAACTGGGGGAGACAAAGCAGTGTACAGAGAGGAAGGATACACTGCCCCAGGACCATGCTATGTAGATCCACATCATCCCTACATCGCTACATGCACTGTCACCCCCAAATGGACATAATAATATGATGCCGCAGGACAGCTTTGGGCACACAGACAGCACATGTGGAGCAAATGTGTCAGTATAAAAGGATAAAAACTTTGGGCAGATTGTACCTACTGCTGACAGACACATAAGGGATGTTTCTTTCTTTATATACTTTGGCAACTGCTGCACTGGCAAAGAATCATGGGGTTGGGTGGCTTGTTGGAAGGGGGAGATAACAAGAGTACTCCCTGCTCTGTTTAACAGACATTTTCACACATGGCAGAGGTTTTGTCATAGATTTCATAGACACTAGGGCTGGAAGAGACCTCGAGAGATCAAGTCCATCCCCCTGCCCCAGGGGCAGGAAGTTAGCTAGAGTCAAAGGATCCCAGCAAGATAAGCATCCAAACATTTCTTGAATGAGTCCAGAGTAGGTGCCTGCACCACATCTGGAGGGAGACTATTGCAGGTCTTGGGGGCTCGGACAGTAAAGAATTTTTTTCTTATGTCCAGACTAAAACAGTCTCAGAGGAATTTATGACCATTGGTCCTTGTTTTACCTTGGGGCGCTCTGGTGAACAGATGTTCTCCCAGATCCTGATGTACATCCCTTATGTACAGGCAGCCACCAAGTCCCCCCCTGAGCCTGCGCTCTTCCAGACTTAAAAG
>NW_017729034.1:5908767-5923371 GCF_001723915.1 Gavialis gangeticus
TGTCCCATGCCTCTCAGCCTCTTTTCATAAGGCCTGTTCTCTTGCCCTCTGATCATGCGCGTGGCTCTTCTCTGGACTCTCTCAAGCTTCTCCACATCCTTCTTGAATTGCGGAGCCCAGAATTGGATGCAGTACTCCAGCTGCAGCCTCTCCAAGGCCGAATACAGCAGGAGGATGACATCCTGAGATTTCCTTGAGAAGCATCTATGGATTCTAGGCAGAATTTTGTTTGCTTTACCAGCTGCGACATCGCATTGGTGGCTCATGTTCATCCTGTGGTCAGTCATGACCCCCAAGTCTTTTTCAGCAGTGGTGCTAGCAAGTGTAGCACTGCCGAGCCTATAAGCATGCTGTGGTGTTTTTTCCCCAGAGGTGGAGTACCTTACCTTTATCAGTATTGAATGTCATCAGGTTTGTGTCCGCCCACTTACTAAGTTTATCCAAGTCAGCCTGGATCACTAGCCTGTCCTCAGATGTGAACGCTATGCCCCAAAGTTTAGTGTCATGGGTGAACTTGGCCAGTATACTTCTGACACCAATGTCCACATCGTTGATAAAGATGTTAAAGAGAACCAGTCCAAGGACAGAGCCTTGGGGGACGCCACTGGTCACAGACCACCATAATGATTCACAACCATCAACCACTACTCTCTGGGTCTGACCTCAGAGCCAATTTCCCAGCCATCAGACTGTGGTGTAGCCGAGGCCACAGTTGGCCAATTTTTCCATGAGGAGGTCATGGGATACCAGGTCAACAGCTTTTTTTAAGTCCAGAAAGGCTTTTTTAAAGTCCAGTCATCAATAGCTGGAACATTTCCTTAAATAAAAGCTCTACCTACTCATCCCTGCTGGGCTTCTCCTTGACCGGTGTGGGGTGCAGGGATATGAGTAGGACAAGGTTTAGCTACTTTGCTCATTACCTCAAAAAAAAAAATCCCTCTTATTCTTCTTGAGTCACAAACCAGCCTTCAAGGAAATATAGCATCTCCAAGAGAGCATGAAGACTGACGTCCCCCATCCCCTGAGAAGGAAAGAAAATATCAGCCATGTGCTGTAGAGACCAACTGTTTCCCCATCTCCTCCCTTCCCTTTGGTGAGTTGTGTTGAGTGACGGCTCCGTTTGTCAGGAGAGACAGCTTGTCTTGAGTCTGAGATAGCTAACCATCACCTGGGGAGACTATTAGGGAAAGAAAGGAAAGGTGGGGGGGGAGGACTAGGGATGGGAAAAGAGGAGCAGGCGAAGGAAAAGCGTGTGCATTTCTTTGTGTATAGAGGGGGAGGAGAAAGGAGAAAGATGTACCGCACTTGATGTATTAACTTGTTAACTTTGGCAACACCTGTGTACCGTGTCATACACCAATACATTTGTAAAAAGCAGAGCTGAATTGCAGGAAGTTTGGGCATCTGGAAGGCACCTTACCTAAAGCAATTACTAGTTACCTCATGAAGAGGCTGGGCACTGAGACACACAGAATGAAGCTGCTTCCCTGGCCCTTAGGGTGGTGAATCAGGATTTCAATTCAAACCAATTACATTCTTTTGGTCCAGTAGACCTCTTGGGAAACCCAGCTCCAGAGAGGTGGGAAGAGTCGCTGGACCCAACAAGGAACAGCAGAAGCAATATGCCTTCAAACATCTCTTTCTGAACCTCACTGTCCTTGATGCAAGATGCAAGGTCCTCAGTAGTTCTGGACATAGAAAGTAACTAGAACACCTGCTGTGACCAACTGGGGAGAAAGAGGACAGACACACTGTGATACCAACAGAGAGCAGAGAGGTCAGAAAAAGGGCCAAAAAGCTCTGAGCTTTAATCTCAGCACCAAAAGTGATTCCCCACGGTCTGGGGCAAATACTGTTAGTAGAAGCTATGCAATGTCATATACATTTTTTCAAGATCAAAACTGGCACCACTGATGTGATCAACATACAGCACTGAGATCCCAGCTCCTACTTTTCTGAATGTCTGTCACCTGGCACTATTAAAGACATCCTCACACTTTGTATTGTAATGAAAGGACACCACCCCCACTTCTGTTCTGCAGAACTCCACTGCAATCTTTCACCCTTGACTGAAGAAAAGAAAAATTAACCAGGACATGCTCTCACTCATCACAACTAGATGAATACAGGGCCTGGGGCAGGCAAGAGAAGGAAAACACGAAGAGCTTCCTCCCTCCCTGTTTCTGAAGCCTTCCGTGCTATCCTATTTAGACCTCTACTTCTCAAGGAAATGAACATTGTGAATGCTGTCTGAGAAAGCTCTGCCCTTTGCTGTTTTCCCCTGGCTCACCATTTCACACACACAAACACGCACAGCACCTGTGCTCAGGCGAGATGATCAATTCCTACAAAGAACAGTGAATAGCACAACCCAAGAGCTTCACAGGGTGATTTCTGAAGCAGTGCAGGACCTAGGCAACCTCATTTGTAGCCATCCAGAGATGTCTACATTTATATGACGAGACATATCTGCTGACCCTAGGTAACTGCCAGACTTCAGAGATAGAATGAAAGCAAGATAACCTGTGTTCAGGGCCCAAATCCTCCCTGTTCCCCCTCCAGCTACTGATTCTGCTGATGCTGAAGGCTCTCAGGTGAATACAAAGTGATACCTCTATGAGATGGATTTATGCAATGTGCATCTTTCACAGAAGGAGAAAGCACATTGTAAGGCTGCTCTGAGCTAAAATTAAAAGGTGGAGACGTCGCTCTCTCCAGTGCCTTGCCTGAGTTTGTGTCAGTTACACTAGTTATCCATCTTCCCCCTCCATAGCTTATGTGTAGGACTCCCCAAACCTGTATCCATCTTCTCAAAAGCATTTGTGTACCTGGAAGTTTGCAGTATGTCAGGATGCTAATACAGAGTTGCCCCAAGTACAGTCCCTGAATGGTATCACATGACACTATGGCTGCCTTTGCCTTTGTACAGAACTGGCAGCAGAGTTTTTGCATACAATGCTCCATTTTGATCTGAGCGGTCTCCAGCTTGGATCAATCTTCTTTGCCCTTAGGCTGCACCATCATATTAAAGTTGAGGGCAGCTTTACCCTGCTCCATTGTTTGCACAGTTAAAGCAGGCCTCAGCCTTCTGGGAAATTACCAGCAAGTCCCTCAGTTGGGCGAGCTGGATATCACTTTTCCTGAGGGCTAAGCTAAGATCTCTGGATTCACAAGAGTTTCAGTATGGACTCATTTGCAGAGAGGTAAGAGGCAAAGGTAGCAGGTGCCCAGCATTTTATTATCTGTCTCCATGCTGGGACCTTATTGCAGCTGCCTCTTGCTGTTTAGCTTTCCCCACAGGAGAGAGTTGAGCGCATTGCAGTGCAGGCTACATGTACTATTCTGCAAAACCTGGCAAGAGGTGAGGGAGCAGAGGGAGAGGAGCCAGACTCCCACCAGGGCACATGGCATGGACTACAATTCCAGGGTAGGGCAGCTAGTCAGCTTGAAGAGGAGAGCTGAGGTCTAGTCAGATGAAATGACCCACACAATGGAGCTGAGCACAAGCTCCATCCTCTCCTCTCTGACACCCACAGGGCAGGGAGAGAAAAGCTTACAATTGTACCTTCTGGAATCACCCTAAAGATCCTGAAACGCAGGGTTTAGAGCAGGTCCTTCTGAAGGAAAAAAAAAGTCCAAAAAAGTTATTTTCCAACCTGCTGGAACTGTCTCTAGCTCTCTCCTTGTAGCACTTGGGTATCCCCGTCTCCCTGCTGGGGCTGTCCCATAATCTAAACATCTCAAGATTCCTGGCTCTCAGGCCTGCACTTAGACCATAAGATCACCTCCACACAGACCAGTCTTATGTCTCTGCTCTGCTTCAGTAAGAGCTAGATGGTTCAATTTGTGGGCAGTCTACAGTGAGGCTGAACCAGCATTAGTAAGGCTAGGAAACCATCGGCAAAACAGCCCATTCTAAACAGCCAAGGTGGAACCAATGCACAATCTGAGGAGGAGGAAGGGAGTGGTACCAGAAATAGAGAGGCGAGAAAGGAAGTAGGCGAATCACAAAGGGCTTTCAAGCAACAGATAAAGGTAGTGGTAGGCAAGAATGTGTTCACACTACCAAAGATGCCAAAGGAAGGACCAGATGGACTTGTATTTACAAGATGGAAAAGAGTGCTAGATTGTAGGCTTGCTTATTAATAAACAGTGAAAAAGAAATAGCATTCATGATGCAGCTTAAACGACCAAAGTGCTAACTAGCATATTAACATACTGCATAGCCTTGAATGAGAGAAAACAAACAAACAAACAAACCCAAGAAAACCCCAAAGAATTGTAATTTGGCCAAATCAGTAAGTAACAGTAATCTAATCCGTGTAACTACTGATAAAACACAGGTGAGGAAATGCTTGGGAAAAAAATAAGCCTCTGCAAATCATCACCTAATGGATTAAATGCATCTGAGGGCAAGAAGGAAATTAATTGATCAATTCACTGTGCAACTACTAACTGTTTTTGGCAAGTCACAGAGTACCAGTAGGTATCTGAAGCCTGAAGCGGCATTGGTCTTATGGCTGTCTTGTGCCACCGAGGGATGAGGCAAACCTAGATGTCCCCAGCAAGAGGCACCATGGCTGACTCCAACTTTGCTGAATTTTGCCAATACCTCATCATTCTGTTTCCATAAAGCAGAGATAATGTATTCTGATCCTATCAAAACCCTGTAAAACATATTATTAAATATATATATACAATATTAAAAATTAATATAGTACTCTATATGAAATTATACTAAATGCTAGGTGAGAAATTTTTCATTTTGCCTTATTGGAATTAAATATTTTGACACTGTTGAAAGGGAATAAGAAAGCCCAAAGGATGTGTTTTGACACTTTCCATTCAAAGAAAAAAAAAAAACCACACCTCTATTGTAGTATACATGTTCTCATGAAACATTTTGACAGAACTGTGTTTTCCAGTGGTAACTTGTGCCACCTAAACTTTTAGGGCCAGCTTTATCACACGCAAGTCTGGATGTATCATATGAAGACATGTTTTCCCTCCAACTGAGGTGGATTTCATTCTGTAAACAGGCAAATGTGTATATATTTCTGGTTTCCCCTTCCTTAATCTCATTTCCCCCTGTATTGAAACCATGAGACTCTTTGGAGCAGCGATCATCCTATCTTAACAGCCTGGAAAGAAGCTCAGCATGTCATGGGAGCTACTGCCAATGAATAAAGCATCAGTCTGAATTAATAATTCATGAGTTCAAGATTATTACCTTTGCACAAAATCCCCCAGCCCCAAATCAGACTATATTCTATTAGGCTACTTTTGCATTAGATAAGACCATCTTCCATAGGAAACAACTTGCAATAAAACTGGTTCATTTCTCACATTGGATCCTAGGCTGGTATATGGCTGTGTCATGATAAGCCTTGCACGCTCATTAACATTATTTAAGCCACTTTTTTATTTTCCCCAAATTCATGATTTGGCATGACTTACAAACTAAAATTGAAGTCCAAATAAATTGATCTTATGTGATGTTACGACACAAAGACTATGAAGTTTCTGAGTATGATCTCAAGCACAACTGCCCCCAGGGTTGATCATGCCATCACAACTTACTAGATCCCACCCTATCTCTGCAACTTTCATGAGTTCAACACAGTCTGTGTAATGTTTTGAGATACTATTTTTAGACTGCTTTTAAAATTCATGGCTGAAGGGAATGCGGAAGGTGTTACGTTTAATACAGTGCCTCATGAACTTCTACCAGCAAATTTAATTCAATCCGTCTTGGGTGAGGAGCACCGTCATGGATTGGAAATTGCTTGAAGAACCATAAACAAAGGATAATGATAAAGGGCATGTGTGTGCAAAGTTGCAGAGAGGTTATGCAAGAATCTGTGTGAGGTCTGGTTTGATTTAATGTCTTTATTAACGAGCCTGAAGAAGCAGCAGCTCCCTAATGAAAGTGGTAGAAGATGCTATCCAGGGTGGAGCCTATGAAGGCAGAGAAACAAAGTAATTAGCAGCGGTTGGGAACAGCTTAAATTTATCTGCCTTGGTGCTTTCAAAAATCTCATTAGATGTCTTTCTGCATCTTTAGGCTCCTGAACACCTTTTTTAAAAAAAAAAAAAAAGACTCAGTGTGCCTACATCATGTCCTCAGTGTTCCCATGGAGCACAGCTCTCAAACATGCTCCATGCAGCTACTCACATTTATGTACATCAGACCCCAAAATGGGGTCCAGTCCTCTACAGGGGCTTCCTGTAGCTGCTCTCCAGCTCACCAGAGAGGGAAAGCAAGAACAGTGCCCCAAAAATAGCTTCATTGACACATTTTTAAATTTTAGGTGTTGCAGTGGGCAGGAAGTGCTCAAGTGGTCCCTCATTTTACCTGTGGCAGGTGAAGGCATTATATATTGTTTCTGTGTCACAGTTGACTGTAGTTTTACTAACAGGTTAGACAATTAATTTGTGTAGGATGGTTTAGATAGGGCCGATCCTGCCTCAGGCAGCGGACTGGATTAGATGACTTCTGGAGGTCCCTTCCAGGCCTGCTTTTCTGTGATTCTAAGACTAGCTCTCCCCACATGTGCCAAGGATGCAGTGTGGACATACCCAGGTTCTCTCTGTGCTGCAGGTCACCATCAGTACTATGAAGACAGCAGCACTGCCCTATGTTGCAGAAGCGCTGCGAGGATAAGTTTATTAAGAGACTGAGAAGTGCTCGGGTACTGCAGTAATGGCGGTTATGTAACTATTGGTGATGGATGGTGAACATTTCCCTCAATGCCAGGAGTATTTACCCCCTCAAGTAGTTACTCTATGGGATAAGGAATCTCTAAAAATTAACAGCACTCTGGCCAAGTAGCTGCTCCATCTTGTGAGTAAAGAAATCACAACCTGCAGGAGGTTATCACAGATAATATTCCCATTCTAGACAGACTTCACCTGCATAAAGCTATGGTGTGATGTTAAAGGCAATGGAATTGCACTTAAAGAGTTGAGCATGTTTTTCTTCCTGAAGCAGGACTTCAAACAGCATGCCAAAAGGAAAGAATACATAAGGAACACATACATTTAATGAGATGGAACAATTTTCAAGAGTGATGAGGGCAAAAAGAGAGCCAGGATAATAGAAGACCTCATATTCCATATGAGTAAGGCAAGTTATATGGTAGAAGAAACAAGTTTTAGTCGCACCCTGCAGAGGCATCACGTCAGAGAGCAGAGATGCAGCACCATTGTGGCCCTGTGGCATGGTACACACATAGCTACGCACCAGACCACTATCTTTAGGTCTGGCAACTGTTTTGCCAAAAAGATACAGGCAAATTTAAAGCAATTCAAGTAAGGGGAGCACTTTTAAAGTTTGTTAAACTGTTGTGAATAAAGACAGTGTGCCAAATTCATTTAAGCAATCTCAGCCTAGAGGACCAGGCTCTAATCAATGCACGTTACACAGAACCAGACTTGTCCAACATGACATTATAGACAGGGATAACGAACATAAAAAACAATCCCAGGCTGGGATAAACATTGACGTTCTATAACACATTGATAGTCAGAGAAGAGCTCAGAATCCAATGCCCAGTTAATCCTAGACACTTTTGAAAATCTGTCCCTGAGTATACAATCTTCATTCAATTGTAAATGTATAACACATATACCACCTTGCATGAAAATTAGTGACTAATTCATACTTATTAATCCTTCCTTTGCAACTCAAATATTCTGCATACCTTTAAAAAGGCAGTAAATTGTAATTACTATTAATCAGCAATGGCAACTATAATTACCTTCACTTACTTCTATTTTGTTCTCAATTATCCTAGTTATTTTACAGGGGAGAAAAACAATACAGGGGAGGATTTAAGGGGGAATAACTTATCAGGAACGACTGGAAGGAGTGAAATATTTACCCTACCTGCCTAGGTTCTCAGCATCCATCACCATAGCATCTGAGGTCCTCCACAGTTTCAGAAACCTTATCGTAGGTAGTCCATGCTACACTAAGCTAATGATGAGTATAATGTGCACAAACACCCGTATATCCACATGAGTACAGATGTACATGTGCACACACTAGCATAACTGTGCTAACAAGTATTTGTGGGATGTACACTGAGAAGCAAAAGAGCTGGAACTGCACAAAGCACAACAGTGGGATGAGACTGAGTGGCTGGGATATATCTCCTAACAGTGAGACTGGGCAGATTGTTCAGTAGCCTCCTGCTAGACTTAATGAGAGCCCCAGCACTTGGGGATACAAAAAGCTAGACTGGGCAAAGCACTGAAGACATATTGTGCTACGATTCTCAACTGGCAGGGGAAAGAGAATGAGAGCAAAGTGGCATGCAAGACAGGTTGGTAGGTCACCATCTGCACCAGCGGACTAGAAGTCTGGAGGCCCAACTCTACTGCTCACTTGCTGTTACTCTGGGCCAGTCACTTACTTTCTGTGCCTCAGTTTCCCCCACTGTTAAATTAGGACCATGCTGCTTACTTTCCAATCTCTTGGGCAGCCTTACCTATTTACACTGTTGGCTGTGGATAGGACAATCCCTTTGTATTTGTTTGTATCACTGCCTTATGCCACAGGCGTGCTTCTCTCGGCCAGGGTCTCTAGGCATCATAGGGGTGCAAATCATAACATGACATCCTCAGCTGGAACTGTGCACATGCCATATTGGAAGTTAAAAAATAACCAATGGACTTCTTAGATACGTGCTAAAAATAAAAGGAAACAGAATTCATGCAGCATGCTTTTAAATCCAGGCTGATCATTGCCAAATGGCCAAATAAAATCAGATACAGTACCAGGCATTTTTTAATTGCTTCTAGGCTGAGACAAAACATAATACCTCAGCCCCAAAGGTCACACGTTTTCCTTCAGAAAGGAAGCAAAATGACAAGGTTCTGTGAGGTAGGTTGGCATCACTCCCATTTTCAAGGTGAGGTAATTAAGGCAAAGCGATGAAGTAACTTGCTGACAACCACAGAGCAAGCCAATGTTTGAGTCAGGATAAGGAGGCCCCGCACCCCTAATCCTATGCTTAGACAACCCAGTCCCCAGAAACTGAGGGCAAAGGTAACACTCTGTGAGCCTGTAACTTTAGTGAAATGCAACAAGATGCATGCAGAATAGTGTTAAACTGATTTCCAAGCTTTCACTACTCTTACAAGTCTCCAAATAGCCAGGCTGGGTACCTAAGTGCCTGACAGAGTCCCCAGGTCCATCTTGCCACCTTAAAGATCCTGGTGATTTCCATTTGGATTTGCAGTTGAACAAACCCGTTGCTCAACTTTGGGCTCTCCCTCTATCTTAAAGAGAGCCTGTGTTGTCCCTGCTCATTTTAGCAGCCTTGAAGGGAGTGAAGCTGACCTGCTTGACAAAGAGGTTAGGAGTCCAGGGCCTGGCAAGCATAGGAGAGAAAAGAGGCAACAGCAAATTGGGCACAGTGGGAACAGCAGGTGCATTTATTTTCCTGAAGGCATGTTGACTATTACCCTTTTGGTGGCCAGCATGTACTTCAGCCCTTCCCTTCCTTTCTCCATGGAGCTCCCTGCCTCTCTCTCTGACCAGGTGTGCTGAGGGCTAATGCTACATTCATCTGCACAGCTCTGAGAATTGTTCCAGTCCCTTCTATCTCCTGCTCAGATACTTCTTGGGGGTGTGTGTGTGTGTGTGTGTGTGTGTGTGTGTGGGTGTGTGTGTGTGTGTGTGGGTGTGTGTGTGTGTGTGTGGGTGTGTGTGTGTGTGTGTGGGTGTGTGTGTGTGTGTGTGGGTGTGTGTGTGTGTGTGTGGGTGTGTGTGTGTGTGTGTGGGTGTGTGTGTGTGTGTGTGGGTGTGTGTGTGTGTGTGTGGGTGTGTGTGTGTGTGTGTGGGTGTGTGTGTGTGTGTGTGGGTGTGTGTGTGTGTGTGTGTGTGTGTGTGTGAGACACAATCTGAAGCTTATGCCACTGGGTAACAAAATGAGGAGGCGGCAGTGGCAGCAGCTGCAGTAACAACAAGAAAGGGTATGTGTTGCTGTACGGGGAGGTTTGTTCCACCTGGGTGAGCACAGACTAGAGAGAGAGCCTGTCTCCATCCACATCAACCCAGGGAATGTTTTCACGTTTCTGAAGACAGGGAGCAGAGCCTTCAGAGAGCTCACCCTACAGAGCGGAGCCTGCCACTGATGTTGCAGCTGCCTTCAAGGCCTGTCAAATTGACGGTGCTTGGCTTGCTGAGCATGGGGTGCTCAGTGTTGCCTGCTACGGCCTATGGGAACATGGATACTACTCCTGTCTTTAGCCGGAATAATCCATGGACCTGCCCATGGGGAGAGGAGGGCAGATGGAGGTGGGAGGGGAGGAAGGAAAGAGGAAGGGGAGGGTAATTCCTTTCAAAAGCTTTGCTTTCCTCTCTGAAAATGTTGAGAAGAGCACCAGTTGGAGGCCACAGTGACAGCAGTGCCAGACTGACAAGGCAGTGCTGGCAGTATAGATGTAGCGAGCAGCTCTCCAAGGGCACTTTTTGCACTCAGGTTCCCCCAAGTAAGGGTGCTCCTCCAGGGTGGGAATGTGGGTGGCTGGGGAAGGAAGCCACAGCTTTTGCCCCCAAGCTGCCTGGTTAGGGGAGAAACATCAGGATACGGGGAAAATGTGGCCAGGCAGGGTAAGAAAAAATTAATTAAATGTGGGTAACTGGGGCTGGGCTCTGAGGGGAGGGCTCCAGCCCAGCTCTGAGAAGTGTGCTGCATTGCTAGCTCCCAGCCCATGAGGGGGAGGGGGCAGGAATGGGTCTCCTGGAATCCCTAAAAAGAGTCTCCCTGGGATCAGCTGAGTTGTGTGGTCCCACACGGGCTGGGGGCAGGTGACGGTATTGGCTCGGGGCCAGTCCCAGTCCCTGGGTAGTAAGAATTCAGGAAGTTGAAAAAAGTTTGTCCATGGAGCAGGCATAGGAGGATTGGGAACAGTGCATCCTGGGATGCTGGAGGACTACAGATGGCTCGTCTTACATGACCATAACACAAGATGGGTAGCACAACTAAGAGTCAACCCTTGCTTGCAGTGGTTTAAATATGACATGTTCAGACAGCACTTAGCACCTGTTTTCCCTCTTTAACGTGAAGATGCTCACATTTTAAGCACCATTAGCATTTTATAAGGGTAATATGTAACAAAGCCTCAACACTTCCAATTCCACAGAGTTACTCCAGATTTGCCATAATATAACCAGCAGCAAGTTAGTCAAGATACTGTAGCTTGTGAGGACAAAAAGGTGGCATATCAGCACTTGTGAGCACTCACTCTGTAGTTTATAGGGTCTTAGGTTGGTCTCCTAAACAAAAGTAAATCAAAAGTATAGCAAATGAAGCACAGGGAATTTACAACAGCTGTAAAGTGCTGCTTCCATGAGATAAAATACTGAATAAATGCAGGGTGTTTCTTTGTCTTATTATTTCCCCAGTTTGGAAATCTCTGCAGATTGGATCCATGTTTCCAGTTCCCTGGGGTGGGGGATATTTATATACATTTCCTTAAAACAGGAAAAAGCAAGCAAGAGTCTAACTTGGCAAACGGAGCTTATGGCCTTTGGAGTGGGGTGGCTCTGCTTACATTTTAACACCCTGTAAAAATAAATTCTCCATTTCCTTCAGCAAAGTATGGGTGCATGGAAGGGTGAAAGGAGGGATGGCTGAAGGGAAACTCTCAGCTCTGCCCATCTCAGGGTCTCTGACTTGAAGTTGGCATCAAGGATAGAGAAGGATGTCAGTTTGGGGCTGGCAACTCTAACCTACTCCAGCTCTAGCCTCTTTCTGAAGAAGTGAGAAATGTAACAGCACTGCAGGGGAGCTCATTGATACGCTGACTCCAGCACCAGCTCCTAGAAATCTGATATATTTGTTTCTGTTTTTCCAAACACGGTAATCCAGCAGAAGTTCTCATAATTTTTCAATACATTATGGATCGTTTGTTTAGTGCAAGATCTCATCATGGGCCACCTCCCCTCCCAGTTCTGAGTCAGCACAGCTCATAGTACTTGGCCTCAGGGAAAGGACTAGGACAGCCAGATGAAAATAAAAGGGAAGTTATTAATGTGATGGGCGCTGCTGGTTGGTGTCATGTCCCAGGTTTGTCCTATAGTGGTGCTGATTATTTCTTCTCCTTGGACGAGGGACATTACATTTATTAGCACTGCACTTCCACTCATTGCCTGCAGCCACCTCTGCTCCAGTCTCCCCAATTCACTTTGCAATTAAATTCTGCCCTCCTGTGAAACGAAGGTCTTGAGATATTTCCACCCCCTCCCCCCACCTCTAAGTTTTAGTTGGTCAAAACAGCTGCGAGCAATCTGTGCAGAGCCCTGGACAGGGAGAAATAAACTGCAAAAACAATGATCCATGGAAAAGTACAGGGGGCCTCCCCATTGCTCAACCAGCAGCTCTGGAGCCCAGAATGAAAATAGCCCAAGAGTACTGAGTATGTCTATACTAGAGAGAGAGTCAACCCTTGGGCTGCCTTTGTGTATGGCATGCAGCAGGTGGAGGAGGGAGCAAAGGGCAGGAAGCAGAAAGCAGAACAGCAGATTGGGAAGCAGCAGGGGATCAGAGTGGCACTTGGGGAGGGTGCAGGGCTAATCTGTGCATGCATGCCAAAAAGCTTGGCTTCCACTGGTCTATACCAGGGGTTGGCAATCTATGGCCCATGGGCTGGATTCGACTTGTGGAGCCATTTAATCCAGCCGACAGAGGTGGGGCTTCAGCTGCCAATTGATCCAGTTTAGGTCAGAGACAGGCAGGCTCATGGTACATGGGTGCTAGGACACACCCACTGCTGTTTTTCCCAGCGGCTGCCCAAGGGAATGATCTGGCATGGGTCCAGTGATTTGGACGAGGGGGTAAAAAGTGCCCTGTTCAAATTTTCTGATAACGCTAAGATGTGGGGGGACGTGGGCACACTAGAAGGAAGCAACAGGCTACAATCTGACCTAGACAGGTTACAAGGGTGGGTGGATGAGAATAGGATGGGTTTCAACACAGACAAGTGCAAGGTGATGCACCTGGGGAGGAACAATCGGCACCATACCTACAGGCTGGGGAACTCCCCTCTTGTCAGCACGGAGGCGGAAAAGGATCTTGGAGTCATCATTGACTCCAAGATGAACATGGGTCGGCAGTGTGGGGAGGGAGTTAGGAAGGCCAACCGTACCTTGTCATGCATCCACAGATGCATTTCAAGCAGGTCAAAAGAGGTGATCCTCCCCCTCTATGCGGCACTGGTCAGGCCGCAGTTGGAGTACTGCGTCCAGTTCTGGGCGCCGCACTTCAAGAGGGATGTGGACAGCATGGAGAGGGTCCAGAGGAGGGCCACTCGCATGATCAGGGGACAGCAGGGCAGGCCCTATGAGGAGAGGCTACGGGACCTGAACCTGTTCAGCCTCCACAAGAGAAGGCTGAGGGGGGATCTTGTGGCCTGTTATAAACTAGTCAGGGGGGATCAGCAGGCATTGGGGGAGTCACTGTTCCCCCGAGCACCGCCAGGAGTGACCAGGAATAACGGTCACAAGCTGGCAGAGGGTAGGTTTAGGTTGGACATCAGGAGGCGCTATTTCACGGTCAGGGAGGCTAGGGTCTGGAACCAACTTCCAAGAGAAGTGGTGCAGGCTCCCACCCTGGGGGTTTTTAAGAGGAGGTTAGATGAACACCTTGCTGGGGTCGTTTGACCCCAGTACTCTTTCCTGCCATGGCAGGGGGTCGGACTAGATGATCTGCTAAGGTCCCTTCCGACCCTAGAAACTATGAAACTTTTCCTTGTGATGGCACAGGGCAAGTATCAACAGCCAGAACTTTTCCCTACAGTGGGAGGGCGGGGAATTGGGCAGCAGTCGCTTTCCCATGCTGCCACAAGAATGGGTGCCAGCTGCTGGCTCTCTCCCCATGACACTGTGAGAAAAGCAGTGGTACCAGGTGCTTTCCCTGTGCAGTGACTGGGTACAGCAGCAATGGCAGTGGCTGGGTCCTAGCATCTGCCTTCTTCTGATTCAAATGAAGTCATTTCAGCTCCAGCCTGAAAAGGTTGCTGACCCATGTTCTATACAATCAAACTAGAGCACGTTGCAAGGTAAGATCCCAAATCTCCCTGCCAAGAGGAGGACGAGCAAGATCCCGGGGGGTATACAGAGCTTCAGCCTGTGATGGCCAAGGTGCTTCAGTTGTTTTCTGCAGTTATTTCAAATGGCACCATTTCTCTGATCCATTCCATGAGGAGCTCTAGCTGGGTGAAGAAGTGGAAGGCAGGAACTTTGCAACTGGCTCATCCTTAATTCTGCAGCCTGCTGCAAAGCAAGCAGGCTGTGAACCATCCGAATATTTATATCTCCCAGGTTTTCCTGTACTCTTGTCCTGGGCACTGCCCAGCAATTGCATTTGAGCCTGCCCCACCCATCTGCTTCCACTCTGCCCCTGCCAAACAGGGAAGTGAAATGTGGAAGCCATCTTGGGGTTGCCCCCAGCATTGCTCAGTAGGGCGGTGCAAAGTTTCGGGTGCTGATTCGATTTGGACAAGATTCATCCCAATTTGTGGCCGAATCTCCGAATCCAAATCAAATCAGGAGACTGATGAAAAGGTCTGAATCAATTTGAAGCTCTCTGAATC
>NW_017729034.1:5923523-5952764 GCF_001723915.1 Gavialis gangeticus
TGGGGGTGGGGGAGGGGGAGGCTGGAGGAGGGGGGAGGGGACCATGGGGGAACCCCTGCCAGGCCCCATCCCCTTGCTGCTCCCCCAGCCCCTTGACCTGGGCCAGTTCCCCCAGCATCCCCATGGCTGCTCTAGAGGCACCAGTTGCCCATGATCTCCAGCATGTCTGAAGCTGGTGGCATGGGCTTCCCCTGGAGTGATTGTTTCTTTCTGCTCCTTAACTTAGTGCTTGAGAACTGGGAAAGCGCCTGTCCTCATTTGTGCATTGTCTTAAACCCAGTGCGACAGGATCAAAACTGATTTATTACATTCAGGTAGTTTGGAAGAAAATTTGGACCTTGATGGTTGCTGACAGATATTAAAGGCATTACGGGATCTGATATACAATCCCAACAATCACACCTCCTGCCATGCTACATGTGCATGACAGGAGGCATGATTATGGCATCAAGGATCAGCTCCCAATTGCACCATATTGCCTGTGCAAAGGGAGCCTGGGCTCACGATCCCAGGCTTTCCCTGTAGTGGCAAGTAGCAAGCTAAGCTCCTTCCACTCCCATGGCTGGGAACACCATTCAGCTGATTGGAGCTCCCTGTAAAGGGAGTGCACAGAGCCCTCAGCTCTCATACACTAATCACCTGGTACTCCCACCTGCAGGAGTGGATGGGAGCTGAGGGCTTCAATGTGCTCCTCAGGCTGGGAGCCCCAGTCAGCTGACTGATAATCCCACCTCAGGAGTCCAGCAGGAGTCTTGAATGTGGACAGTGAGTGAGTTCCTTAGGCTGGGAGCACTGGCCATACATTCAGTTTAAGGTGTGATGGGAACCAGCCACAAAGTTATTACACATATTTTCTATAATGACTTTGTGGCTTATTCCCCGTTTTATCATGCTATTAACTGACTGAGAGTGCAGCCAGGTCACTACTTAAGATGTGATTATCTAGTTAATCATGTCTTAAGTGTGACATCTGTCAGGGACTTATGTCTATATAGACATAGGATGAGCCTCAGATTTAATAACCAGTGATTATTTTCAGCCCTGACCAATGCCATATACTTGCTATTATTCTCTCTTCTCTCCCCACACATTTTAAATAACTACTGCCTGGAATTTAAACATCAGGCCACCAGGCAATAAAGCTCCATTATTTGCTTGGATACTAACTTCTCTCCACCACAGTGAACCCAGCTTGCTACAACGAGGGACCAGGCTGCTATGCCAGAGGCCAGAGCTCCCAGTGCCTGGGACACGGCAGAAGGATTTGGTTTGGATTGTTTATTTGTCTATTTATCTGCATCTTAAAGACTGTGTATTACTTGGGAGGAGAGACTGAGGAGCCCTAAGGGAAGGAAATGCACCTGCAGAAGGCAGCAGGCTAAGTTACCCACTTGTGCTCTCCTTCAGCAATCTTTAGTTTCTTCCTCAACATTAATAAAAGAGCTGGCTGGAAAGAGAATGGGCATCAAAATACCCTGAGTTCTGGAGCAGGGTTTGCTGTAAAGACTGTATTGAAGCTAATTGCACATGTGGTCTCAGGACCAGAAGGGATTTCCTACTGTCCCCATAAGCTCTCAGAAACAGGATGTGCCAATGGGCAGGCATGTCCCTGCTGTCTATTCTGCACCCCCTCCAGCCAGAAAGTTCACCTACCTTACTAATTATTCCTAACAGCACAGCTTCTCTGTGCGTTTGTTTGGGTAATTCTTTTTTCCTCCCATTTAGCACATAGGAAAAAGCATTAGTAACACTCTTGGTTTTAAATGAACCCTATTAATATTCGCCTCTGCAAGGGACTATGGGATAATTTTGATAAATGTGGCTCGGAAGCCTATCTGACAGAACCTAGCGCAATGCTTGTGCGTTCACAGCCCATCGCTGCATGCACTTAGGGAGCCCAGCACAGAGCGGGAAGGGAATGGGAGAGTTTGGAAAACTGCATGGTTCTGTACTTGAAGACCAGCTTCTCCAAAAAGCAAGAATAAAAGAACTTAGCTGGAGGATAAATGTGAACAGCAGCAAGAAAAAAAAAATCCGTTTGATATCCACTTGCATTTTCTAATGAAACTCCACATTAAGTGCATACACTCAACCAGGAAAGGAGGGGAGGGGGAGAAGGGGAGAGGGGGAAGTATGAAAAAGTGCCAGCATGTGTGATACTGAAGCTGAATTGGGGCTTGAGGGTTTATAGCCAATGAGACTGATGCACAATTTGGATGCTGAAAGTGAGCAAGACTCAACCAATGCACCCTGGCCATGATTTAGCAAAGTGTGTGCATAGCTTCAAACAGCTTACATCAATGGGCCTGCTGAAGTGCCAAAAACAGTTAAAAGATGTGACGAAGTGCCGTGCTGATTAAGGCAGGAATGGATCCAGGGGAGTTCAGTAGTTTGATCGCACCCACCCTTCAGTAGTGTAGCTCACCTGCTAGCAGCTCCCATTGCCTTCAGCCACAGATATCCTGTGGAGTCCCAGGCATGGCTGGAAGGGATACCCAAGGGGACCAAAAAGGGAGAAGGTGAGGAAGGGGGCGGCTGCCTACCATTGCTGTCCCTGGCTGACTAGGAGTGAGGGAAGTCCCAGGCCATCTGTGCCTTGCTCAAGTTGGGGACTGCCAGGAGTGGCTGCACAGGATACTGCCGCTCCCTGCTCTCTCCCCTGGTTTCCCCTGCCATTCCAGGGGCTCCAGCTGTAGGGAGTGCTGGGCTGGGCATTGGTGGGTGGCTCCTCACTTCCAGTACCTGCTTCCATCCAGTGGGGGACACACAGGGGGACTGGGCAAAGAGCACTGCTGATAAGTACAGGAGGGGACAGGGTACCCAAAGTGTGGTGGAGTCTGACCTGCTTTGGGGACTCAGAGAAGTCCCTGTCAGCTGCTGCAGCACAATCTGCCCATAGTGGTGGCTACAGTCATACCTGTGGCACCAATCCATTGCCAGCACTCATCTTTACGAAGTCTTACATCCACGTATACATTAGAGGGGTTCATGCGACACTGCCAACAGTGTAATTAGAGTGGGATGGGAAGAAAATCCACCTGCCACCACAGCCACACAATCATGCCAGTGGCACGTCAACAGCCAGAAGTCACCACTGCCCACATGGGTCATAGCATAGCTCTCTTAGTTACATACTGCAAACATCTGAAGAATGTGCAGCCCAGAAAGAGAGTGTTATTTCCTGGATGTGCGCAGAAACAGAAAAAGCAAGGCTGATATTATCAAAGGGTGACTGTCACAAGAACCTTCTTTAGCATATATTCCTTATGACATCTCACTACGAATCACTGATTAAGGCAGGGACGGATCCAGGAGAGCTCAGTGGGTGCAAATCCAATTTCCTGTTAAGGGTGAACATGTTTGCACCCAATTCCCAGGATGCACCATGCTAATCTAACCACAAGGGTGCCCATGGTTCATCATGGGAGTTGCAGTCCAGCTAAGAGCTAAGACCATTAGGAAGAATGGGGGCACAAAGCATCCAACATTTGGGGCCAGTAATAAACTACTGTGTTTCCATTTTCCTAATATTTTTTTAAATGTGTTTGTAAAGTTGAAGTTTTCCTCAAAACAAAATTCCAATATTATGGAAGTTGCACTGCCTGTCAAAATGAAGCAGAATATTCCTGACTTGTTTTCCTCATCACATACAAAACTAAATTTCACAGCCTGAAGAAGGGTACATAATGGAGCAATTCAGCAGCAGTACCTGGGAAGAGAGACTTGGGGAACTATCAGGCTTTATCTAGTTCTCCGTTATCACTGAAATTCCAACCAACTGTGAGCTGGTGCAATTCTCTTTGACTTCAGCAGAACTGTGCTTCATTAGGGCAAGACTAAATTGGAGCCAATGAATATCTCCATTAAAAGGAAAACAGCAAACTCGCATTCAGTTGTAGTCAGGTCCCTTCCCCATGGCCCCCAAGTTCTGGAGCCAGTCTCTTACAATTTTCTAAGCTGGCTAAAAGGCCTGCAAGGTGATCAAAAATCACAAAGCAGAGAATATTTCTTCAGAAGACTCTTCCATTTGCCAGACAGCCAGTCACCCAACTCAAGGCTCTGGCTTCTCAAATATCTAATCTCCCCCTGGCATTTCCCCTGCACTGGATTCCTTGTGCTTTCCAGGGAGCAGTCCTTTGGGCAGTTGTTTTCTTCTGATCTCTCCACAGGAAGGCCCCCCACCACATGCCAGATCCCATAAGCACCATTTGCTCCTCACACGGACTACGCATAATATGCATGAAAAATGCCAGAACAATTTAGCTTTCTCCAAGTTGCCTGCTGTGCTGCTAATGCAAGGTTCTGGATGAACATGTGTGGGCACCTCTCCTTGTACACGGTGGCTGCTGTGGGCTTGCAGCTGGTGAAGCAATCTGCATCTGGAGGTAAGATCTGATTTCATTAAGTGTCAAGGTAGACATCTTGGAAGTGGAGTTTACAAGGCAGGCAAGGCTCAGGCTGGACTGCATAATTTCACCTTTCTAAGACGGGAAAAAACCCACCCACACAGCCTATTGAGCAATTGTTCCTGCATTGCCACTCTGGTCTAATTGATTTGGACATCACAGCTAATTTTCCCTCAGACATCTGTTAGCACACATTAGTGTATGTCACTAGTTAGGGAAGCACACATTAGATGGAAGGCCAGAACTCAAAAAGCCCTGGAGTTTGGGCTGCTGGAACATGCAGGAGGAACAACAGAAAGAGGTATGTGCAGCACTGTACCATTTGGAACGAGCCCTAAGTAGATGGGGAAGGGTTTGGCAAGCAGTAGATACTTCCCTGTAATGACCTAATTTGTTCCACACATTTACCCAAGCCATAAGCACATCCTATGCTTACAGGTGTACTACAGGGGGCCTTGGCCCACACCAGCACATGGACAACAAAACAAAGGCTGTTGCCAATAAATCTAAAATGAGAGCGTTTCCTCTTCCATGTTATTGTCGTTTTCAGCTATTTCAGTGGTTATTGGGACTCAGAAGGATTGACTGTGCAGCAAGAGTGAACACGGAGATCACCTTCCCATCCTTGCCTCACCTCACCAATTTCAGGAAATGTCCAGTCTTTGGGGCTCTTGGAAGTGTGATAGGTCTCTCCTGGGGAGGGGTATAACCAAGGAACAGGAAACAGCTACAGACATGGGATGGGGAGGAACTAAGCACATCTTGTCTGTAAATCTGGCAGAGCATGGGAGCAAAAAACCCATGAGCAACCAGGTGTTCCAGCACCAGAGGTCTCAGCAGAGCTGCCTGCTATTCCCTGCCCTCCCCACAACCTTCATCTCCATGTACAAATTTATAGTCCCCAGGCACAATCTCATAAAAGTTTTCCAGCAAGTGGTGTTTAAGTTTTGTATGGCATCCAGCTCACAATTCATACCTCCTTATGGCAGCAGCACAGAAGACACTAGGTTTCCTACCGTGTTTCTTACCATGTTTTCTAATGCCACAACTTGAGGCTGCATGAAGATGGTGAGTTGGCAGAGGCAGAAAAGCAGGCAAGTTTTTTCCCTACCGCTGATTTTTTCAGCAGAACCTTTTACCTGTTCAAATCTCCAGTACAGTTAAGGTCTCATGGCCTTTCCAGCTGAGACTTGAACCACTTGGGAAAAGAATAAGGGAAGCCTGTGCTGTCTATGGAGGTCCCCATTCCAGTGAGGAGAGAGCACAGAGAATGCTAATACGCCAAAGGGCAGAGCACCATTTCTAGTTTTCATACCTTAAGGATGCTCAAGCGAGTGCTCTCAAAATCCCAGGTAATACCCAACAGCTTCTCTGTGTGCACAGGAGGGACATAAGTCAACCTGAGAGTCAGAACTGTGATGGGAGGGGAATTCTGCTGAGAAATAGTAGCAATTGCATGGGTATCTTACAACAACTTTTTGCCAGGGTAATGAAGATAGCTACATGCATCTAAGGCATGCTGACTTGCTTGACGAAGCAAGTCCAATTCTACATTCCCTTTACACCTGTTTACCTTGGTAAAGCCTGATTCCCAAGCACTGTACAGAGATAGTTACCTGCCAACCACATCACTGACAATTTGGAGGAGGACTCTGATATGCAAGCATCTGCACATCCCCTTACAAAGTCACCCCACTCATGCAAGCCTTCTCCAGCTATGAGACATAGGCCAACACTGATCCTGGCTAGGCGACAAGAGGAAAATAGGAAAGTTAATCTCTTCCATCCTGAGATAACTCCCTAGAGTGGAGAACACCAGGCAACCAGCTGCCAGGCTAACAGAACTTTCCTGTCATGTTTCCTTCCTTTATCCCTTGATGAGTAAGAAGGAAAGAGAGGAGACAGAAATCATGAAGTTATATGATTTTTTCAGTGATCCATTTAGGCCTCTTTTGCTTGTACAGCACTCACCACTATCAGAGAAAAAAGGGTTAATCTTTTACAACATGCCCAGGAAATGGCAGCAAATAGCAGTGACAGCACACTATTCCATGGAGACACCAAGGACTACTGTCTACAGACAGCAGAGGAGAGGTTCCTGCAGCCACCCATTGCTCACTAAAGTATGAAGGGTGGGTGCAGGGAGGAGCTTTGGTTTTTAACCCTCCCACTTATTTCAACTATATGGATACTGATAACCATCAGAACTGATGACAACCCTGATGAACGGGAATTGAAAATGGAAGTTGCTTTAGATGGGAGCCTTTGTTCTATTGTGTAGACTTCTTTGTAGTCCATAGGCCTGAGGCCTCCTGTAATTGTGCATTTACTTCAGGCACTTTGTTACCACTTTTCTGCTTCTTTTAATGTTTCCTTTTATCCAGGGTCTCAGAGCACTTGGCAAATATTATCCATTTAAACTTTGCAACCCCCTGATATGGGAGATAAGTAGGCAATATTGGATCCCCAATACTCAGATACTGAGAAGGGGAACTTGATATAAGCTCAGGATAGGACTTGAGAGTTCAGTCTCCCAAAGTACAAGAGGGAGGGTGAGAGGAAAAAAAAGGTGGTAGATAAGAGAGAAGAGGAGAAAATGAAGTGGAAAAAAGAATATAAGCAGCATGAATAGGGCCGTCTGAATCTTTGCCAAGGAAATGTGATAGTGTGAGCTGTTCAGAGAAAAGTGCCCCAAACTAAATGGGAAACAGCCAGGTTTGCCAGGCATGCCTTGCATGGGAGGGAAGATTTTGTCCCCTGGAAGTCTGAGGGAAAGGCAGGAACCCTTCTGATATTAGCACGACTCAGAGCTCCCCTGAAGAGCAGGGACAGCAATTGATAGAGTTGAATAAACTGCACAGAACAAAGCTGGCAGCGTTTAACCTCCATTACAAAGAAATTACTCACTTACTAGCTACCGGTTACCAGGCACCATAGTTCAATTACACAGGAGACTTTTACGGAAGGAGTGTCCATACATTATAATGGCAAACAAGCCAGTGTGACTTCGTTCAAGGGTATCATCCACCCTGGAACCTATTTCACATCTCATTGAGAACCAATTGTATATGCTGGCTTGTTCCTCTGCCTTGGTATGTGAAGATCGATACTCGCGAGGGAAGACCTGTCCACTGGGGGAGCAGAGTGAAGTATGCCTCTCCCTCATGCCCCTTCTCGGCATACAGAGTCTTATGCAGTAAGGAGTCTGATAAGGTAATATCAGTCACAGGAGGGGAATGGGAAATGTTTTGTTAACTCACCTAAATCTCCTAAGTGTTGCTTCACCATTTAGTCATAAAAATGACACTGTAGAATCCCTTATTTATCTTCCCAGCTTCTGAGATGGGCCCAATTTAGGAAATCCAATGATTTTCCTTAGTGCAACATTAGATTCCAGCTGGTTCTTTGTGCGTCACCCCAGTAACAGTGATTCAGCTTTTTTTTTTTTTTTTTTACTTGCTGATGCACAATGACTTCCATTCCTTTCCCCACAGATGCTGCAGCTCCTGCAGCTTCAAAAGGAATCAGATTTTACGTCACGAATGTGAGCAGGTTTCACACAACAGCAGGGTGGCCCAGGGTAAACTGTTTGTCCCACTTTATGGACAAAAAAGGTACGAATGTATTTTTAAGCCCTAGAATTGGCTAAAAAAAAAAAAAAAGGTGGATGAAATTGATGTTGCATCAAAATTTGGCATTTAATAGCTAGTAAAAAAAAGAATACAAACAAAAAAAGAAAGCCTCCTTAAGCATGGCTTGGTTTCAACAAAGCCCATCTGGAGAACAGGAAGGATTCAGGTAAATTGTTGGCATTCTGCCTGGTTTCTTGACAGGGGCCATCACTCCTGGATAGCCTGCCATGCTGACTGATTTGGGACAGGAGAATACCAGGTCTGCCAGCATCCGCTGCTCCATCCCCTCTTGTAGAGGGAGTTTAAAATGCTGAGGTCTTGTTCTAACCAGAACAAAACCAGGTTTTGAAATAGGGGGATCCTCTGTAATCATGGAACTGCCTTTCTCTGCATTGCTTGGTTTACAGATCCCTGACATCTCAATTCTTCCTTCCTTTGTCTTGCTGGAAGTTTCAAACATATGCACATAATTGGGTCATTAATAAAGCATAATTTCTCCCAACTACCTCTAATGCATTTAATAGGCTTCATTAAACGGGGTGAGGAAAAAGGGAGTACCATACTGGGTAAGACCAATGGTTTATCTAGCCTAGTATCTTGCCTCTTACAGATGCAGAAGTGGATGTTATAGAGGGAGAGCACTGAACCAGATATCTATAGAGTAATCTATCCCCTATTCATAGTTTCATAGTTTCTAGGGTCGGAAGGGACCTGAGTAGATCATCTAGTCCGACCCCCTACCATGGCAGGAAAGAGTACTGGGGTCAAACGACCCCAGCATGGTGTTCATCTAACATCCTCTTCAAAACCCCCAGGGTAGGAGCCCGCACCACTTCTCTTGGAAGTTGGTTCCAGATCCTAGCTGCCCTAACCGTGAAGTAGTACCTTCTGATATCTAGCCTAAATTCAATATCTTCCCTGGCATCCACCATTTATTGTGTTCGAGATGCCAGAGGGAACGTCTCCAACCATTTTCTTCCATAGCCATTAACAGATCTATCCGCTATGAATTTATCCAATCCCTTTTGGAACCTGGCTGTGCTGCCTGCCTCCACCACCTCCTGTGGCAATTAATTCCACTTGTTAACTATGTGTTGCTTTAAAAAAGTGTTTTCTCTTGTTAGTTTTAAACCTGTTACCTACTTATTTCAATGGGTATCCCTAACTGTAGTATTCTGGGACCTGGTGAAAAGAGGTCTCTGTTCACTTAGTCCATACCCTTCATGTTTTTATGGACTTCTATGGGTGTTTATATACATGCAGCAAGGGCGCTCCAACACACTGTAATTACTGCGCATCTGAGCAGACTCGAGTCTGCTGGAGCATAGTAATTACCGTGCTCCAGAAGACTCCAGAGTCATGTGTATCAGTGTCCCCATGCTGAAAAATGGCGGCAGAGGCACTTTAACTAAAGCTTGTTTGATGACCTTTAGTTAAAGCGTCCTTGTCTTTTTTCAGTGCGAGGACACTGATATGCCTGACGCTCTGGGAGCTTTAATAGGAGTGGCTCTCAGAGCCTCTCTAATTAAGCACTCACCTCTCCCCCCAGATCACATGTATAAATGCCCTATGATATTACCCCCTCTTCCTTCTCTTTCCCAGACTGAAGAACCCTAGCCTTTTTAGTCTTTCCTGGTATGGCAACTGCTTCAGGCCCCTGATAGTTTTGGTTGCTCTTCTCTGTACCTTTTCTAAATTAAAACATCTTGAGAGGTGGGAACCAGAACTGCATACGGTATTCAAGATGTGGGCACACCATGGATTTGTATAACGAGAGGATGATGTTGGATATCATTAAAAAAGGAATTAAAAACAAAATAGAAAGCATTTTTTTGTCTTTTTTGGTCACTGCTGCATGTTTAGACAATTTAAAGAACTATCTACAATTACTCCAAGGTCTCTTTCCTGAATTGTAACAGGTAATTAAGAACCCAGTCTTGTGTATGTATAGTTGTGGTTATTTTTCCTCAAAGGTATTACCTTGCACTCGTCAACATTGAAGCTCATCCCCCCACACCTTTTTTTTGCCCACTCTTTTAGCTTGGTGAATAACTTTTCTTTAAGCTGACTGCAATGTAGCCATTATTCCTCTATGCCATCAACACCAGACTCATACTTTTTACCCAAGTGTGTCAGGGACTGGGACACAAAGGGCCAAGTTCTACCCTCAGACATATCACAGTGACACAAAGAGGCTACCTGTGTCCAAGCGATGGGAAAATTTAGCCCACAGGTATTCAAAGGTTCGACTCACTGTTCTGTGACAATATGAGCTCCCTCCAATATCTGGGCAAGCAGCTTCTTTTCCCCTGACAGCAAACATAACACACAAAGGCCTGGCTCTTTACCACATCATCAATCCTTTTTCTACATCCTTTGACACACTCTACTTCTAACTCCATCAGCTCCTCAACATCCTTCCCTGCAGCCAAGAACAGAGAAAGCCTCCAAGATCGATTTTTTCCCCCATCTCCTGGAGCTGCACCAAGTAGAGTGTCACCTTCTGCTGGATTATTCCTACATTACAAGTGACAGGAAAATAAGGCCTTTAGGGATGAACACTGCATATCCATACTGAGCGTTCAGTACGATGGATTCTGTCTTTCTGGACTATCTTGTCATGTACTTTTAAAAATTATTTTAGTTTCATTTTTTGTTCAAGCAAAGGAAAAGGAAGAGGAAGAGAAACTTTTTTCCACACTCTTTGAAACCTCCTACAGGCTTGGCTTTAGTAGATGCTGCTCTCTATCTTGTCTCAGGGAACATGGGAAGAGGAGGAACCCAGTTTCTGAGTGAGCGAGTCAGGGGGCTGAACTAGTGACTACACATCCATTCTATAAATCTTTTTTTCCTCTTCATATACCTGCTCCCTTTGCAGCTGACAGGATATTAAAAACA
The DNA here is from genome assembly GCF_001723915.1 of Gavialis gangeticus. Lineage (NCBI taxonomy): Eukaryota > Metazoa > Chordata > Crocodylia > Gavialidae > Gavialis > Gavialis gangeticus. The sequence goes on from NW_017729034.1 coordinate 5,934,460, forward strand.
GCCTCCAGCTGGAGCAAGTTTGAACAGCTGTGTTGGCTAAAGCGGCTCCTGGTAACTGAGGACACAAGCATTCAGCTGATTCTGACATACTGACAAATAGCACTCAGCTTTATCGATCATATCTATACTGCTTGGCCATCTACACACAAGCCAGTAAACTCCCAAAGTGTGGTTGTAGCAGGCAATTGGCTCAGGGATAATGTGTAATAGATTCCTAGAGACAGTTTCTTCCTCCCCTGCTTTACTCCACCGTTAGTTGTTCCAGTAACTTGGCCAGGGAGGTAGAAAAGAGCATTTCATGTCCACAACCCTAATGGTAAAACTGATGGAGAATGAGGGGGCAAAAAGTGTTAGTTCAGTAAGGTGGAGGATCTATTGCATTTCTTCTTCTTCTTTTTTTAATTTATAAACATGAAAACAAATTGTTCTTAAAATGTTCTAAGGACTCCTTATTTAAAAACAAAAAATATCAAATACAAAAAGCACCCACAGCGCACACTGCTTTGGTTGTTATTGATTTTTGGTTTTGTGCAAACAGATTTCAGGATAAGTACTGGATAAATTACTGCTGAAGCAGGTCCGTAACAATGTGTGTCTGTGGGGGGGGGGGCATGGCGGACCCTGGTCACTGATTTTTGAGGGCATAATGCAAAAATAGCTATCCTGCAATGGCAGTTGGCTATACCACTGCAATTGGCACCATAGCAGCCAGCACTGTCTCTTGTCATGCACTCCTGAGGTAAGTGGGGAAGCAGGAGACCTAAAGGAAGAGCAAGCAGCAGGGGGAAACAGGGGAGGTGCTCTCATACTTCCTGAGAAATCAGGGCAATTGACTGGTTACCTCCGGTGCCTGTTCACAAATACACAGAGCCTGGGAAACAAGCAGGAAGAATGGGAAGACCTTCCGCAGTCACAGCACTATGACGTGTTTGGAACAATAGAGACGTGGTGGGATAGCTTGCATGACTGGAGCACTGTCATGGATGGGCACAAACTGTTCAGGAAGGACAGGCAGGGGAGAAGAGGAGGAAGAGTTGCTCTTTATGTAAAATAGCAGCTGTATATTTACTCAACACTCCAGTATGAAACTGGAGATAAGCCTGTTGAGAGTCTCTGGGTTAGGGTCAGAGGGGAGAGCAACAAGGGTGATGTCGTGGTGGGGGGCTGCTATAGACCACCAGACCAGGAGGATGATGTGGATGATGCTTTCTTTAAACATCTGCTGGAAGTTTCCAGATCATAGGCCCTGGTTCTCATGGGGGACTTCAGTCACCCTGACACCTGCTGGGAGGACAATACAGCAGTGCGCAGATGATCCAGGAAGTTTCTGCAGAGCGTTCAGGACAAATTCTTGATGCAAGTGTTGGAGAGGTTGTGCTTTCTTGATTTGCTGCTCACAAACAAGGAATAATTGGTGGAGAACACAGAATTGGATGGCAACTTGGGCAGGAGTGACTATGAGATGACCAAGTTCAGGATCCTGAGGAAAAGGAGGGAGTGCAACAGCATAGGGACCTGGGGTTACAGTCAGAAAAGCAGACTTTGACTCCTCCAGGGCTGAGGGGGAAAGGAGCACAGGGCAGCTGGTTATACTTTAAAGAAGCCTTACTGAGGGTGCAGGAATGCACCATCCTGATGTGCAGGAAGACTAGAAAGTATGGCAGAAGACCAGCCTGGCTGAACACAGAACTCCTCAGTTAGCTAAAAAAACAAAAAGGAAGCTTACAATAAGTGGAAACCTGGACAAATGATGGAAGGAGGGGTATAACAGTATTGCTTGGGCATTGTGAGGGAATGAAGAGGCAGGCCAGATCGGAGGCTTCCCGCCCTGGCGCAGCAGTGCTGAACTCACTCCCACACGCCTGAAACGCTGGGCAACCCCTTACCATCTGCAGGTGCAGGGAAGTAGGCATGGCCCAGGCGGCAAGGACCAGTGTAAGAGGGACACCGGCATCCGGAAGAGGAGAGGTGGAGCCGGAAGGAAGCCAGGCAGTTGCAGCGGCGAGAGGAAGCTGCGGTGAGTGGAGCGAAACTGTCCGGAGGCGCTGTCAAACCTGGTGGGGTAAGCCGAAGCCTCCACAGGGCAGGGAAGCAGGGACGACGGGTCCCAGCAAAGACCCGGGCTGCGCAGCGCGGCTAAGAACGGCGGGACCCGGCAGGAGCCGGGAGCCGTATAGTTTGGAATAGAGGGGCACTCTCTACAGGAGAAGAGGCTGCCCAGTGTCTATAAGGACTGAAAGTTGGTAAGAAGCCAGGGAAAAGGACTAAGGAGCCCTGAGAGGGTCCTAGGAAGGAGTGCTCTAGCACCCAACAGCCAGGTAGTAACAATAGGGCACTGAGGGCAGGCTAGCCCAGTGCCCAAATAACCCGGACTGGAAAATCATTAATGGCATGAAACAGAGATCGCAGAATAAAAAGGGAGCTACCTACTGACGGGTCCGTCGACCCGAGATGATGACAGATCGGTGGTACGGGCGAGGGTGTAGGGGTGGCGGAGCCCTCACTGACTAGGGACCCCAAGAGTCCTGGAATCTCACTTTTGGACTGGTACGCGGCCGAGTAAGATCACTGAACCAGAATAACATCAAAGTCATGGCAGGCGTATCAAGCGCGTACAGGCTGAGAGGAGGGACCCGTAGAGACTGGAAACACTGTGGGCGAGGCGTGTGAGAAGGCAGGTGCGGCATTGGACACGCCAAGCCCGCACAGGCATGCTGGGATGAAATCAGGAAGGCCAAACCGCAATTGGAGTTGTAGGTAGCAAGGAATGTGAAAAGTAACAAGGGCTTCTACAAGTTTGTCAGCATAAGAGGAAGATCAGGGAATACGTGGATCCCTTACTGAATGGGGGAGGCAACCCAGGGATAGATGATGTAGAAGAGGCTGAAGTACTCAATGCCTCAGCCCTTGCAGGCAAGGTCAGCTACCTGACTACTGCACCTGGCAGCAGTTTGGGGAAGAGGTGAGCAACCAACTGTGGCAAAACAATAGTTTAGGGACTGTTTAGAAAAGCTGGATGTGTACAAGTCCATGGGGCTGGAGGGGATGCACCTGAAGGGGTTTGTCAATATGATGGCAGAGCTGTTGGCCATTATCTTGGAAAACTCATGGTTATCAGGAGAGGTCCTGGATGATCGGAAAAGGGCAAATATAGTGCCCTTCTTTAAGAATGGAAAGAAGGAGGATCCAGGGAACTACAGGCTGGTCATTCTCACCTCAGCCTCTGGAAAAATCATGAAGTATCTGCTCAAAGAACCTATTTCTAAGCACTTGAAGAAGGCGGCGATTAGGAACAGTCAACATAGATTCACCAAGGGCAAGTCATGTCTGATCAGCAGGAATCCTGGTTTTCTGATTAAAAAAAAATCCCCAGTTTTTGGATAAAAAAGTAACCCCAAATCCACATTTTCCCATGATTAAAATGAAGTGCCACTTTATAAGTGGCATTTCATTTTAATCATGGGAAAATGTGGATACTTTTTTATCCAAAAATTGGGGATTTTTTTAGTCAGAGAAAACCAGGATTCCTACTGATCAATCTGATTGCCTTCTATGATGGGATGAGTGGCTCTGCGGATACAGGAAGAGCAGTGGATGTGATTCACTTTGACTTTAGCAGGGCTTTTGATATAGTCTCCCACAATGTTCTCACAAGTAAGCTAAGGAAGTATAGGTTGGATGAATTGACTGTAAGGTGGATAGTGAGCTGGTTGGATCTTTGGACTCAAAGGGTAGTAAATCAATGACTTGATATCTAGTTGGCAGCTGGTATCAAGTGGAGTGCTCCAGGGGTTGGTCCTGGGGTCAGTTTTGTTCAATATCTTCATCAACAACCTGGTAGATAGGATGGACTGCACCCTCAGCAAGTCTGTGGATTACACCAAGATGGATGGAGTAGTAGATATGCTGAAGGGTAGGGCCAGGATTCAGAGGGACCTCGACAAATTGGAGGATTGGGCCGAAAGAAATCGCATGAAGTTCCATAAGAAATGCAAAATCCTGCACTTAGGATGGAACAATCCCATGCACTGGTACAGGCTGGGGGCTAACTTGCTAAGCAGCAGCTCTGCAGAAAAGGACCTGGGTGCTACAGTGGACAATAAGCTAAATGAGTCAACAGTGTATACTTGTTGTGAAGAAGACTAACAGCATACTGGGCTGCATTGGTAGGTGTGTTGCCAGCAGATCAAGAAAAGCAATTCTTTCCCTTTATTTGGCACTGGTGAGGCCACATCTGGAGTACGGTGTCCAGTTTTGCCCCCCACCCTCCCACAACTACAGAAAAGACATGGACAAATTGGAGGGAGTCCAGTAGAGGGCAATGAAAATGGTTAGCGGTCTGAGGAATAGGACTTATAAAAAGAGAGGCTGAGGGAACTGGGGTTACTTAGGCTGGAGAAGACAGAGGGGGGATTTAATAGCAGCCTTCAGCTACCTGCGGGGTGTTTCCAAGGCCAATGGAGCTAAACTGTTTTCAGTGGTGGCAGATATCATGGTCTCAAGTTCCAGCAAGGAAAGTTCAGATTAGATATTAGGGAAAAAAATCTTGCATGAGGAGGGTAATAAAGCTGAAACAGGCTACCAAGAAAGGTTGTGGACTTTTCATCTTTTGAGGTTTTTAAGGCTCAAGTAAGCAAAGACTTATCTAGGATGATATAATTGGGGCTGGTCCTACTTTGAGCAGAGGGTTGAACTAGATGACCTCCTGAGGTCCCTTCCAACTCCAATTTTCTACGATTCTATGTGTCGCTGCTATTCAGGGCACAAAGAAGCCCTGATACACCTCTGAAGCAGGCACTTTTTGGTGAAAAATCCTGTTTACTCAAACCCAGTTTTCCACTGAAAAGATAGTTTCAGTGGGAAATTTTGAACAGCTCTAATTACAGAGCCCTAGTTCAATTAAGACAGCTACAGCCTTTGGGCCTGGATGAAGCTGCAGTAGCAGACAGGACACAGATACTCTCTGTAGTATTTTAGCCCCTCTGAAATACCAGGGAAGGTAATGGGATTTTCAAAAGGGTAAATTAATCTGGAGTTTGGCCCCATGTGTGATAGGTTGTTCTCCTCTTCTGTCCATGGGTATCAGCGGTAATACAGGTAGGGTTAATGGCTGAGGAAAGGAAAGACTTGTGCCTGTGTGAGTTAGAACATGTAATACGATTGGCGAGGCCCATCAGAGGGCAGTTGTGAGGACTGACTGTTCTGAATGTCTTTCCAGATACCAGATCAATTTAGCACAGAGGGAAAAGCCCTGCATCTCCAGTTGGCCTGCCACTGCTCTCAATGTGCTTCCAATTACTTCTTGTTGCACTAAGGCAGCTGTGATTCAACCTCTCCTAACAGGCTGGATAGCTCTGGGCCCTCCCTGAATCCCACAGCTCACAACTGGCTGAGAGCAGCCATTATGCGATTTATATTACACAGCAGCGCCTCCAGGCATAGGAACACTGCCAACAGTCAGCCACTCACGAAAGGAGACTCAGAAGATGCAAGCACTTCCCTCCTCCCCTTTCCTTTTGTTCATGGGTGAGGGCTATCTTACCCGGGTGAGGGTTTCATGCTACTGCCCATCATGAAAGCTTTCAAGTGCACTTCACTAAAATTATTAGAACTAATGAAGTCCCTAGTCAATTTCCAGAAGTCTTTGGCACTTCCTTCTCCCTGCATGGAGTGAAACTCAAGTTGGAGTTAATAGTTTCCCTCTCATTCAGCCTCTGTAATCCAGCTGTCAAACATGTTATGGGACCCAGCACAAACTCCAATCTATTCCCCCAGCCCCTGAAGAAAACAAAGGCCAAACTTTTCTGAGAAACATCAGGCCTGAGGGAGGAGGATGCAGAAGGTGTGGGGAGGTTTTAAGCCTGGAAAGTGTTGGTCTGGGAGGAGGCAGGGGGATGGGGAGGTTGAGGAAGGAGAGAGTTAGGTAATTGGAACAAAAGAACCATGATATGCAAGCTTCCCAGGAAATACAATCCCATTTCCTCTCACTTCCCCATATACTGCTGTTAATCAGGGCCCTAAGCACTAGAACTCTCACCACGCTGGTTTCTGACCATAAAGAGATAAAAGAGGACAGTAGTTTTATCAGCACTGGCAAGCAAATCCTTCTTTCTACCTGATTACAGCAAAAGAAGCAGAAGACACAATGTCTATTTTAATCCTTGTTCCAATGCTGCAACATCCTTCCCCCATCCCCTTCTACAATCAAGGCTTACTACAGCTGCCAAATGATGATCAGGCTTGAGCAAAGGTTCCTCAGTCTCATACTGACTCAAGTCCCAGCTGTATGCTACTTTAACGCACTGCGTGGAGTTCTCATCCATTAGAGTGATTCACTCCTTCCACAGTACATTTATCTCCCCAGTTTCAAGAATGCCTTTCAATGGGAGGAAAAGAACTATGAGAGACACCAGCAAGGAGGCTCCAGCAGGGAAAGTGAGGGTCAAATCAGACATGGGGCAGCCTCTGGTGCAGCATCCACAATGGATATTTCGAACACTCAGTCTAAGAAAAGAATTCAGGCCAGACAGATTCCCTTAAGCTCCAGTAGTATAAGTTACACATCAAGTGTACACTGGCCACAAAATGGACATAATGGCAAAGCTGCACATCTCATAATGACTTCTTACATCCTTAGTTAGAGGCAGAGCAACTCACAGCAGGTTGGAGGATGATGTGTATCCCCCACATGTTTCCTTGGGCTTGTAGAGCCTCCAAGATTCCCAGGGCTAACTTCTGTGCTGATGATAATTTCAATGAAGAGATTGTACTCCTTGACATTAGGGCTCATTTCCTCCCCACAGAACAGGGAATCAATGCAAGGCACTCTTTTTACGCACCCCTGGAATGCCTAATTGGTTGCCAGTTGTATAATTTGGCCATAAAAAGACAGCTTGGCAATAGACTTGAGGGTAAACAAGACCAGAATCAGTAATATGGTATCTTGCGAGTACAAAACGCTGTATTGCTCACTGAGCTGAGGGTGACAGATTTAAGTCTTTACTGTAGCTTGTTCCATATTTTGTGTCTCAGGAAAGCGATAAAGTTCTTTGGGTAAATCTGAGATCTTTTATTAGACCTGTCGCAGGGCACTTCCGCGCCCCGCTCCTAATAAGGCTCAGACCAGGCAGGGAAGGGGAGATGTGTAGCAGGCACTAGGGTGCTTGCTACTGGCAATGGTGATTTGGGCTTAGCTGCCAGTCAACAGGGCAGCACAGCCGGTGGTTGCCAAGGCAAACAATTGGGTCAGCTGACCGGAAGGGGGCAGGGCCTGGCCTCTATAAACAGAGAAGGCTGAGGCCAGTGTCAGTTCTCCTCTGGCAGCCTGAGAGCAGGAGCTCTGCTGCAGGGCATGGGCATGGGCATGGGCATGGGCATGGGCATGGGCATGGGCATGGGCATGGGCATGGGCATGGGCATGGGCATGGGCATGATGGTACGGGGTGGAGAATACCTCCCTGTCGGGTTTTTGAAAGAGGGCCAGGGTGGCACAGAATTGAGGTTATAGACAGGAGGCTTATTTTGGGTTAAAGCCGGTTGGCTCATGGTTTTATGTTTTCGGCTTGGTTGTTTGTGTTACACCGGAGGACTGGGTGAGGCTGTAGGGGTTGGAGGAGGCCTCAGGGGAGCTCCCCAGTAGCGTGGGGGTTCCTAGTGCCCTGGGAGGGCACACCGATCGGATGCCAGGGAAGGCACCGCAGTTTGGCGCCGAGGCGGCACTGAGTTTGGGGGTGTTGAGACCCCGGCCCCGTGTGGGCAGTATGTGGAGAAGCCCAGTGGTGCATATGACCCTGAGAAGAGGGTCTTGGGGGCCAGGCACGGCTACGGCCACCTGAGCCCTGACCGCGGGAAGCGCAGGAAACGAAACCCCAGCGTAGGGCGATTATCGGGATGAACCTAGGGGGCATAAGACCCAGGAAAGGGGTCTGGGGCCAGGTAAGACCAAGGCTGCCTGAGCCCTGAGCGCGGGCGGGAAGCGCGAGCGTAGGCCCCAGCGCGGGCGGGAAGCGCGAGCGTAGGCCCCAGCGCGGGCGGGAAGCGCGAGTAGAAGCCCGGAGAGGGGCGTACACAGAGAAGCCCAGGAGAGGGCGAGGACACAGAGAAGCCCCAGGGGAGAGCAAGTGTATGACTAGAGAGCCCGGGGAGGGCAAGTACCAGACTACAGAGCCTGGTGAGGGTGGACGACTATAGCCCAGTGAGGGCCAGTCCAAGATTGGGGAGCCTGGTGAGGGTGAGCATATGACTATAGCCTGGTGAGGGTGAGCATGGGAGTAAGGAACCCGTTGAGGGTGGATATATGGGTAGGGGCCGCAGAGAGGGCCACTAAGGAAGAGTAGAGACACGATAACATCTGGAACACCTGAGAGGTTTGGGGCGTGGTAGTAGGGGCAGAAGGAGCCACGTGACGCCCATAGGGTTGGGGCACCAGAATCCATTTGGATGGGGCAGGGACCAGCAGGGCAAGAGCACCGGGTCCAAGGGGTCAAGTAAAGGCAGCCTCCCATTAATAGTTTAGAATCATCAAAGTCGTGGCGGCCGAGATAGAGGGTGCATTCAAGACCCAACTTGGGATGGTAGGGGCGCCAGGAGAGATCATGGCTGCTCCTGGGGCCCCGCCCCGTGACAAGACCAACTCAAACAGTTGGAAAAATTCTTCTTTACAAGCTTTCAGGTATAAATACCTGACAAACAGTATTTATACCCAAAAACTTGCAAATAATTTTTCCAACTATTTAAGTTGCTCTAATAAAAGATATCAGATTTACCCAAAAGAACCTTGTCTGCCTATGTCCTTAGACCAACATGGCTACAACCTATACCCCTGAGTAAAGTGACCATTTTTGTAGACTCAGCCCCTGTACAAACCCAATCTTAGGACTTTACAGGTCACACTGAGAATAAAGGCCAACTCCACATGAAGCATGTGTGTGCGTGCGTGCGCGTGTGCGCGCGCACGCACACACGCACACACACACACACACACACAGCCACCCACTTACCCTCCCTCCCTCATTGCATGCATATGCTCACTCTCTCACACGCACACAAACACATACGTCTGCTGACTACTAGTAGTGCCATTTCTATCCTGAGCCTTCCTTTGCTCCCCTCCATCTGCTGCTCATTAAAACTCATCTTCCTCTCCTGTGGCAGCAGAGAACCAGCAGGTTGCCCAGGCAGTAAGAGCAAATGGGCTTTGACGGCCTGACACAGTCTTTCTGAAGGTTTGCATGCTTGATGCCTGCTTGTCTTCCAGCCTGACTAATTCTAGGGAATAGCCTTTGTCATGAGGAGATTAACCTTGGGGCATGAGCCATTTAGTGCAAGCACAAAGAATGAAATGAAGGCACGGAGAAGATGGAGGGCCTTCATGGCAGGAGGAGGAGGGATAGGTAGGAGAACTGAGGTACAGCCAGAATGCCCCCTTAGCTTTTGCTTGCAGCTCAAGCGGGGAGCTGCTCCTGCTGGGGTGCAATTCATTACAAAAACAAAGCCAGAGAAAAAAAAAACTAGAGAGCTAGAGAATACAGCTTGAATTGATGACAAAGTAAAGCACCAAAGCAGCCATGAGAAGCAGTTTCAGATGCATTATGTTTTTGTGGACCCACTTCTAACATTTTTCTTTCCCTCTAACAGCTAATGCCCCACAGGATCCGTCTGGCTCCTACATTGTGACTTAGTGATCATAGTCTGGGATGCCCCACTAGCTAGCACACAGTAGGGGGGGAAGCCTAATGCCTTTACTCCTTTCATAGCAGTCTTTCAATGGCCAAACTGGGGGGGGGCGGTCTGCAGTACTGAGTTGGAATCTCCTGAGAACAGGCACTAAAGCTACAGCTAATTCTAGGTCTTGCTGCACCCAGTTGGACAGATATTACCCTTAGACAGCAATTTCCTATGGAGACACTGACTGTCTGCTTCCAAGACTGGTCAGCAGCTAATAGCGCTAGGCTGGAAGTATACATACATTAAACAATGAAGACAAAAGGTTAGTGCCAATGGCATGTTTATTCCTACATATCCCTATGCAGTCAGACATGGCACTGCAGGTGCAGTGTACCTCAGTTTGCCCAACAGGGTCCTAAATGAGTCTAGTCAGGCCTTTTATACATCCAACCACACCCCTCGTTCATGAATAGATATGCTAGGCAGGCCTTTCCCCCAGCTTTTTACCATGAAGGTAGGCTCCAGTTAAGCTTCAGATCTACCTGAATTCATTACAACCTCATAATCAGCCCTGTTAGACAAAGGCATGCATAACCTGCAGGATGACACCTCTTTTTTAGACAGCACATAGCTTCTTATAGCCTGGGGCTTCTAAAGCCTCCAACCAGGCTTCTTAGTCATGCATATTTTAGATCTATCAATTCTATATAAGTCTACTACACCCAAATCTCAGGTCTTCACCCACAGGCACATTCACACTTGACTTCTGCCCTGGAGTCAGGCCTTTCTGCCAGCTGTGTTAAATCTCTCTGCTGCAAACAATTTTTCTTGGGCTGGTCTTTGTGTTTTCATTGGCAACGTCCTTCCATAAGCTCCTTTCCAAGAGTTAGCTCACTCAGATAATGCTCTGCTCCTTAAAGCCTCCTCTCTTCAGGATAAGTCCTCACCAAATGAGCTGGTATCAGCATCAGGTGTTTGTTAGTTCATTACATGCCCAACAACTTCTTTTTTTCTAAAGAAATTTTTCGTGTTCCAAGCCAAATCAAGTCCAAATTCATTAGTCAGTCCAGAGCCATACATGGCCCTACAACTGGCAAACATCTTCCACCCCTACCACGGGCTTCAGATGTTTCCAGTGTCTTCTGGCAGGCAACCTATGTGCAGGCCCAAGCCCAGAGGCTTGGGGTTCCGATGCCCCCAAGTTTTTCCTGTCTTCAGCCATATGGCCACAGGAGCAAGCTAGGGAGGAGCCTCCCATTTCCATAAAATGGGCTTTAAGGCCCAACACCTCGGCAGGTACTAAACCACGCCAGAAAAACAGTCATCATGGAGACGGCTTAAGAAAACCTGCCCACTTGGATCCAGATACATGGTGTTTCCTCCAACAGCTACCTAGGCAGGTAGTTGTTGACAGGTGGACTAGAATGAAACCAAGACTGGGCTCTGGCTTCCCTTAAAGAGGCTAGCCACCCTGTGACAGAAAGGAATAAGGACTTCTCAATATTTTTGGAGCACAAAATCTGGGTTTGGGTAGAGATAGGTCAGAGCTACAAATTTCTAATCCATATTTCTCTAGTATTTGAGTGGGGTATTAGTTCAAGATCTCTCGGTTGGGGTTCTGTTCAAATTTGAGCTAAGTATTGGAAGAGGAGAAGATCTGTGTTTCACTCACTCAACCCCTAGCTATGCCTTTATGGTTTAAATACACCAGTGCAAAACATAATCCATACTCTGCATCTGGAAGGAATATACAAATATGCAGATCTTCAGCCCTACATAGAAGCAGTTGTCCAAGAGCAATGACCAGCTGTCATAGCAGCAAAATGCTCCCAGCACTTGGCACTGGTAAATTTACAAATACCCGCTGGTCACTGCTACACCATTAATTGTGGGAAGTCTGCCCAGGTTAAATTTCTGAACAGCTTTCACCCCCGCCCTCTTCTAATACAGTTAATAAAAAAATTAGCAGGGCAATGAAATAAACAAGTTTCATTTGATGTGGGAGCCAGATACAGGAGCATTTCTCTTGTTCGGTTGCAAGATACAAGAGTTTCTGGATCTGCAGGGAGAAACATGTCTATAAAGTTAGGAGAGCAAGAAGCAGGTAGAGCCGGGTTTCCTTTTAAGGGAATGTGGACAGAGCTGAGCACTGCAACACCCACAATTGGTAGCAGAGACTACAGCACCATGGACAGAGGCAAAAGTTATAGTAATCACAGAGAGCAAGGGGCATTGGAATGTAAAAACCACATTGACCACTGCAGCATCCAGGGATGGTAGGGGAGACAAGGGAAGACAGAACCAGTTGTGGCAGACTGGTTACACCATGCAGTGCAGTTATGGAAGGAGCTTGGATATTACCAGTGGGGTAAGAGAAATATGAGAACAAGAACAGAGCAGACATCCTCAACAGCTAACTATTCACTATGTGCTCATTTGCTCTGCTAAGCCAAGACCTCTGACAGCTAGGAGCATAGCAGCCATTTCAAATGATGTCCTATTTTCTGGCTTAGTCTGAAACTGAAGGCTGTGGAGAAGTGAAATACTGCATACTGGAAAGCCTGTATAAGCGTATGACAGGCTTTGAGAGACTATGCTTCTATTGCGAGTACAAGAGTTTACAGGGAGACAGACATCTTAAAGGAAGTGGATATATTGGTGATTATGAACAGAAGCATTACCCAGCACAGAAGAGACTGATACACGAAAGAGACAGCATAGTTACTCTATTGTTAAAGACACAAAGTTCAGGTTTGGGTCTGAACTAAGAACCTACATTGCAGAACTGACTGCCTCAGAGAGCATACTATAACACACCCATCTCTACCCTGTACTAGAGCATAGTTACTCAGGCCTATCCTGTGTAGCCAAGTTCTGGGATTGCACTGTACACATGAGAGGCAGAAAAACACTGTACTCTAGTGGTCACAAGTAGCAGTTAAGGGATCTTCTTTGAATCAGAGAAGACAGTTCTCCTTAACTCCAAGTGGCCAAGGCAAGGACTAAGGTTCACCAGTGCAGGTACGTGAGTATGACTCACCTATGAATCATGTGTATGACCTACAGCCAGGGATTTGTTGAAACAGGGACAAAGTATTATGGTCTCAGATGACATGAAGTGTGTTACCCTCAAGAGAAAATTTGGTCCCTAGCTCGTAAGAGGCTGTAAATGTATGTCTGAAATAGCAACTATGTCCTGAGTCAGTCGAAGTAATGCAGGCAAAGCAAGCTGCACAGTAGCCAAGGTGCCTGATGTTATATTATAACAGGCCTTTGGGTTAAATTTCAATTGGCAATGGAGAGGCCAGGTGCCCTCAGCCAAGAATGGTCTCACTATAACCTTTTATCTTTAATCTCCTTCCTGTAGGTCAACAAATGGATTATTTTTTTTGATCAAAGCATGAAGCAGGAGCTCTACAAGTTCATAATCCTTCATCTTATTGCTGGATTTGTAGAGTGAAAAGCATGAAACCTCTGGCTCAGAACATCTGCGTTGGGACTGTGGGAGGGAGGGAGAGATGTAACCTACTCCTTGAAAGGCAATTTGTATTTTGCATGTTATAAAAGCAGCCTGCTCAAAAGAGGCATATCTGTATCTGTCCAGTAGGGACAGTGGTTCTGAGAGGACTCTGTAGACTTGATACATGCTGCTGCTGCTGGGACACAAAAGGAATTCATGGTTCGATCTTTAGTTTCCAGATTCTCACCGTTGCATTGCTCCTCACACTCTGTGCATTTACTTTGCCAATTAGCACTGGCCTTGAATACATCTGTGGATATCTTTAGCATATAGGAGTGCAAATGGCTGAATATGTATGGGGCTGTCATGAGTGCAAGCAGGCTCCATGCTTATTTATGCTCACACACAAGCACATGGATAAGCATGTCTCCTCTTCCATCCTGCCATGTAGCACCCTCTAATATTTTTTGTTTTGAACCTTCATCCCTTCAAGCACACCTCATGCATAATTTGCAGCTCCTCAGGGAGTTGCAAGTTTAATCCTGTACTTCTCACGCAAGTCTGTCAATGTGTCAAAAGCCTTGACTCATAATATCCTCTGCAAGCCCAATGCTAGACTCCTCCAGCTCTGTTCTGCTGAGGTTTCATAAGTATGACTTACTTCACCCCCACTCCCCACCCACCACCAATTCTAGCCCATTCTAAGAGACAGCTGAGGTGGGTGCATTCTCATACATGCATTTGTACTGTGCAAAGGGATTCAAGTGTCTCATGGGCTGACCAGTATTTGAATCAAGATCAAAGGTAAAAAATAGGCCACTGTGTTGATAGCATTACATTATGAGGCCCCGCTGCCACAGACCCAAGCATCTTGCCTTGTTGCTGCACTTTAATAAAGGCTGTTAAAATTTGTGTGTAGTACCAAGCAGGATTGCTCAGAAAGAAAAAGTGAGGACCACAGGCTACCGCAGGCCCTTTTCACCCTACGCGCACATATTTCAATTAAATTATTGGGTTTAAATTAAATGCTAGCACCCAAGGTCAGTTCTTAGTTTATTAATAGGATTCTCTTATCTTAGCCCCCTTTTTCCCCCAGATCAAAAGTGACCTGCAAAAAGATGAAAATGAAGGTGTATGCATGTTCTTTTATGGTGAAACTCAAAAGAGGGATATATTTTAAGGCAGTTCTCCACTGTACCTTGTGCTTTTACATTAAAAATAATGGTCTGATCTAACTTGCTTATTTCCTGGAAAATTCCATGGATGACTGGAGAGCTATAGGACTGTGCTATCAAGGGTGCCATGGAAGTGAGAACTGATTAACTGATAAGCAGTAAGAGACTCAGCAGCCCTGAATCTTCAATTAAAGGCTACGAAATCCACATTTCTGGAATCTCTACAGAGTCCTTAAATGAAGCTAGGGGGAGCAAGTTCCTCCCCCTCCCCCCCTCCAATCTTTTTTTTAAAGGAAAAATACAACCTATTTATTTGCTTTCCATGACCCCCCCACTCCCATTGCCACAGAACTTGTAAAGCAGAGTTATGTTCCATTTGTCTTAAGTTGTATTGATGATAGTCTGAGTTTCAATACTGAGATCACATAACTGCCATTGTTAACAATACTGTTTTTTGCCTTTCCCAGAATGACAACAACCCTTCCTTGTTTCCACCTCAGGAACAATCCAGCTGATTCTTTTGTGCCTCCAATCCATACCTCTTTTCCTATCTTCTAATAGAGGTGAGCAATTTTTAACCTAATATTACAAAAATGCTTTGGTTCAGTTTTGGGCAAGGATTCTGTGCCTGAATACTTCGTTAATAGAAGCCATATGTCTAAATATCTGTTTCTTTTTTGTCTATTTTTTTGCACACACTTTTGTCAAGTCCCCTCCCCGAAACCCAACTACCACATCTCTTACTTTATTAAACCAAGCTGTCACTCTCCTATTTCAGAGATCTTTTTTTCAGCAGCTCACTCCCGATGCTTTTGCTGCTACACAAGGGAATGTGATAGGAAGTCATTGTTTCCCCTATGTGTACTGGTTGGTCCAAAAGAACAGCTAGTGGGTCAGTATTCCTGAAGTAAAAAAAAGGAAGATGCAATCCCTCCAAATTCCTTAAGCAATGTTATAATGTTAGGGTTGTTGTTAAGGCAGTTATATCTAGAAGCCTTACTGTGCAGAAAGATGTGTTTTGCCTCAGTGAATTTAAAAATATATGTACAAGGAAAGACCACAAACATATGCAAACAAATGGAGAAGCACAAGGTTACAACAGACAATGAGGACCAGCCCATACATGAAGACACACAGAGCACAAAAGAAAGGGACGTATACTATTTCCACCCACTTTTCAAGACATTTGGTATACTGCCAGATTGAATACCCTGTGTTTTCCTCAATAAGCTAATTCCTTTCTTCTGTCATTAAGTCTACAGTAAGACATTAAATGGGAAACATTTTAAATGGTGGATTGCATTTGTTACATTTATGATGCTTCTCCTGCTTTCTGCATTTCCCCCAGCAGTGGCAGTAAAAGCCTGGCCAGTTCAGGTTTCTAGACAATTTCAGTGTGAGAAGAGAAGCTAGGCTGCATTGAAGTCAATGGCAAAACTCCCATGAACTTCAACAGGACCAAAATTGCACTGTAGGTTCTCAGGGACTGAGACAAAGCTACAAGGAATCTCAATTGTAGAATCTCACTTCAGGCCAGAAAATACCAAGGGCAGAATCTTATTTATTTTAAGCACCCAAACGGTGTTTACCAAAGCACATAACTGCTGAGTTTGGCACTGACATGCAATTTGTGATCCTATTCTGTATGCACTATGGATCGCTAATTCACATAAGCGTTCACACAAATACAGAGCCATGTGCATTAGCTTATGATTTGGACAGGCAGGTATGCAGCTCATAACTGCACATAAATTCTGGCCTGATTTAAAAAACAGTCCCAGAGGGGACTTGAGACTACATTTCTCTGATTTCCCAACATAGTGCTCTAACCCAGCCACAAGTTAGACATTAGCCTGCTCTGCTCTTTTAGTAGTCACTGGAGCAGACAAAGGAAAGTACAGAGGGGAAGTCTGTGCCACATTGGGAACAATGATACAGGGTAGAGTGTTGGGCTTGTTCCCTTCTAGTGCAGCATCCATCTCACTGGGCCACATGCCCTCTAAGTTTCTTCTCTTCTACCCAGCTCCACATATCTCCCTCTCTTAGCTACCTAGAAGAGCTGAGTTCAGGGCTTTGCAAGACTGAGCACACTGGCACCTGAGAGGGAAGAAAAATACAAAAGTGTTTCTACTGAATTTGGATATATTAAACCATATTTGACAAAAATTAAATTTGGCCAAATTTGATCTGCCAGTGCTCCCTTCGTCCAGAAGGAAAAGAACTGAAAGACATATAAAGCAACAGAAAGGTTGATATGAGACAGAAATATTTGGAGAGTGATTAGACTCTGCTTTTGACGGCATTGCTAGTGACAAGGCAGGTTTATCTGGAGGTTTCTAGGGGAGAAGAAGTCTATATCTTTTCTCATCATTTTAAACTAGAAAAAAAATATCTCTGTAGGTCTTAAAAGAAAAAAAATTGTTCATTTCCAAGTTTTCAAGCTGCTGTAGAGCAATTATTAATAATGAGTATAATAACACCTGACCCCTTACATTTTTCTTTCCCCCCACCTTTCCTGCCCTCCCCTCCCCTCCCCTACTTTTCTGCCGTTTGTCTAGCTAATTTCCAGATATTTCCTTTCACAGACAGACTCTTTTCTACCTTGAATCACTACCACTGTAGTGTCTCCTTTATTCACCTTTGGTCTTTCCCCCCTGCTCCCCCCCCTCCTGCTTTACCTTTTGTTTTCCAATTTCTACCTATTTACATTCTCACTGACATCTTGCCACTTTTAGCTTCTCTCATTCCTTGGAGTCTCAGAACTCCCAGTGCCCGAAGAAGGACAGCTGTGTGCAAAAGCTTGCCAAGAACTTTTTTCCAACTACCCAGTTGGTCTAATAAAAGATATCACATTTACTCAAGGACCCTTGCCTGCCTATAACATTTTGAAGTTATACTAGCATCTTATTTCCAAAGATCCCAAAGCACTTCACACCAGAATCACGCCATTGTCCCCAGACAGGAAGCTGCATCTTGAAGGGAACTCAGCAATGGGATGCTGCACAACAGATTATGTAGATGAGTAGGAGTTTGACTCTCCCATGCTGGTCTTGTGGCATGGGAGGTGGGTCCTGCTCATCCAAATTCATGGACACTCCAGATCCAGAAATTTGCAAGTGGGGATGTTCCAGGTCTGTTCCCAGAGCTTGCTTTTGGGCCAGTCTCTTAGAGGCCTGAAAGCAGAGATGAACTTAGAACAGTCTTAGAGAACTCCCAGTTCTGGAGCAGTCAGTGGTCTTGTGTGGGTGCGCTGTGCTCTAGGAGCCTGTACTCCCCAAGATTTATTGCCATCTCAAGACAGACAAATTCCACGTCTTGTAGCAAGCAATGTGAAGGCAGGTCTGTCAGGACAGCGATGTAGACAGTGACCTCAAAGAGTCAGAGTTAGATTCAAGAACACTAATCCAAAGGTCAAAAATCAGAGACAGGGACAAGAGTGCTAGGCAGAGATTAATCCAAATGCAGTTCCAAGCCAAGGTCACGTGAATGGAAAGCAGGGAGGGAGAGAGGGCAAAGTCAGATGAGAAAGCAGCAATGGAGTTACCAGAGGCACCTTGAACAGTCTGTTGCTGCTCCTCCATGAGATTTATATAACCATGAGAGACATGGACCAAAGGAAATGAAAGGGATGAGAATGAACGTACGCCCGGTGGAAGGGGGGTGAAATCTCCAAAGAGGAGTATACCTCCTCTGCTCGGGCCTGTAGGCAAGCTGTTAGGAAGGCCAAGGCGGACATGGAGCTCGGACTGGCGTCCAAGATTAAGGATAACAAAAAGTCCTTTTTCAAATATATTGGGAGGATGAAGAAGGTGCCGGGTAATGTGGGACCCCTGCAGGATACGCTGGGCAATCTGGTGGTTGCGTCAGAGGAGAAAGCGGACCTCTTTAACCAATTCTTCACCTCCGTTTTCTTGTGCAGGGACCGGGACTTCCCTGCTGTGATAGAAGCCGGACTCAAGGGGATCGCCTTCAGACCTCAGGTTGGGGAGGACCGGGTTAGAGAG